>NC_081320.1:13362500-13666250 GCF_026419965.1 Kogia breviceps
CGACATAGGATAAATCCAAAGAGAAACACGCTGAGACACATATTAATCAAACTATCAAAAATTAAATACAAGGGCTTCCCTGGTGGCGCAGTGGTTGAGACTCCACCTGCCAATGCAGGGAATGCGGGTTCGTGCCCCGGTCCGGGAAGATTTCACATGCCGCGGAGCGGCTGGGCCCGTGGGCCATGGCCGCTGAGCCTGCGCGTCCGGAGCCTGTGCTCCGCAATTGGAGAGGCCACAACAGTGAGAGGCCCGCGTACAGCAAAAAATAAATAAATAAATAAATAAATAAATAAATAAATAAATAAATATTAAAAGCAGCAAAGGAAAAGCAACAAATAACATACAAGGGGGAATCCCCATAAGGTTAACAGCTGATTTTTCAGCAGAAACTCTGCAAGCCAGAAGGGAGTGGCAGGACATATTTAAAGTGATGAAAGGGAAAAACTTACAACCGAGATTACTCTACCCAGCGAGGATATCATTCAGATTCGATGGAGAAATTAAAACCTTTACAGATAAGCAAAAGTTAAGAGAATTCAGCATTACCAAACCAGCTTTACAATAAATGCTAAAGGAACTTCTCTAGGCTCCTGCCAATTCTCATATCAGACAAAATAGACTTTAAAGACTATTACAAAAGACAAAGAAGAACACTACATAATGATCAAGGAATCAATCCAAGAAGAAGATATAACAATTATAAATATTTATGCACCCAACACAGGAGTACCTCAATACATAAGGCAAATGCTAACAGCCATAAAAGGAGAAATCGACAGTAACACAGTAATAGTAGGGGACTTGAACACCCTACTTTCACCAATGGACAGATCATCCAAAATGAAAATAAATAAGGAAACACAAAATTTAAATGACACATTAAACAAGATGGACTTAATTGATATTTATAGGACATTCTATCCAAAAACAACAGAATACACTTTCTTCTCAAGTGCTCATGGAACATTCTCCAAGATAGATCATATCTTGGGTCACAAATCAAGCCTTAGTAAATTTAAGAAAATTAAAATTGTATCAAGTATCTTTTCCGACCACAACACTATGAGACTAGATATCAATTACAGGAAAAAAACTAAAAAATACAAACACATAGAGGCTAAACAATACGCTACTAAATAACCAAGAGATCACTGAAGAAATGAAAAAATACCTAGAAACAAATGACAATGAAAACACGATGACCCAAAACCTATGGGATGCAGCAAAAGCAGTTCTAAGAAGGAAGTTTATTGCAATACAATCCTACCTCAAGAAAAATCTCAACCTAACCTTACACCTAAAGCAATTAGAGAAAGAAGAACAAAAAAACCCCAAAGTTAGCAGAAGGAAAAATATAAAGATCAGATCAGAAATAAATGAAAAAGAAATGAAGGAAATGATAGCAAAGATCAATAAAACTAAAAGCTGGTTCTTTGAGAAGATACACAAAATTGATAAACCATTAGCCAGACACAGCAAGAAAAAAAGGGAGAAGACTCAAATCAACAGAATTAGAAATGAAAAAGGAGGAGTAACAACTGACACTGCAGAAATACAAAGGATCATGAGAGATTACTACAAGCCAATAAAATGGACCACCTGGAAGAAATGGACAATTTCTTACAAAAGCACAACCTTTCAAGACTGAACCAGAAAGAAATAGAAAACATAAACAGACCAATCACAAGCACTGAAATTGAAACTGTGATTAAAAATCTTCCAACAAAAGCCCAGGATCAGATGACTTCACAGGTGAATTCTATCAAACATTTAGAGAAGAGCTAACACCTATCCTTCTCAAACTCTTCCAAAATATAGCAGAGGGAGAAACACTCCCAAACTCATTCTACGGGGCCACCATCACCCTGATAGAAAAACCAGACAAAGACGTCACAAAGAAAGAAAACTTCAGGCCAGTATCTCTGATGAACATAGATGCAAAAATCCTCAACAAGATACTAGCAAACTGAATCCAACAGCACATTAAAAGGATCACACAGCGTGATCAAGTGGGATTTATCCCAGGAATGCAAGGATTCTTCAATATACGTGAATCAATCCATGTGATACACCATATTAATAAATTGAAGGATAAAAACCATATAATTTCAAGAGATGCAGAAAAAGCTTGTGACAAAATTCAACACCCATTTATGATAAAAAAAAAACTCTCCAGAAAGTGGGTACAGAGGGAACCTACCTCAACATAATAAAGGCCTTATATGACAAACCCACAGCCAACATCATTCTCAATGATGAAAAACTGAAACCATTTTTCAGTGATGAAAGACTGAAACCATTTTTCAGGGCAACAAGACAAGGTTGCACCTTCTCACCACTATTATTCAACATAGTTTTGGAAGTTTTGGCCACAGTAATCAGAAAAGAAAAAGAAATAAAAGGAATCCAAATCGGAAAAGAAGTAAAACTGGCACTGTTTGCAGATGACATGATACTATACATAGAGAATTTTAAAGATGCTACCAGAAAACTACTAGAGCTAATACATGAATTTGGTTAAGTAGCAGGATACAAAATTAACACACAGCAATCTCTTGCATTCCTATACACTAATGATGAAAAATCTGAAAGAGAAATTAGGGTAACACTCCCACTTACCATTGCAACAAAAAGAATAAAATACTTAGGAATAAACCTACCTAAGAAGACAAAAGACCTGTATGCAGAAAACTGTAAGACACTGATAAAAGAAATTCAAGATGATACAAACAGATGGAGACATATACTATGTTCTTGGATTGGAAGACTCAACATTGTGAAAATGACTCTACTATCTAAAGCAATCTACAGATTCAATGCAACTCCTATCAAACTACCAATGGCATTTTTCACAGTACTAGAACCAAAAATTGCACAACTTGTATGGAAACACAAAAGACCCCAAACAGCCAAAGCAATCTTGAGAAAGAAAAATGGAGCTGGAGGAATGAGGCTGCTGGGCTTCAGACTATACTACAAAGCTACAGTAATCAAGACAGTATGGTACTGGCACAAAAACAGAAATATAGATCAATGGAAAAGGACAGAAAGCCCAGAGATAAACCCATGCACATATGGTCACCTTATCTTTGATAAAGGAAGCAAGAATATACAATGGAGAAAAGACAGCCTCTTCAATAAGTGGTGCTGGGAAAACTGGACAGCTACATGTAAAAGTATGAAATTAGAACACTCCCTAACACCATACACAAAGAAAAACTCAAAATGGATTAAAGACCTAAATGTAAGGCCACACACTATAAAACTCTTAGAAGAAAACATAGGCAGAACACTCTATGACATAAATCACAGCAAGATCCTTTCTGATCCACCTCCTAGAGAAATGGAAATAAAAACGAAAATAAACAAATGGGACCTAGTGAAATTTAAAAGCTTTTGCACAGCATATGAAACCATAAACAAGACGAAAAGACAACCCTCAGAATGGGAGCAAATATGTGCAAATGAAGCAGCTGGCACAGGATTTTAATCTCCAAAGTATACAAGCAGCTCATGCAGCTCAATATCAAAAAAACAAACAACCCAATCCTAAAATGGGCAGAAGACCTAAATAGACATTTCTCCAAAGATATACAGGTTGCCAACAAACACATGAAAGGATGCTCAACATCAGTAATCATTAGAGAAGTGGAAATCAAAACTACAATGAGGTATCACCTCACACTAGTCAGAATGGCCATTATCAAACACTCTACAAATGATAAATGCTGGAGAGGGTGTGGAGAAAAGGGAACCCTCTTGTACTGTTGGGGGGAATGTAAATTGATACAGCCACTATGGAGAACAGTATGGAGGTTCCTTAAAAAACTAAAAATGGAACTACCATACGACCCAGCAATCCCACTACTGGGCATATACCCTGAGAAAACCATAATTCAAAAAGAGTCATGTACCACAATATTCATTGCAGCACTATTTACAATAGCCAGGACATGGAAGCAACCTAAATGTCCACTGACAGATGAATGGATAAAGAAGATGTGGCACGTTTACACAATGGGCTATTACTCAGCCATAAGAAGAAACGAAATTGAGTTATTTGTAATGAGGTGGATGGACCTACGGTCTGTCATACAGAGTGCAGTAAGTCAGAAAGAGAAAAACAAATACTGTATGCTAACACATATATATATGGAATCTCAAAGAAAAATATGGTTCTGATGAACCTAAGGGCAGGACAGGAATAAAGATACAGATGTAGAGAATAGACTTGAGGACATGGGGAGGGGGTAGGGTATGCTGGGACGAAGTGAGAGAGTGGCATGGACATATATACACTACCACATGTAAAATAGATAGCTATTGGGAAGCAGCTGCATAGCACAGGGAGATCAGCTCGGTACTTTGTGACCACCTAGATGGGTGGGATAAGAAGGCTGGGAGGGACACGCAAGAGGGAGGGGATATGGGGATATATGTATATGTATAGCTGATTCACTTTGTTTTACAGCAGAAACTAACACAACACTGTAAAGCAATTATACTCCAATAAAAATGTTAAAAAAAAATAGAAGTTTATATCTTTAAGCTTCTTTGCTTTAAACAAAAAACCTGAAAGGAGCATGAGAAGGAAAGAATGTGTAATAAGATCTAGATTCCTAAATCCACATATTAAAAAGTATAATCTGTACTCTTTTCCATTTTAGACTTACTGTTGGTAGGAGAAGAGGGAGAAAAGTACATTATCGCGCTCCGGGTACCTCAGTTTTCCCCCATGGCTCACCTCCTGAAGTGAAAGAAGCGGCAAAACACGGGCGAGTCTTTCTGCTGCTCCTTATCCTTTCGGAGGCTGTCCAAGCGACACTCCCGGCACTTGGGCAGCTGCGCAACGATGTTCACGCAAGAGTCGTCCTGCACAAAGGCCTCACCGCTCTGCTGCAGCTTCTTGAGTTTGGCTGGGTCTGTCAAAACCGACTTCCGGGATGGGGCTAGAAAAAAAGAGGAAGGAAAATGGGACCTCAAATTTTTAAAAAATCACATCAATATTTGACTGAATTCTATTCAAAAGGTCAGTTTTCCCAAAGGGAGAACGCCTCTTCTCAATTACTGGTTCAACTGTAGTAATTTCTAAAAATAGCTTAAAAGAAGACAACTATCAGAACAATTGGAAGTTTTGTTCTCTTTATAAAATACATCTCATTTGGTGAATCCATTTGGCAACTTAAAACCCCAGACTCACAATTCCAAGTTAGTGCATACCTCTATTCACAACTCTAGATAAGAAGAACGCTTCAACAGAGGACCGTGCGCAAGTCAACTGTGTCAGTTTTCACACTCAAAAAGACTGGTTTGAGATGTGTTTCCCAAAGCGTTCTGCAAAAGCTAACCATTCCAAATGTGACAGGCCCCCTCGCCTATAAGAGTTATCCTCTAAATGCTTCTAAGAGATGTCACTTGACCCTTGACATATCTTCTATTTCCTTCACACATACGTTCCATTCAAGATTAAGAGCATTGGCTAAAGAGAGGATTTTGATTCTAAGTAAATGCATGTTTTAAGTTATAAAAAATAGACATGTAACATTAAAGATCAACCACTGTGTCAGACCAAATAACACAAAAAGGAATCCATTTCTAAGTCAAGAGCCTTGAGGTATACAGTGGGCCCTCTACATCCATGGGTTCAACCAACCATGGATTGAAAATAAATACTACACGACCTGTGGTCGGTTGAATCTGCAGATGCAGAACCTGCAGATGGGAATGGAAAGGCTAACTGTAGGGGACTGGTGCATTTGTGGATTTGTGGTATCCACAGGGGGTCCTGAAACTGATCCCTCTCAGATACTGAGGGACTGTATTTCATGTAAAACCGACAGAAAAGACCTTTTCTCGGGGTCCAAAGGAGCTGAGAAGAGGAAAGCCGATTCTTAGGCAAACAAGAAACAAAAACACAACTTCTGGGGAACCAGTCTAGCGATGGGTAGGAGACGGTGGTAAGTAGTCTTGAAAGAAACTAGAAGAAAGATCTCAAACCAAAGAAGGCTTTAAATAAAATAAGCATCTTTAATAATTACCTTAGAGGTGTTCCAATCTTACCTCTCTTTCAAAGCATGACTAGAGCACACTGAAAAATGCTGAATGGATGCCATCAGGCCTTGACCGCTTAAACGTTCTTATTCAGTTAGTGAAAGAGAAGGTAAAGCAAGAAAGGAGGGAAAATAAAGAAATCAGTAGTTCATGATGGAATTTTAATTACTCAGATATTGGAAACACATCATCCTTTGAATTGGACCAGGTTTTCCCAGACCAAGTCCAAAGATTATCTTATCTGTTCTGCCTGGGCTAAAGGAGGAAATACCTAGAAATAAGCAAGCTGAACTATTTAAATCTAGCTCTTCAGTGAGGAGAGGAACAGTTGATCCCCAATCAATGACTCAATTCAGAGCAGAGCCAAGGGACAAAAGCAACACCAACTTCTGAGGAGCCACACATCTACTAAACAGAAAAAGGGCAGCTGTTCAACTCCAGCTTGTTTTTGTTTTCTAACCCCCAAGCAAGCAAGGACACACGGCAGAGGAACAGTTTCCAGTCGAGTCTCTCCATACCCACAAGCAATACTGGTGGAAACAGCACAGAGATCCTGGCAGGCTTCTGATCACACTGTCCTACCCCTCAGCCAAAAGTCCCAGGAGACAGCATGCACCAGGATGTGGACTAGGCTTTTCATTTCTCTTAAAATCATTTTAGTTGGAGCACAGCTGCACAACACATTAAGAAAGACAAAGCTGGACTCTGAAACTCACTTCTATACCTATAATGTGCTTACCAGCCCAGAACTTTGTTTCTTCACATATTAAAATAATTTGCCTTAAAAACTAGCTGAATGTGAGGGCTGATGACTCAAAAAGAATAAAGAAATAGAACAGGGACATGGTTATGAATATTCACTTTCTTTGGGGAGTTACATAACTCCTGAGGAACAGTAGAACCTTATGCAATTAATTTTGTGCAAATTACCAGCTATATCAACTTAAATCTCAAGAATGAACAAGCTGGGTTAGAAGTATTACTCAGCAAGGAAAGTTGTTTTCCAATTCCTCCAACTCTACTTCAAAAAGACCCCCAGTCAAATCCACCTCTAGCTTCAGAGGCCTGTAGGAAAAGCTAGAGTGTGGATTATTCATTTGTTACTTACCCAAATGAATAGCGTTTTTATTAAGTTTTTTTTCAAGTTAATTTTCCCACACAGCTGACAATTATCAAATCTATTTTTAAACTGTAACAGGCCTGAACCTTCTGACATACTGAAGCCATTCAGTTCTATTAATTCTAGTAAGAGAGCATCTGATAACTACCATCACTGATATTCATCCGCAAACTTAACATAAGTAGTGTGAAATACATGTGCCATTTTCTCTATAAGAAGAATACTTAGGAGGTAGAGAGAAGATGGCGGAAGAGTAAGACGCAGAGATTACCTTCCTCCCCACAGATACATCAGAAATACATGTACACGTGGAACCGCTCCTATAGAACACCCACCGAACGCTGGCAGAAGACCTCAGAACTCCCAAAAGGCAAGAAACTCCCCACGTACCTGGGTAGGACAAAAGAAAAAAGAATAAACAGAGACAAAAGAACAGGAACGAGACCTGCGAAGGAGGAAAGGTTCCCACACACTAGAAGCCCCTTCACAGGCGGAGACTGCGGGTGGCAGAAGGGGAAGTGCTGGGGCCCCAGAGGACAGTGTAGTAACAGGGTGCGGAGGGCAAAGTGGAGAGATTCCCGCACAGAGGATGGGTGTCGACCAGCACTCACCAGCCCGAGAGGCTTGTCTGCTCACCCGCTGGGGCGGGCGGGGGGGGGGGGGGGGGGGGGGGGGCTGGGAGCTGAGGCTCGGGCTTCGGGCGGAAGCCAGGAGAGAACTGCGGTTGGCTGTGTGAACACAGCCTGAAGGGGTTAGTGCACCACGGCTGGCCGGGAGGGAGTCCAGGAGAAGTCTGGAGCTGCCGAAGAGGCAAGAGACCTTTTCTTCCCTCTTCGCTTCCTGGGGCGCGAGGAGAGGGGATTAAGCGCGCTGCGTAAAGGAGCTCCAGAAAGGGGCGCAAGCGGCGGTTATCAGCGTGGACACCAGAGACGGGCATGAGACGCTAAGGCTGCTGCTGCCGCCACCAAGAAGCCTGTGTTGCGAGCACAGGTCACTCTCCACGCCTCCCCTGCCGGGAGCCTGTGCAGCACGCCACTGCCAGGGTCCCGGGAGCCAGAGACAACTTCCCCGGGAGAACGCACAGCATGCCTCAGGCTGGTGCAACGTCACACCGGCCTCTGTCACCGCAGGCTCGCCCAGCATCCGTACCCTTCCCTCCCTCCGGCCTGAGCCAGAGCCCCCGAATCAGCTGCTGCTTTAACCCCGTCTGAGCGAAGAGCAGACGCCCTCCGGCGACCTACACGCAGAGGCGGGGCCAAGTCCAAAGCTGAACCCCAGGAGCTGTGCGAACAATGAGGAGAGAGGGAGGTCTCTCCCAGTAGCCTCAGGAGCAGCGGATTAAATTTCCACAATCAACTTGAAGTGCCCTGCATCTGTGGAATACCTGAATAGACAGCGAATCATCCCAAGTTGAGAAGGTGGGCTTTGGGAGCAACGATATATATATTTTTTTCTCCTTTTTCTCTTTTTGTGAGTGTGTATGTGTGTGCTGCTGTGTGAGATTTTGTCTGTATAGCTTTGCTTTCACCATTTGTCCTAGGGCTCTGACCGACTCATTTTTTTGTTTATTTTTTGAAATTTTTCTTCTTAATAATTATTTTTTATTTTAATAACTTTATTTTATCCTACTTTATCTTCTCTTCCTTCCTTCCTTTCTTCCTTCCTTCCTTTCTTTCCAATTTTTTTCTCCCTTTTTTTTTTTCTCCCTTTTATTCTGAGCCGTGTGGATTAAAGGCTCTTGGTGCTCCAGCCAGGAATCAGGGCTGTGTCTTTGAGGCGGGAGAACCAACTTCAGGACACTGGTCCACAAGAGACCTCCCAGTTCCACATAATATCAAACGGTGAAAATCTCCCAGAGATCTCCATCTGAACACCAAGACCCAGCTTCACTCAACGACCAGCAAGCTACAGTGCTGGACACCCTATGCCCAACAACTGGCAAGACAGGAACACAGCCCCATGCATTAGCAGAGAGGCTGCCTAAAATCATAATAAGGCTACAGACACCCCAAAACACACCACCAGACATGGACCTGCCCACCAGAAAGACAAGATCTAGCCTCATTCACAAGAACACAGACACTAGTCCCCCCAACCAGGAAACCTACTCAACCCACTGAACCAACCTTAGCCACTGGGGACAGACACCAAAAACAACGGGAACTACGAACCTGCAGCCTGCAAAAAGGAGACCCCAAACACAGTAAGCAAAATGAAAAGACAGAAAAACACACAGCAGATGAAGGAGCAAGGTAAAAACCTACCAGACCTAACAAATGAAGAGGAAATAGGCAGTCTATCTGAAAAAGAATTCAGAATAATGACAGTAAAGATGATCCAAAATCTTGGAAATAGAATAGACAAAATGCAAGAAACATTTAACAAGGACCTAGAAGAAATAAACAGGAAGCAAGCAATGATGAGCAACACAATAAATGAAATTTAAAATACTCTAGATGGGATCAATAGCAGAATAACTGAGGCAGAAGAACGGATAAGTGACCTGGAAGATAAAATAGTGGAACTAACTACTGCAGAGCAGAATAAAGAATGAAAAGAACTGAGGACAGTCTCAGAGACCGCTGGGACAACATTAAACGCACCAACATTCAAATTATAGGGGTCCCAGAAGAAGAAGAGAAAAAGAAAGGGACAGAGAAAACATTTGAGGAGATTATAGTTGAAAACTTCCCTAATATGGGAAAGGAAATAGTTAATCAAGTCCAGGAAGCACAGAGTCCCATACAGGATAAATCCAAGGAGAAACATGCCAAGACACATGTTAATCAAACTACCAAAAATTAAATACAAAGAAAACATATTAAAAGCAGCAAAGGAAAAACAACAAATAACATACAAGGGAATCCCCAAAAGGTTAACAGCTGATCTTTCAGCAGAAACTCTGCAAGCCAGAAGGGAGTGGCAGGACATATTTAAAGTGATGAAGGAGAAAAACCTACAACCAAGATTACTCTACCCAGCAAGGATCTCATTCAGATTTGATGGAGAAATTAAAACCTTTACAGACAAGCAAAACCTGAGTTCAGCACCACCAAACCAGCTTTACAAGAAATGCTAAAGGAACTTCTCTAAGAAAGAAACACAAGAGAAGGAAAAGACCTACAAGAACAAACTCGAAACAATTAAGTAAATGGTAATAGGAACATACATATCAAAAATTACCTTAAATGTAAATGCTCCCAACAAAAGACACAGACTGGCTGAATGGATACAAAAACAAGACCCATATATATGCTGTCTACAAGAGACCCACTTCAGACCTAGGGACACATACAGACTGAAAGTGAGGGGATGGAAAAAGCTATTCCATGCAAATGGAAATCAGAAGAAAGCTGATTTCTCATAGTAGCAATTTCTCATAGTAGCAATTCTCATATCAGACAAAATACACTTTAAAATAAAGACTATTGGGCTTCCCTGGTGGCGCAGTGGTTGAGAGTCCGCCTGCCGATGCGGGGGACACGGGTTCGTGCCCCGGTCCGGGAGGATCCCACATGCGGCGGAGCGACTGGGCCCGTGAGCCATGGCCGCCGGGCCTGCGCGTCCGGAGCCTGTGCTCCGCAGCGGGAGAGGCCACAACAGTGAGAGGCCCGCGTAACGCAAAAAATAAATAAATAAATAAATAAAGACTATTACAAGAGACAAAGAAGGACACTACACAATGATCAAGGGATCGATCCATGAAGAAGATATAACAATTGTAAATATTTATGCACCCAACACAGGAGCACCTCAATACATAAGGCAAATACTAACAGCCATAAAAGGGGAAATCGACAGTAACACAATCACAGTAGGGGACTTTAACACCCCACTTTCACCAATGGACAGATCATCCAAAATGAAAATAAATAAGGAAACACAAGTTTTAAATGATACATTAAACAAGATGGACTTAATTGATACTTATAGGACATTTCATCCAAAAACAACAGAATACACATTTTTCTCAAGGGCTCATGGAACATTCTCCATGATAGATCATATCTTGGGTCACAAATCTAGCCTTGGTAAGTTTAAGAAAAGTGAAATCGTATCAAGTATCTTTTCCTACCACAATGCTATGAGACTAGATATCAATTCCAGGAAAAGATCTGTAAAAAATACAAACACATGGAGACTAAACAATACACTACTTAATAACGAAGTGATCACTGAAGAAATCAAAGAGGAAATCAAAAAATACTTAGAAACAAATGACAATGGAGACACTACAACCCAAAACCTATGGGATGCAGCAAAAGCAGTTCTAAGAAGGAAGTTTATAGCAATACAATCCTACCTTAAAAAACAGGAAACATCTCGAATAAACAACCTAACTTTGCACCTAAAGCAATTAGAGAAAGAAGAACAAAAAAACCCCAAAGTTAGCAGGAGGAGAGAAATCATAAAGATAAGATCAGAAATAAATGAAAAAGAAATGAAGGAAACGATAGCAAAGATCAATAAAACTAAAAGCTGGTTCTTTGAGAAGATAAATAAAATTAATAAACCACTAGCCAGACTCATCAAGAAAAAAAGGGAGAAGACTCAAATCAATAGAATTAGAAATGAAAAAGGAGATGTAACAATGGACACTGCAGAAATACAAAAGATTATTAGAGATTACTACAAGCAACTGTACGCCAATAAAATGGACAACCTGGAAGAAATGGCCAAATTCTTAGAATTGCACAACCTGCCGAGACTGAACCAGGAAGAAACAGAAAATATGAACAGACCAATCACAAGCACTGAAACTGAAACTGTGATTAAAAATCTGCTGGGCCCGTGAGCCATGGCGGCTGAGCCTACGCATCCGGAGCCTGTTCTCTGCAACGGGAGAGGCCCGCGTAACGCAAAAAAAAAAAAAAAATCTTCCAACAAACAAAAGCCCAGGACCAGATGGCTTCACAGGCGAATTCTACCAAACATTTAGAGAAGAGCTAACACCTATCCTTCTCAAACTCTTCCAAAAGATAGCAGAGGGAGAAACACTCCCAAACTCATTCTATGAGGCCACCATCACCCTGATACCAAAACCAGACAAAAACGTCACAAAGAAAGAAAACTACAGGCCAATATCACTAATGAACATAGATGCAAAAATCCTCAACAAAATGCTAGCAAAGAGAATCCAACAGCACATTAAAAGGATCATACACCGTGATCAAGTGGGGTTTATTTCAGGAATGCAAGGATTCTTCAATATACGCAAATCAATCAACGTGATACACCATATCAACAAACGGAAGGAGAAAAACCATATGATCATCTCAATAGATGCAGAGAAAGCTTTTGACAAAATTCAACACCCATCTATGATAAAAACCCTGCAGAAAGTAGGCACAGAGGGAACTTTCCTCAACATTATAAAGGCCATATATAACAAACCCAGAGCCAGCATCGTTCTCAATGGTGAAAAACTGAAACCATTTCCACTAAGATCAGGAACAAGACAAGGTTGCCCACTCTCACCACTCTTATTCAACCTAGTTTTGGAAGTTCTAGCCACAGCAATCAGAGAAGAAAAAGAAATAAAAGGAATCCAAATTGGAAAAGAAGAAGTAAAACTGTCACTGTTTGCAGATAACATGATACTATACACAGAGACTCCTAAGGATGCTACCAGAAAACTACTAGAGCTAATCAATGAATTTGGTAAAGTAGCAGGATACAAAATTAATGCACAGAAATCCCTGGCATTCCTATACACTAATGATGAAAAATCTGAGAGTGAAATTAAGAAAACACTCCCATTTACCATTGCAACAAAAAGAATAAAATATCTAGGAATAAACCTACCTAAGGAGACAAAATACTTGTATGCAGAAAACTATAAGACACTGATGAAAGAAATTAAAGATGATACAAATAGGTGGAGAAATATACCACATTCTTGGATTGGAAGAATCAACATTGTGAAAATTACTCTACTACCCAAAGCAATCTACAGATTCAATGCAATCCCTATCAAACTACCACTGGCATTTTTTACAGAACTAGAACAAAAATTACACAATTTGTATGGAAACACAAAAGACCCTGAATAGCCAAAGCAATCCTGAGAACAAAAAATGGAGCTGGAGGAATCGGGCTCCCTGACTTCAGACTCTACTACAAAGCTACAGTAATCAAGATAGTATGGTACTGGCACAAAAACAGAAATATAGATCAATGCAACAGGATAGAAAGCCCAGAGATAAACCCACACACATATGGTCACCTTATCTTTGATAAAGGAGGCAAAAATATATAGTGGAGAAAAGACAACCTCTTCAATAAGTGGTGCTGGGAAAACTGGACAGGTACATGTAAAAGTATGAAATTAGAACACTCCCTAACACCATAGACAAAAATAAACTCAAAATGGGTTAAAGATCTAAAAGTAAGGGCAGATACTATCAAACTCTTAGAGGAAAACATAGGCAGAATACTCTATGACATAAATCACAGCAAGAACCTTTTTGACCCACCTCCTAGAGAAATGGAAATAAAAACAAAAATAAACAAATGGGACCTAATGAAACTTAAAAGCTTTTGCACAGCAAAAGATACCATAAACAAGACCAAAAACAACCCTCAGAATGGGAGAAAATAGTTGCAAATGAAGCAACTGACAAAGGATTCATCTCCAAAATTTGTAAGCAACTCATGCAGCTCAATAACAAAAAAACAAACAACGCAATCCAAAAATGGGCAGAAGACCTAAATAGACATTTCTCCAAAGAAGATATACAGATTGCCAACAAACACATGAAAGAATGCTCAACATCATTAATCATTAGAGAAATGCAAATCAAAACTACAATGAGATATCATCTCACACCGGTCAGAATGGCCATCATCAAAAAATCTAGAAACAATAAATGCTGGAGAGGGCGTGGAGAAAAGGGAACCCTCTTGAACTGCTGGTGGGAATGTAAATTGATACAGCCACTATGGAGAACAGTATGGAGGTTTCTTAAAAAACTACAAATAGAACTACCATACGACCCAGCAATCCCACTACTGGGCATATACCCTGAGAAAACCATAATTCAAAAAGTCATGTACCACAATGTTCATTGCAGCTCTATTTACAATAGCCAGGACATGGAAGCAACCTAAGTGTCCATCAACAGATGAATGGATAAAGAAGATGTGGCACATATATACAATGGAATATTACTCAGCCATAAAAAGAAATGAAACTGAGTTATTTGTAGTCAGGTAGATGGACCTGGAGTCTGTCATACAGAGTGAATTAAGTCAGAAGGAGAAAAACAAATACCGTACGCTAACACATATATATATGGAATCTAAGGGAAAAAAATGTCATGAAGAGACTAGGGGTAGGACGGGAATAAAACACAGACCGACTAGAGCATGGACTTGAGGATATGGGGAGGGGGAAGGGTAAGCTGTGATGAAGTGAGAGAGTGGCATGGACATATATACGCTACCACACATAGGGTGGATAGCTAGCGGGAAGCAGCCGCATGGCACAGGGAGATCAGCTCAGTGGTTTGTGACCACCTAGAGGGGTGGGATAGGGAGGGTGGGAGGGAGGGAGATGCAAGAGGGAAGAGATATGGGAACATATGTATATGCATAACTGATTCACTTTGTTGTAAAGCAGAAACTAACACACCATTGTAAAGCAATTATACTCCAATAAAGATGTTTAAAAAAAAAAAAAAAAAGAGTACTTAGTTCTAAATTGTGGGTGCAGCTGGACCTCCCCTTAAGCAAAGAGACTCTGCCTGGTGTTTCAGCAATGTCCTAAAATTCTTTAACTAAAAATCCCTTTTCTAGAGGTGGTGATGCAATTCCCTTTTTAAAAAAATTTCAAATCTGGACTACCTGTGTGAGCATAAAATTTCAATCACTTCCTTCACTCCAACCTGGATGTCACAGAAAGATAAGTAATAGGCTGAAGATAAAGCAATCATCAGATCACTTTAGATTTTATTTCAAAATTATTTTCTTAAACCAAAAATTGGGAACCACCTAAGTCATACGGTAAATGCATATAATGGAATCCTTGCAGACTTTAAAATGTTGACAGGCACCTACAGTAATACATTGGGTAAAACTGTTGGTATGAACCCATTTGTAATAGTAATAGTTTATCTGTGTTTCTATATACATGGAGCTAAGTCCACCAAAATGTTAAAAGTAATCATTTCTGAGAAGATTTAGGGATTTTACTTTCTTCTTTGAACTTTTTTGATTGTATGAACTTTTTCTACAGTCATTTTCCTATTATTTTCTCATAAGGTAAGAAAAAGATATGTACGTACTGACAACCATTTCTTACCTTCTACCAATAAAGATATGCAGAAACACTCACCATTCTGGATTTTATTGTTGCTTCTTGTACAACAGCTTTCAGTATCTACTTTTGCTGAAGACTCCTTTAAATTCTGTGACTGGCAACCTAAAGTTGAAGGTTCTACCTTTTTTTCTACACGACAATTAGGACTATTACTATTGACATCTGCTTTCTCTTCTGGCTTATTTGAAAGGACATCAGATGTGGAAGGTCCATGTTCGAGATGCTTCTGCAGTTCAGGAGTACTGGCAATTTCCAATTCTGCCGTAGAAGAAGCCTTTGTAGGTAAGCACTCCTTAGGAAGGTCAGTTGATGGTGGAGGAAAAGATTCCAACCTGCTTTCCTGGTCAGTGTTTGTCTTCAGCTGGGTATAGCTTCCCTGTGGTTCACTCAGGGTTTTCAAGTCTCCAGTTCCAATCTGAGAGGACTTTGAAGACAGCAACCCTACTTTGCAGACAGCATCTGGTGTTCTCAGTATTTCAGGCTTTGTATTTAGACAGGAAGAAAGTTCTGGTAAAATCTGTTTATGACTTCTGAAAAAGAATAATATGAAAACTAGCATCTAGGACTCTTTTATCTCTTCCCTACCTTCCAAAAATAATTGCTTGGTTCCCTAAAGTAATCAGTATGAAAGAGAAAAGAAAACCGCTTATATTAGAGAATTTATGATAGGTTTCTGTGGGCTGGAGTTAAAAGTAATCAGTCAACGGCTCTGCAAAAATATATTAAACACTAAGAAAAAGATAACCCTAAATCCTATTTGCATGTTCTCATAAATCTTTAACTACTTCAAGTTAGTTCTACTTCTCATAGCAAAATGAACCTTAGCTTTCCCTCAAAACAAACTTGAGTGTATCACATGGAACCAAAATCACCAGCAGTGCAAAACCCTATCTGACTGTGAACGTGTTACCAGCCTCAGCACTGGACTATTTCACTCTTGTTTGGTCAGCGATCAAGACCCACAGCAAAGAGAAAAGCCCGCTGATTACGTACTTATTCACAGAACCATCTGGTACTCCCCTCCACCCCCAATAGGGGTTATCCTTAAAGAAAGTTTGTTTCTCTGAAAATCATCCTAAAGTTCTTTCCCCAGCAAAATGCAAAGTCCTTTTTTCCTGTTACACTTGTCGTCCTGCCTCTAACAAAGGATTCATCCTGGAGAAGTTGTTCTCTCTTAAGTACCCATACTAGACATCTTTGCTTGGGTACCACCGAACTTCTTACTGCTCCCTCCTTCTGCTCTGAAGACCACTCCGCCCTCTCTCTGACCGCTATGTGTCCCTCCACCAAGCTCTCTCCCAAGCGGCCCGCTGTCCTCCCAGTGAACCGACATGCTCACCCACTCTCCCACTTTATTGCAGTGGTCTTCCAAGCCTACCTTTCTACACCAGTCTCTGACCCCTATCTTAGGTTTTTATCAACTGCCTGCACAGGCCACCACTCCTCCTAAAAGAGATCCTTCCCTTAAAACTCTTCTCTCCATTAACCTTGTAGCCACTTTAAATCTCTGATTAAATTTTACATTTCTTATTATCTTCACCTATAACTTAGTAACTATGCCTCATGACTTAGTATTTTCCCTACTGCCACATTTCTCACCTCTACTTGAGGTCTGGGCTGATGAGAATCACTCACTGGAACCCTGTCTCCCTCTTCTCCACACTCCCACTGACCTCAGTCTTCCACATACAACAATCTGCTCCCTTTTCCTTGAAAGTGGACATCTATTCTACAGCTGTCTGTAGTATTTCAAAGGACCATTCTCCCTATATCAAGTCAAGAAAGCACCTCTTTCCTCAGACCCCCTTCTTTTCTGTAACCTTTTAAATGTTGTCCTGTATGCCAGCTACACTTACCACCTCTGAAGGCACCTGACCAACTTGGAAACTCTAACCTCCCTGGACAACCTGAGATACACTGAATGGCAGGGAATTACATCAAATTTTAGCTGCACTAATAGTCTCTCTATAAACACTGAATGTAGGGTCAGTCTTGCCACCTGAGCAATGTCAGCTCAGACAGGAAGAACCGTGGCTAAAATAACCGTTCTCTGTATTATGACTAAACATTTTTAAATCATGACTCACCCTTGAGGAATTTTTGCTCCAAGGTTAGGTGGCGAGTTGGCAGCCTGGGGAGTACTCTGATGTCTCGGGTCCTTACTTGGCGGAGTTGCTGCAGTGCAGCCGAGCAGTATCTCCTTAAAAACTGTTGTGGGAACAGACTGTACAGGACACACACTGGGAGAGGCCTAAAAGATACCAAACCAAACAGATATTAAAAGGAAAGCCCCTGGTTGAGGCATTACGAAATGCTAGCAAGATTCAAGTTTATTTGCTTGGTTTAGTAGTAAACAAGCACACCAAAATCACCAAATAAAAAGAACAGGACAGTAGAACAAGTAATAAATCACAAATTAAGGACTTATACCTGAGAGCTAATAAGTAAGTCACTCCAGCTTTTCACAAAACTTGCGTCTTCCTATAAAAGATCACAAGCTGATCTTTTACAGACCTCTGAATCATTATGCCAGGAAAATGCAGCCATGTGGCAATTACTTTACTAATGCAATGCACAGAAGTGAGCTTTTTAATCAACAGTCTTCAAATGGTGGCAGGTTCACATGCATTCAGTTCAACATTACTAAGTGCCCACCACGCACTTACTGCGTAGACTGGCAGGAGACCAGACCACATAGGACTCTTGCAGGCAGTGGTGCCTACTGGGTACCAATTTAAGCCTTTACAATGCAATAAAGGTTGAGGACATGGTTCTTGCTGGTATGTGGCTCACCAAGTCACAAAGGTCATCCCAAGCTGCAAAAAATATCAAGTCATGACAGGCCTCTGGGACAAAGTTAGGACACTTGTCCCCTTCCACTTTCGTGTACTTTTAACTTTACAAAAATATTAATAACGGACCAACTTCTTCCCAGTTTATACTTTCCCACCATGGAAAGAGAAGGAAGAGATTAAACTCAACTCCAGACAACTAAACAGTCTATGGCTTAACCTGGTGAAACCCACTGACCATCTTCACCAGCCTCTTCATCATGTGCTTAAATTTAAAGTCACATTGTCCTTTTCAATTGCGTCTCTTTCACACCACAATGACCTTTACATTCACCTTAGCAAATCAAAACTTGCAAAATCTTCAAAGTTTCATCTTCTAGTTACTAACTTCTAAAATTTGATGCAGAACTTCCTGGGGTAAATTTTTAAAATCTCACAATTCTGAATACAGACTATGTAGTCTACTCATGAATCTTTTTCGCAGACAATTACTCTGACAGCCTTGAAAATACTGTCTAGTATATGCTAAATACAAATATCTGAAAAATAAGAATTTACTTAATCACCATTACAGTTTCAGCATAGCTTCCAACTATTTTAAGGTATCAATGCTAAATCATCTGATCATATATTACACTATGTTAGCTCAGTTTTGGTTAAATATTAGCAGCTCAGTGTTCTCCAGAAGGATTTTTGGTGGGAGGCTCTGGCTATTCTAAGGACATCCTTGGGCTAGCCAACTTTACCTCTCTGGGCCTGAGCTTCCTAATCCTTAAAATGAGGAAATCAGATATTTTTATTCTGTACAACATCCATTGAACTGCTCGAGCCAAAAAACCCTCCAAGTCATTTCCCACATCCGATCAATGAACCAGGAAAGCCTGCCTCTATTTCCAAAATGTTTCTGGAATCTATAAATTTCTTTCTGGGCCACCATTACCACCATCTTTCCCCTAGACTACTATGTGTATACTAACTGGCCTGATTCCCTTCCATTTTTGCCTAAACCTTTTGCCTCCTATCTGAAATTTATTCTACCACAGAGCAATCTTTATAAAACATAAATCAATCAGATGGTGGCACTCCACTGCCTACAAGAATTCTACATGGTCTGGTCTCTGCCAACCCCTGCCCCTCATCTCACTCCACTTGTTTACGGTGCTCCAACTACACCAACTTCCCTTCTGGTCTTCAGATGTTCTAAGCTCTTTCTTGCCTGCCCCTTTGTACTTGCTATCGCCCCTGTCTGGGCAGTTTTCATGTGATTGGCTGGTTCCATCCTTCACCCTCAAATCTGCTCAACTGTCACCTCAGTATCTCTGATCACTCTTTCCAAAGCAGTGTCCCACAAGCCACTGCCTTACACTTTATTATATTGCCATGTTTCTTTCACTGTACTACCACACTGTGAAAATATCTTAAGTCACTTTTTTTTTTACTGTCAGTCTCCTCACAATGAAACGTAAACCCCTATGGACACAGACCCTGCTCTTGTATCCACTGTGACACCTTTTAAAGCCAGGCACATAGCAGATGCTCAATAAAAAAGACTGGTGGAATGCATGAATGAATAAATGCTCTTAGCACTTAATATTTCAAAGAGCTACAACTAAGTCTTGTGAGATACCTCAGGAACCAGGCAGTAATGCTCACCAATGTCTAGCACATATTAAGTGTTCAATAAGTATCTGTTGGAAGGCAGGATGGAGGATAGAGGGAAGGGAGGAGGACTCCGCTGGTTTTACAATGGTGCCTCACCATACCGAGGAAAGGTTTTGTAGAGGAGTGGCAACGACAGCACAGTGGCTAAGAGCATTGGGTTTTGGTGTTAGACCCTGGTTGGAATCCAGTCTCTGACACTTCCTAGCACATTACTTAACCTCTCTAAGCTTCAGTTTCCTCAATCATCGTGAGGAGTAATGAATGACAGTGTTGAGAAAGAAGGAGAGTAATGAAGCATACTCTACAGGGCTGTGCTTTACCACAGTGCCTGGCTCATAGATTAGCTGTCTCAAAGCAGAAAAATATCCTGAGAAGTTTCTCGATGCAGTCACCATGTGTTAGAATTATCATAACCTGGATGCTTTTCCTTTAAGAAAATGAAGTACATCACTCTACAACTTTACTGAGGTTTAGCTCAACAGGGATAGGGCTCCAATTCCAAAACCCATCTCCACGTGCACACCACTGCATTGGCCTCTGACTTGACAAGGGTCAAAGTTTCTTCTTACCTGAAGAGTTTTCCCTGAAGGTCTTCTATACCAGTCATGGCAATAGTTCCTCCCTGCCAGCAGACGGAGATAATATAATTGAGTGTATAATGATATTCCAGAAAGGACACTGCTGGCTCACACTCCTCAGCAGACTCTCTCAATTAACCAGGCAACGTCCTAACTCTGAGGAATAGTCTGCTAGGCAGAGAAGACCTTCAAGGAGCCAGATGTTACTGGCAAACAGGTTTACCTTATCCACAAGTATTCGTCCCAGCAATCAAGAGTGTTGTCAACCTCAACCTAAACTCCTGTCATCCAAAGAGCACCAAACTCTTTGCCAGTCCAACACATCTGGAAAGTGCAGACACAGTGAGACGTGCACCAAGTGTGTTACTGTACTCACCTTTCACTCACACATGTAAATGAACTCTCTTTCTTTCCCCACTTCTTCCTTTACCTCTCCATCTCCCCTGAAATCTAGGCTAGGCCAGTGTTTCCAAAAACTTGCCTGATTACAATGATCACCCAGGATATGGAAAAATATTCACAATATACTGTAAAGGAATCAAGGAAGCTACACAAGAGTATGGCTTTTAGTTTACCAAAAAAAAAAAAAAAAAGCCTCCACGAATATACAGGAAAAAGAAAAGAAAAAAAAACAGGAGGAAGACAGGTATTCCAAAATGTGAATAGTGAGAGTCTCTGAAAAGTATGATTATGAGTGATGTTTCTTTTCTTTACTATGCTTTTCTGGGTTTCCTAAATATTTTTAAATGAGAATAACTTATTTTTTAATGTAAGAATCTTTATTTTGAAAACAAGTGCAATATAAAAGGAGAATAACTTTTATAATTAAAAAAATAATAATAATTTCTAAAATGTCAATACCCAGGTAAAAAATTTACCATCTCCAAATTCCTTTGGAATGTGAAGATGACTAGGATAGTTCTTAAGAGCTGAAACAGACTTTTTTTTTTTTTTTTTTTTTTTTTGCGGTACGCAGGCCTCTCACTGTTGTGGTCTCTCCCGTTGCGGAGCACAGGCTCTGGACGCGCAGGCTCAGCGGCCATGGCTCATGGGCCCAGCCGCTCCGCGGCATGTGGGATCTTCCCAGACAGGGGCATGAACCCATGTCCCCTGCATCAGCAGGCGGACTCTCAACCACTGCGCCAGCAGGGAAGCCCAGACATTTTTTAAACATCAAATTTATTTCCACATTTTAGATGCTGAAGTTAAGGCTCAAATAGGTTGACGAACTTATCTCCCAACCAAAGTTCAGGTTTTTTTGAAAAACAGCTTCTACTGTGTCCAGTAATCAGTAGCACACAAACCTTCTGAGCTGGACAGTATGCTGACAGAGAGCAAAGACACAAGCTCCCTGCCCTTCAAAAGCGTGAGTCAGGAAGAGAGGATCACTTACATACGTATATGTTACCATATTTTACAAGCACCTCCTTCAAGGTTATAAATTTACTTGCTCAATTGCCTATCACATCACTGATAAACTTGACACTTTGAAGAAGTGGCATCTTCCCCAACAGGAGGTCCCCACTGACCCCAGTCCCGCTTGTACCCCAGGTTGATTTCTCCATGATCCATCAGGATGCCATTTCCTTGGGTCTGGTCCCCACCTCAACATAATATCATGTGGCTTTCCTTTTCATCTTACCGGAAGTTTACAGTGATGCCTTCTCCATGACAGGCAACATGCAATCAACTTCTCCAAACTGCCCTTTATTACCTCTACGAAAGACTGTTAACAATTTATCCAGTACAAAACCTGACAGGTTACCATTCTGCTCTGTTTCTCTTTCAGCTTCTAATACTATGGATTACTTGACAGTATCCCCTGTGAGTCTGCCTCTAAGAGGCAATAATCACTTGCCTGACATCCTCAATTTACAGTCCTTACTACATTACTTCCCCTTCATGAACTTCAAGGCAAAATGAAAAGGTAGTAATGCTAATTTCCGTAATTACCTCTTCATTCTTTCCTGAGCCACCTGAGGTCAAGCCTACACATTTGGAAGGAAGACAGAGGTATTAGACATCCTGGTTTACAAGGTTTCTCATCAAGTATCAAAGTTCCTGTGGCCTGTACAAAGGCTTAAGACTCAGGAAAGCCAATCATCTTAGCCATCCAGATTCTTCAGTATTTGTGTAGCATGTGCTTGCTTTGGTTCTAGTTGATGTTGTAGTCCAGCCTGCCCTGATCCAGAGCCTTAGATGCATTCACTGACCCTGACCCATTCTCATGCCATCTCTCCTTGACCTGCCCCCACCCAGGCTCCAAAGTTCCCTCTACAATGCTGCCAACAATCTTAACAATATCCACTTGATCAATTTTAAAATTCTAAACTCCAGGGACTTCCCTGGTGACCCAGTGGTTAAGACTCCACGCTCCCAATGCGGGGGGCCTGGGTTTGATCCCTGGTCAGGGAACTAGATCCCTCAAGCCACAACTAAAGATCCCTCATTCTGTAATTAAGACCTGGTGCAGCCAAATAAATAAATATCTTTAAAAATAAATAAATAAAATAAAATAAAATTCTAAACTCCAGCCTGGAGCAGAGCATCATAAAGGCGTTTTTGACAATTATAACACAGTAAACTTTCCATGTAACACAAGTGCATTTGGATACCTCAGTGGTGAGAAAAGTAATCTGTACTGTAATAGGACCTAAGGATTCAACTCACTTAAAAAAGAAAAAGCCTTAAGTTTCTTTTTTCCCCCACCAGATTTCAAAATTTGACGCTGTCATTTATACCCTCCTTTGAGAAGTCTACCCCAGCCCCCCAGCCCCCCAGCCCCTCATTAGGCTAGTCTGTCTAGCCTAATCTTTTGGGAATTCTGAATAAAATTGCCCCATTGTGTACACTGTGATGTCCTGAAGACATGTACGAGTAATTACAAAGCATAATCAATTAGGGAATTTGACCTAGTCTGGGATATAGGTTAAAATGATTGTAGAGATGTTAGGTATGGCTTCCTGGAGGAAGCAACATCACATTAGAAAGATAAATGGGAGTTAATTAGAGTGAAGATAGGATTAGAAGAGAAAGGAGAACAGTGAGTCCTAAGGTTGGAGAAAGCATGAGGACTTGAAGAGCTAAAGAAGGCCAGCTTCTCTACAACATGGAGGAGAGGGAAAAGCTGACAGCCTTAAGTTTCTTGATCCAAATCGTATTTCAGGACAGAATTAAATCCAGTACTTTAACTCAACAGTGCCATTCACAGAAGCCTGTAGTTTTCTAGGCAGAAATTAGCAATGGCAAACCAACCACTTCTTTCAAAAAGTGAATATGTTTGTTCACCCAATCATAAATGACCAATCAAACCTCTCAATTATTGAGGTGGGAGTCCTATTTCAAGACCAAATCTACTCAGAATTCTAAGGTTCCTCCCCTCTTCTCATGCAAGGAATTCTTCTGATTTGACACACACAACTCAATTTACCTTCAAAAATACCTCCATATGGTGAACTGTCAAATCTATTGACAATTTTCAGGAAACATCAAAACTAAAAACTTTTTCTTGACAAAAATAGTGAACCAGAAACTTATATTATCTCCATCTGCTTGAGTATAGAAATTACGGCCAAGATCTGGGACTAGCAAAGAGCAGACACAACAGCACAGAAGAGCAGAGAAGACAGCTTTATTACCACTAAACAAACTGGCCATGCACTGTGAGAATTAAAGAAAGGTTTACACAAGTGACAAAAATAAATCAAGGTTACCTCAGAGCAAGATTTTGCTTGTTTGGAAACCAGGCTTCCATTATTCTCAGAAGATTTGCGTTTTACAGCCCCAATTCTTGTAGAATTACCTAAAATATTTAAAAACAGGTAAGTTGGCATCCCTGTTTCTCTTAATGTGAGAAGGATAAAGGGGAAAGGAGAACAAAGATTTTAATCAAACAATGTATCTTACCACATGTCACAAAGTTATCATGTACAACTTCAACATGAATCAGTGATGGATCGACAATTTTCAGTGCTGGAACCTTAAAAACAAATAAATAAAACAAAGATGCTGGGAAATTTAAAAATGCTGAGGAACACACCAGAAATTAGCTCTATCAACATAACAGTAGGGGCTTCTGGGACTTCCCTGGTGGCACAGTGGTTAAGAATCCGCCCGCCAATGCAGGGGACACGGGTTCGAGCCCTGGTCTGGGAAGATCCCACATGCCACGGAGCAACTAAGCCCATGCACCACAACTACTGAGCCTGCGCTCTAGAGCCCACAAGCCACAACTACTGAGCACATGCGCCACAAACTACTGAAGCCCGCGCACCTAGAGCCCATGCTCCGCAACAAGAGAAGCCACCACAATAAGAAGCCCGCACACCACAATGAAGAGTAGACCCTGCTCGCTGCAACTAGAGAAAGCCCGTGCGCAGCAGTGAAGACCCAACACAGCCATAAATTAATTAATTCATTAAAATTTTTAAAAACAAACAATAGGGGCTTCTTACATATAATTTCTTTTTAAAATAATTGTGATTTTTTTCTACTCTGATATTTTAATATAAAATAATAAAGTTGTTTAGCTCCTATAGGATACTATAATTCCTTTTTATAATTATCTTTCCCTGTCAAGTTATCTTACACACAATTATCATCATCCTTACCTCCTCACAGTTGACTTGAAGAGTTTTTGATGTTGGGTTTCCATTTACAATGGTAGCAGAAAACCACTGTGTAGATGGGTCCAAGCTATAAATTTTTACTTCTGAACCAACTAAGTTTTTGTCACCTTAAAAAATAAAAATTAAAAAAAAATCCTTAGAGCAATATGCATTATCCCCCAACAGCACCATTATCCAGGATAATCTTTTCCCAAGTCTTTAAAAATGCAGTAGACAAAAAGTAAACATTAAAAGATACTGCTATAAATGCATGAAGACAGACATTTCAGCAAAGCTAGGAGAAAATTTAAACTATTTTTAAGCTTCACTTTTCTACTGATTTATCTTAGACTTGCAATATATTTATTCTAGCATTTGTATCAGACCATGTAGTATCAGATAACACATTGAGACGTAAATCATTCTCCTATGCAGAGTTTTAGAGGATCCAAATTCAGGAACCTCAGCAAAACTGCTAAGTCTGATAAAATACTTACAACTGTGAAATTGAACAAGAAAATCAATAACAGTAAATGGCAAGATCAAGATTACCAAATTAATGCTTTATTTATTTTATAAGACTGAAATTCCAAACATATCAAATTCCATGTTAAAATATAGCTGAGCTTGTTTAATATCTACTTCACTTTTACAGTCTTCACATGATCCCTGAGCTTTCCAAATTTCAGAGGCTTTAGAATACATTACAGAATAAAGTCCTCCACTCATCTAGTTGCATGGGAAAAGCTGCAAAGAATTTCTAACAAATTAGAATTTTTAATGAGCAAATTGAGTGAGAAGGGCTAAAACATAACTTCTTACCTTGTAAAAGATGGCTTTCATCCAAATGTTTCACAATCAAAGCTTGAAATTCTTTACTGACATTCTGATTATCGATAAGTGAAAGTCGAAGATTGTTTACATCCTGAAAAATGGAAAATCATTACATTTTAAGGTAACAAGTAAGAAGAATTGTTTAAATTCCAGTGGATATTTCAATCAGTTTAATCACAGGAATTAAAGTAGTGTCAATTAGCCATTTGATGGCAGCAAACCATTGCAACTCCAATGAATTAGACTGGTCAAATAGTAGGAAACCATGAAACCATCACAAATACAAGGCAGACAGAAGTGAAGTCACCCCAAGCTAAGAGCAAGACAGATACTAAGAGTGGCTCAAATTTTAAACTTAATAAGCAAACAAACTAGCTAGTCAGTTCATGTCAAAAATACTCTGTATCCCAAACTATGGATTAGCGAAATCACAGCTCCAAATGCAAGGGGCAAAAGACACATACATAGAAATCATTTAGATCCACAGTGTCAATTCATTGAAATTGCTGTTTTAAACAAACATCATTTCACACAGATTCATTTACCCTAACTAGAATTCCAAATGCATTCTTGTTTACGAAGGGGGGCGTGGGGGTGAGGAAGGATAAAATCTGAATGAATAGCGTTAAGCCTTCAGCAAGCCAGCTTTGAAACATTCAATTCTTGGCAGCTCTATTTTTGGCACTATTCCACAGTGCTCTGGCTTTGTGTGTACACTCAGTTATGATAAAGGTATACAGACTGTCAATAGGAGGAACCTGCCAAACCCAAACTGTATAGCACAGAAGCCCTTCCAATATCAGGCCTCCGTGCTTTTCTGCATGTGAAATGGGTACACAGTGGCCAAAAATAGTTCATCCATTTCTCCCATTGGAAAGAACAGTCTTTTGGAGAGGCCATGCTGGAAAAATTTCTTAAGCCAAATAACATTAGACTTAAACTAGGGGTTTCATAAGAGCTCAACATTAATAACCAGAACGGGCCATGTGTTGTTTTTATTTTCATGCTACTGCAATTTCAAAAAATTTAAATGTGTTCTCCAATTCCTACAAGGTAAAATATCATGTTAATGGGGTGAGCCACAAAGGGCTCTTAAATAAATAAAACTTACTGACCTTTTTCAACTTCAAGAAACAAAACTGAAAAGGTTAAAAACATGAAAGATATAAAACAGAACTGTCCCAAAAACAATGCTAAGAAGTAAAAACTACTCTACTGCTTAGTGAAGCAGACATCCACAGCCCCTGCTGTATGTTCCTTGGTCCTTAAGAGCAGTCAATCTGCCTTTTAATGTAGGAAAAATATCAAGATGCCTATTTGACATATGAAGATAACTTGTGTCTGCAATTAAGTAAAGGCATCTTCCTCTGTTCCATTTACTTAAACATTATAAAACAGCATTCTGAGTGTGAACCCTGTTTTCACTCACTTCGAGGACATGGAAGTAAAAGTAAGACCTGAGTAGAGAAAAGTCAATGCCAAGGCCCAGCAATGGCAATGACCCTTGGTCCTAAACTGTCTTTCAGCAAATAAACCGGCTTAATTGTTCTACAGGCCATAGAAACAAGTCAGGTCACAAAACAGAAGTGGGTAAAGGGGATTACTAAGCTTCACAAATGACATATAAAAAAACCAATGTTATTATAAGACCAACATTATTCCCAAGTTAGTGATCTGTGGTGATAATCTGCGTGTTCTTCCCCTCCCTCCCAACATTTTTATAATAAAGGAAAAAAATCACACACGAGCAAGACCCAAGAGCCTAAATGTTGTGAAGAAAAAGGTGGGAGTTCTGCAAGCTAATTGGAAAGAGTATGAACACACACACACACACACACACACACACACACACACACAATTCACATTGTTTGTGGTAGTTATGTTAAGTCACCACAAACACTGCATTAGTGAATACCGAACCATTCCCCGGGGAAAGATGGGGTTAGGTTCCTTCAAGCCTCTGGTCACAACACTGTCGTCAATCAATACATAACCTTGTTTTATGTGTTTCCGTTGAAAAACACATTATTTAGTATATATTGCTGCAATATTAACCTCGAACCCATGGCCCCTATACCTCACGGCTGAATGAAGCTTATCTAACACATGTATTTTCTCCCTAAGGCACATCACAGCCTCCCTGTACTTAGGAACACTAGAGAGCACTTCAGCACTACCCTTGGGGTAGTGGGGGCCATTTAAAACAGTGAAATCACCAACAGAAAAGCACAAAAATGCAGTACTAAATAGACCTTGAAAAGGACACTGGTTTACAGTAGAAGAGAGGAAAGAAGAAGGCAGAATGTCACCTTATTCAACCTCAGCTGGGAACATGTGTCAGACAACTAAAAATTTTCACCACTCTGCACATGTCTGTGAATGATCGTGAAAGCACCAAAGTACTGATTGGGGGGTTACAAATATATTTTAGCAAGTAAGCAAGTTCCCAAATACAGAAACCTTAAATAATCAAGACTGACATATATATATATATATACACAGATATATGTATATATATGAATGAGAGTCTTAGAAATTATCTTCATATCACCTAGGTGCTTCTATACACACACATCATCAACTGTAGTATGTTTGGCCTTCCAACCCCAAATAAACAGTACCAACCCAACGGCTAACACTGAGCAATCGCGTCTGACAACTTAGCTGCTCAAAGATGGGGCCTTTTCTCTGTTAGATACCTGAACGAGAGCAATCAACATCAATACGTTAGTTCTCATATTAAAGGAGTTTGTATTTCTATCTTTAGGGTTTAATACTGTTTCTGTGTTTTACCTGTATAGGCTTTAAAAGGTCTTTAGAAAGAAATACTCTTTGTTGATCTCCTAAAAAGCGAATAGACGTTATGGATCCCAAACCAGCTTTGTCCAGCAGAGATCTGTACATCTGAAACAAAAGAAGATGTTTTGGCATCATAACTGCTGTCAGCATAATTCTGAAAATGGGGACTGGCAATTTTCCATACACATGAAAAGAGATAAAGCCATTCAGTTGTTTATTTACTACCAGTATCTCGATAATAACTATTTATGCAACCACAACAGGAGCATGTAATTTTCATCCAGAATCAATAATTTAAATGAGATATACATTTGAGAGTCATTAACATGTAGGTCTGGGTCCACAGATGTATGGCTTCCCCCAAATTTATGCAAAATATTGCTTTATGTACATTTTTGTGGGGAGACAGGGCCATGTTTTTGGCAAATGCTTAACAGATGGGGGAAAAAAATACAAAGAGCAAAATACAACTTTAAACAAAACCCGACATCACTCAAAAATCTCCAGCAGCTCTTCTCACCCATGGGCAAAATCTTAACTTTGCTCATAGGGGCATGCAGGCCCTTCACAAGCTGGTCAGCCTTTCAATCATCCTCTTAGCCTTTCAACTATTCCATAGGCCCCTTCCTCCTTCAAGTCCCAGCTCATGTCTCAAATAGCCTGAACTGTCCTCTCCTGATCACTATTTTCCTTTAACTGCACCAGACTTATGGTGTGGAAATGGCACAGTCATATACTGACTGCTAGCATCTTTAAAGCCAAAGAAAGATGAGCCAGAGGGAACCTTAAAGATCATGAGACCAAAAGTGGAAAACCTTACAGGGGCCAGGCAACAGCTACTTTTCAGCTTCAGCCTACTGTTGCAATAAGGAATTGCTATGAGGCTCCAGTGTTGCCATATCTTGCCATTTTTCCAAGAAAAACTGGAACTCTAGATTTTTAAGGACATTCTGTACATTTTTTAAATGTAGACAACTAATTTAGATTTTCTTAAAACACTGTGAGGATCAAAACAAAAAGATCTGTATGTCTGTATATATCTGCTGGTTTCTAACCACTGACCGAGACTAGACGTTCCCCACATGACCTCCACCTCCGACTTTTCAAGTGAAGAAACTGAGGCCCAAGAAAGTCAAGGGTCAGAGTTGCAGGGCTCCTAGCAGGGCTGACAGGAGGTCCTGGGGGGTTTTCTGAATCTTCTACATTGTCATATCTCTGTACTATTATTACGTATAGATTTTCCCTGTATCATTCATAAGGCATCAAATACCCTCTTCTCAGGAGTTCAAACAAGCCCGAGTTTTACTCACTATCGCAGGCCACTGAACAATTCGCTCAGAAACTTCAGGAGACTTTCGTTCAGCCAAAACCAAGTTATGTTCCACTAAAAAGGCTCTCCTTAGAAGGCTGTAGACATCTATCCATCTTCTCTTCCTCCAAGATTCCCCATCAAACTCCACACACACCTAGACAAACAGAATTGAAGGAAAGCAGACTTGATTAACAAAAATAAACATAAAAAATGCTCAAGTTGAATTATACCCTCACCATTCTACTTGAGTCTTGTATCTGAATATACTGCCCCCGACTCCTGCTCTCTTACTTCCCTTCTAAACCCACAATAAACTAACCAGATCCGTAAGTCTAACCAACAAGCTTTGGCTCCCAAACCACTTTGGGAAGCAGTCAAGGGATGTGAAGACCAGTCTCTGCCCTCAAATTAACCTCTGGGAAGCCTGAACAAAAAAGAACCCCCATGTAGAAGGTTTTTACATATGTTAATTAGACATCAGAGCTTTGAGAATTGAAAGACAGAAATCTGAAACCCAAAGTACTTCTCGCAGGGCATTGTAATTCTATGTTGACACTGTCGGTGAGTTTAAGATGACCGCCCATCAACACAATCCACCACCGGCTTCTGAACCCCTCTGGTAGGAGAAGGACTCAGCACGAGGCGCTTTCAACAGTTTGAGTTGAATAAACTGGGAAATTTACCTCAGAGTTTGAAATCCAAGACAACTTCGCTACATATAGAAACAAGTAATTGATAAAGGACCCCAGAATTTTCCAAAACTACCTCTAACTTCTTTTTTTTTTTTTTACCCTCTAACTTCTTACATAAAATTAAACTACCTTTGAAATACTATTTTCCAAGTAGCTATGAAGTTTTCTGCTTCTGATCTGCAAAATACCTTTTAGCCCTAAAGTTAAAACCCTTATAATCTGTACAGATATTTTAAAACATAAAAAAAGAATTCAGTCCAAAAGTGGGTCTCTGACAGTAACCCATAAGTAGGAATCAGTCACAAAACCTTAAGTCATATAAATGTACCAAACACCTTAGCTTCCTTAACCCCATTATGAATATGCTACCCTTTAATTTACTCTAAGTCTTTTAAAATGTTTCTTATGTTTTAACTGAGATACAATAAACTCCCTCAATATTTAGTGTAAAAAATCACTATTTTAATTTGATTTAAAAGCTCCCTTCTTAATAGAGTGATGTCTCATATTTGGTTTCAAAGAATTAGTTAATAAATCTATCAACACTTCATAATTTCATAACAATCCTATCTCCCTTTTCAACCTTTAACTTTAAAAAGTTTATTTCCATTTATTCATCAGAACCCAATTCAAAACTCCTTTCCTCAAGGAAGCCTTCCCTTACCAAAGAGCCCCTCTCTCTCCCAAGAGAAGTCCCTTGTTAATTGTACTCAAAACTCTGTACTCTTCCTTCCTAGCACTAATCCACATTTTGAATTATTTATTTGTGGTTAACTGACATATTAAAAACTCTAATCGGTCAAAGTCTGTCTTCTTTTACTTACCATGTATTTCGTCAGTCAGTACTCGAATACTTGTTGAATGAATAAATTTCTCTCTGAATTGGGCTCTTACCTTGTTTCTCTCATCCATTTGGAAGGCAGGAAGTTCCCAACTGATATACCACTAGCCTCAATCCCAAACTTTTCCAGTTTTATGGCTATAGACTATCAATCTTTAAAATCAATGAAATCTGAGACCCATCTTATCCTTCTCCCCCAACCACAAAATATGCACCCCTAATTCCCCAGGCAACTTCCCCTGAGAAGCTGCCTATCTTCTTGGTATGGCAGGCTTTTAACCTTGCAGTTATTACAGAATAAGTGTAAATGTGTTAAGCACCTACTATGTGACAAGTCCCTGCATACTCTACCTTGGTTCTATGTATTCCATCCATCACCATAACCAACCAGTGGTCCTTTACATTGGGCTTCAGAGACTGCCTATCTTCCTTTCTGTTTGCGTAGCCACAGAATCCAGGTCCTCTAACATCTCCCCTAGTCTTTTTGCCCCACAGCACATCAACCTCAAACCCAACTTAGCTTTGGATGACAGTTTTCCCATCAACATAGTGTAAGAGGAATGCACATCTACACACATCAGAACCAGAGAGATCTGGGTTTGAATACCAGCTATGTCGAAGCTTTCTTAGAATGATTTTACATGCATAAAATAAAATATGTAGGATTACAAAGGAAACCAATTAACTGTACCCAGGTCAAGAAGCTAAGCCCTCTGAATCTTGTGTTCTGGTAGCTTCAAAATGAAAGTACTAACACCCACCCTTCACTGAATTGTTAGGTAGATTTTAAAGGCAATTTATGTTAAGTATCTGGCAAGGAGACTAGGTAGTTTTAAGACCTCTGTGGTAATTCAAATCTTAATTTATCAGAGTATCACTTCTTCAGTTAGGAATGGGAGGAGGAAGACTTCAATATGATTATCTAACATCTACTCAGAAAAAAAGTAATCTAAGATCTTAAGTGGCTTCCCAAAACGTATACAATATCACAGTTCTTATCATATCTATAAGCTATCTATAAAGCTTATGATCAACCCTAAACCAAATTTTAGACACGGTCCCTCTTTATATCTCAATTTTTTAAATATAAATTTATTTATTTATTTATTTATTTATTTATTTTTGGCTGCGTTGGGTCTTCATTGCCGCGCGCAGGCTTTCTCTAGTTGCAGCGAGCAGGTGCTACTCTTTGTTGCGGTGCGGTGTCTTCTCACTGTGGTGGCTTCTCTTGTTGTGGAGCATAGGCTCTAGGCACACGGGCTCAGTACTTGTGGCTCACAGGCTCTAGAGCGCAAGCTCAGTAGTTGTGGCACATGGGCTCAGTTGCTCTGCGGCATGTGGGATCTTCCCCTGCATTGGCAGGCGGATTCTTAACCACTACGCCACCAGGGAAGTCCCTATATCTCAATTTTTGAGTAATCTGAAAATTAAGTTTAGTTCTTTAAAAATAAGTAATAATACTTTGAAGTATTAGGTTGTGTTGGTCAAAACTTCACATTTAAAAAGATGACTTTTAAAAAAATATAATGAAACCAACAAGTTGTGAGCTTTCTTAAACATTCTTTAAAAAGTTCCCTGTTTATCATAATCACATATCTTTCATTAGTGCCTTGAGGTCTGAAGTTCTATATATAAGGACACCCCCCGCCACCAAAAGTCTCTTTTACACAAATTTCTATTTTAAAAAAACAACGGTAAGAATTCAAATTCAGGGGGAACTAATGTGATTTGACCAAGCTCCTGCAAAGTGACAGATACAACTAGTTCTCATTCTAAATTGTGTTCTTTCCTCCACAATCCCTTGGTCCACAAAGGAGATGTTATCTGTGCTGACTCCAAAGGACAGAAAAAGGCCTATAAATTACAATTTACTACCTATAATGCCCAAATTTCCTATTTAAAAAATAGGGCATTTTGTAAATACGCGCCTATTAGCCTATAAAATTTCTTGACCAGATGTTGGATATATCAAGTTAATTATTTCAAGCTGTTCTTCCCACAAAGATAAATCTCTTTCCTTTAAGATATATGAATATTATCTAATCAAGCTAACCTCAAAACCTCCACTTTTAGTATATACTAATCTTACCTAAGCATATGATTATGAAAACCATCAGAATGGCCAAGTAAAATGTTTCCAAGTTTAAAAGTAGGCACTTACACAATGGCTTTTAATCACGAAGTTTTTAATGACATATCTACTCTATGCCCAGTACTACAGTACAGAATACCACTTATTTCACTACTTCACAAATTAGGAATTAATTCATTATGCTTCTATTTATGTCTTCTTATACCTAGACTCTTATCTAAAATCCCAGAGTCTAGCATTCAATTATAGGGGTAAACAGTTTTTATTACACTGTGCTAAGAGTTTCTCGTTTTACATGGGTTGACTGTCAACAGAATCCACCAACATTCAAGTTTCAACTGTATGCAAGGATGAAGAAACTAGGCATTGATTGGTCAAGGCATCTAATTGCCATAAAGGGCTTTAACAGCAAGAAATGGTACATATAGTTGGCAAGTACTACCCATATGCTAAGGACATCCCAAAGAACTAAGAAGGGGCAGAAGACTCAAGGAAAAAGTAGGTTCAAAGCAAGGAAAAGACCTAGACAAAAAAGTTGGGGAAGGAGGGCATTCCCAGCATGGCTAACGAACAAAGCCAGTTAGAAAGCAATCTGCCTCACACTCAAGTAAACAGAGTAGCATTAAAAAAAGGTTAGGGCTTCCCTGGTGGCGCAGTGGTTGGGGGTCCGCCTGCCGATGCGGGGGGCACGGGTTCGTGCCCTGGTCCGGGGGGATCCCGCGTGCCGCGGAGCGGCTGGGCCCGTGGGCCGTGGCCGCTGGGCCTGCGCGTCCGGAGCCTGTGCTCCGCGGCGGGAGAGGCCGCAGCGGTGAGAGGCCCGCATACGACAAAAAAAAAAAAAAAAAAAAAAGGTTAAAGAAGTCCTTATAATCACACCTAATTAAGATCTGTTGTTATCCCAGTTAAAGAGAATGCCAATGCTCCATCGGAAGGTAATTTCTAAACTGCTTTTCTATATACAAGTAATAATTTTATGATTCCTTCATTTGTTTAAATATTTTAGCAGAAACTACATGCCAAGCAACGTTCTCAGTGCTGGGGATACTGAACCCAGCAAAATAGAGTTGCTCTAACCTCACTCTATCTGATTATTAAAGCCTAGTGTTTAAGGTCTGGGGACAAACTTGGGCAAGTTATTTAACTTGTTTAAGCCTCAATTTCTAACACTAAAAAATGTGGTTTACTATTTAGGATTTTTGTGAGGATTAAATAAAAGTATTTACTGCATGATAAGTATTTATTATGTCTTCACCTAACTTCTTTGTAATCAACTACTAAACATTGTATCTGAGTAAGTGACTTTGTTACAAAGTCTTTCTCTAGATGAAACAAAGTTAACAAGCCTTGGTCTCATTAATTTCAACCTCAACTAAGGAAGCAAGTCAGTCTAGACAGACTTGTACCTTCTATCAGTACTAAAACAGTTGCACACTACCTGAATTTCATTCATTCATATTCATTGCAGGCCCCCAACCCACTCCCCAAAACTCAATATCCCTAAGCCCAGGTCTTAGGCATTGTCTTAGTTACTCAGTTCCCGCCTGCATCCTGCCAAACACAATTGGTTTCAATGTTTCAAAAACTTGTGTTTTTGCTAACACAACATGCCCCTAAACTTGCACCAATTACTTTATCTGCTACTCAATTAAGGAACGCAGCAATAAATCATGATTCGAAATGAGAAACTGAGTAGATTTCTTACATGAGGGCTGAGTTGTGAAGTCTGCAGGTAAAGCAAAAAATCCACTATAGTCAAAATTGTTCTTGAATTAAAATCCCCATCTTCTCCAGCTTAGGCACTTTAGTGCAGTGGAAGACACACACAGCCAAACCTGGATTCCAATGCTCCCTCTGTCACTTAGTAGCTAACTATGCAAGTCTGGACAAGATTTCCTTTCCTAAATCTATTTCTTTATTCTGAAAATGAAGATATCACCACCACTTCAGAGGCTGGGGGTGGGGGAGATGTGGAGATTAAAAAGAACACACATCAAGGACCTCCTAGATTCCCTTCCTAACCCAACAGGTTCGCAATCACTGCTGAGTAAGGAAACACCTAATCTCTCATCATCTGCCAAAGAACTAAAGACTGAAAGGATTAATCTTGTTTCCACTCAAATCGGGTAAAAACAAATGCACTAGAGAAAATCTTACTTGGCAGGTGAAATAAACCGCCACAACTATGACTGAAATCTACTGCACAAAGCCCATCTTACTGAGAAAGATTATTAGCCTAAGCAAATAGGCTGTACCACATTCCCTTCTTTCTGTAAACATCAAAACGCACCTTGCTAGGAGTGAAACCAAATTTCACAGTGTACGACAGGAGTCTTCTGGTGGCAGAGCCTTTGATCAGGGAGCACGATGATTAAGAAGGTGGGCTCAAGGGTCAAAACTTTCTGGGTCAGAACACAGGTTATGCCAATTCCTTGAACAGTGTTTCAGCAATCAACACATATTCAACTGCCAATGCGAAAACTTGCTTCCCTTATTTGAGCAGTTTTCAAGAAAAAGCAAAGATAATGACCAAGTGAAGATACTGAAACATATCCGTTACCCAGGATGGAAAGCTCTTCTGTTCTGACAAGCTTCCTTCAAGTTATCACCACTTCGGAGTCTTTGTTGGGGACCTTTTTTCAGTTATTTTTGCACAAAGGAGTCTTTGTTGGTACAATGGCTTCCTCACTGGTAGTTTCCACACAGTCCTTTCACACCAATACTTCTATTAGGGAGTACGATCAGAATTCATCTCTTTTTGAAAAGATCTAACTGAAAAAGGTTCTGCGTGTCATTCTGATTAAAAATCACTGGCCGCACTTGTTCCCATTTCTCTCCCTCCCCTCAAACACCCAAATGGAATATTTCAAAGCCATCCCTCCAACACACCATATAAGGGGCAGCTCCACCCCAGCCCTCCATATATGGTCATATCCCACACCCACTCACAGACTCATCAGAGACAACCAGGAACCCACTCCTGCCCTGACCCACCACATACGGACAAATACCCACCTTAATATACTGAAGAGAATTAAGCTCCTTCCTCTACACTCACACTTCTAAGTCTGAAAGTTTAAGAAGTTGGGTGAAGAAATTAGAAGGAACAAACAAAAAACCCGACTGAAAGCACTTCTAAGCACTAGTGCTCAATTCTCAATGATTCCAAACGTCACCCACTTGCCCAACTTAATATTAACAACACTCCGCCTTCGGAGAAATCATCGTACAGCCCTAATGAGGCACACAGCGCGTGCAATAACTAATCATGTCTGAGCAACCCTAAGCCCATTATTAAACACGGGCAACTCTAGGCCAAACACACCTCGCTCTACACACCATTTCAAAGACTTTCAAGGTCTACTTTTCTGCACCTTCAGATCAGATGCCAACTTTCTGGTCGCCTTTTCAGAAAAGGGGAGGGAGGGTTGCTGGCTGTCTCGTTACCAAGGTAACTAGGAAACGTCCGACTGCCGAGGCCCGGGAGCCGGTTTTACCTTCAGATCCTTCTTAGTAACGTCGGTGTGGGAGACGGCTCGAATGGTCCCGGAGAGCCAGGGCCACTCGGCGACGCGCTCCAAGTCCCAGCTGTCGTGGCCGCCGTCGCTGCCGTCGGCTGCGGACAGACTGAGGAATCGCTTCCCTACCAATACTGGCCAACTTTCTCCGAACGTGAGCACCATGGTTTCCACGCTGCAGGAAGGGCTCCTCCCTGCAAAAACACAAAAACAAAATGCAACGGGGGCGGCCGGCGGGAGGGGGCCGGGAAGAGAGGTCGGTGGGGGAGGCCAGGGAGGAGGAAAGGATCCTAATCCCGATCGGAGGACAGGACCCCAGGCGGCGGCGGGTGAGACGGAGGACCCCGCACCCGATCTCTCCACCCGCGCCCTCCCCGCCCCCGATCCCTCCCCCACCGCAAACACTGGCCAAAGCGTCGCGTGACCCTGGCTCTCCCAAGTTTCGCTTTTCCAAAACCTGAAACCTAAACGCAGACAGAGTGAGGGGAGAATTATCTGTGGCTTAAGTGGATTTGAAAGTGTTCACCCCTCACCCCGGAAAAGAAAAGGCCCCGAAGCAAAGGGCCCGTCCCAGGCGGCCGGGTCCCCGCCCCGGGCAGCCCCGCGGGAGGGACGAGCCCGCCGTTCCGCACTTGCCCCTCCGCCCCGCCCCGACACCCTTCTACTCGGCCGCAGACCCCCAGCCTGCGCCGCGGAGCGGGGGCGGCGGAGCCGCGGGCTTGGCGCCTTCACCTTTCTTCCTCCGCTCCCCTCAGCCGAGGCCGCGGCGCTCTTACCCCGCCTCCCGCCTCCCGCCTCCCTGAGTCACCGGCGGCGGCCACCGTTTCCAGCCGCCCAGCCGACTCTAGCTCTCTGACTTGGTTCAAGAGCTCTCACAAGACACGCACAGCCTCTCGGGCCCGCCCCCTCAGAGCCGCTTCCATCGCTCATTGGCTGAGTCCAAGGAGCTGGGCGAGACTCGTAGGGAAGGAGCCCATCGCCATTGGCCGCCCCGGCGAGGGCGGGGCGAGAGAAAAAAACAATTCCTCGGCTGCCTCCTCCCTTTCCCCTCCCCCTTCCGACTCCCGGACGACCCCCATTAGGTTAAAGTACACCGAGCGTAAGCGAGGGATCCTTCCGCCACAGCCATTCTTTCCATTTGTTGCCTCACGGGATGCAAAAAAGTCCAGAGAAATCGGTCATCAACTTTCGGACCCAGAGGAAAATTGCAGTGGTGCACAGATAAGACTGAATGGCGAACCCCAGGGCTGTAAGTGCTTATTGGATTGCTTTTCAAGTGCGTAGGCTGTCGACCGAAGATAGGCTTTTCACTTGGCGGAAGAATCTCACAGGAAAGGGGTGAGGGCGGTGCAGAGTCAGCGGGGGAGGGAAGGGACAGGAACGTGCGGTTTGAAGCGTACTCAGCTAGAGGGAGGAGCGACGGTGCTCTGGAGACTCGTGCGCAGGCGCTTCGCGGAGCAGAGGCTGGAGCTTGGGCTGCTGGGCGAAATGGCCGCGGGAGGCGCAGGCGCACGTGGTGCTGATCATGGAACGTCTAAAGTCCGCCATTTTGAAGGAAAAATGAAGAAAGGCATGGAGTCCCTGGGAAATGACGTTAATTAAATCTAAAGCAAAAGATGCTGTTCAGTACAATGCAGGATGGGTTTTTTTCTTTTTGTTTTTTAATATAAAGGGAGGATGAAAAGATATTCTGAGTCCTACAATGAAATGGAAAGACTAGATAAGGTCATAATGATGTAAGAGATATGAGGAGGAGGTGACTTTGAAGGACAAAGGAGTTGAGGAGTGATTGTGTCTTTTGGACCTGAAGTTTTTTGGTTGAATGAAGAAAAAATGGAATGAAGTAATTGAAGATCTCTTATTTTGTAAAGGCTGGTGCTTGACCTGGCATCACATTTAATCTTTAAGATTAAATGAAGAGTAAGTGAAGAACTCAAGCTCCCAATTTTACAAATGTGAAAACTGAGAATCGGAAAAAGTTCAGAAATGTATTCAAGGAATTATAGATAGAAGTTAACTCCAGGTGTTGATTTTCAACATATATGCTCTGAATACATGATATTAAATAAAAATTTTAATTAAGAATAAACACTGAAGAATTAATTTGATTTGTTATTTGCAGACCATTGAAAAGGGGGGAAATGGAACAAAGAAAACTTGTCCAGTACAACATAAGTCAGAATCGGAAGAAGGGAGGAATAAAAAAAGAAAAAAAACAAAATAATCTAAGCAGAAATATGGTAAATACAAAATAAAATAAAATAAAATTAGAGGAGTAAGTCTAAATATCAGTATTTACAATAAATATAAGTGGGTTAATTTACTCAGACCTTGAAAAGACACACTGGATTAAAAATAAAATCCATCTATAAATTGACCACCAGCAAACTCCAACAACAACAAAGAAAGCTTGAAAATAGTGGGTTAAAAGAGTTTGTAATCTAATGGTAATTGAAGGAAAGCGATATAGCAATGTTAATATAATTGAAAGCAAAGGCATCAAAGAGAAAAGGATTTTATACTAATAAAGGATAAAGTCCACAAAGGTAACACACACTCTTGAACTATTGTGACTCTGGGAACATATTCTAGCCTATGCTAAGACTAAACTTATGAGAAATTTTTGACAATTTGTAATAAGAGTACAGTGAAGATATTTATAAATACATCTACCACAGAAATAGGCATCTCAGATTTTTAAAATAAGTGAGGGTATGGAGGATCTAGATTACATAATTAACTATTAATTTGAAAAACAATAGCTGGGAACAAGTTCTATCAAACTTCAAATGACATATAATTCCTAGGTTACATTCATGGTTCCAGAACTTAGGAAAGATGAAAAGGTATCCAATGCATTTTATAAAACTTGGAAACCCCTATTATCCAACCTGAACCAGTAGAGTACAAGAAAGGAAAACTATAGTTCAATTACACTTATGAACAGAGATAGAAAATTCTTGTATAAAATATCAGCCAGTTAAATCCAGCAGTATATTTTTAAAATAATCACCATGATTAATTAGGATTATTATATGAATATGAGGATATTTCAAGATTAGGAAATTACTATAAATCACCACAACAGGTTAAAAGAGAAAAATTGTGTTCATTTTAGTAGAGGCTGAAAAGAACACACACTCACAATGAACACTGAACTACCATGAAAACTAGGAATATTAAGAGCACACACATATTTAATGCTTATTCATGATTTTAAAATAATTTTAAACTTCCTACAAACCTAGGAATATAATACACCCACCTTAGAAAAAGACCTGCAAATATGAACTAGGAGACATCAACAAGGTTGTTCATTTCAACATTGTTTGTGGCTGTGAAAAATTAGAAATAATGGAAATGTGCTTCAATTAAATAAATAAATGAAATGTGATACATATAGTGAAAAGCTGTAGAGCGTTTGAAAGGGAATGAAATATATTTAGATGTACCAATAACGATAGATTAGCAAAACACATTTTGAATGAAAAAGAAAGTTGCATTTGGCAATATTTGAAAATACACACACAAAAATTACACTAAATATGTTCTATGAAATATATATATTGAGACTCATAATGATGGTTACTAGTATTGGAGGGTTCACACTAGTATTGGGGGTATTGGTCAAAGGTGATTTAACATTGTAATTCTCTCATTTTTATAAGGCAAAAGTATTCATGTTACTTTTGAAATTTAAAGCTATATTTTAAATCCTATGAATGTAGTTTACTACATTAACACTTGAGTATTCATGACAAATTATTAGAACTAACACAAGAATCGAGAAGGTGATGCAATTTAAAAAATCAACAAAAAAAGAATTCCTATTCCTCAACAAGCATCAATTACAACATAAAACAGAAAAAAAGAAACCATTTATGATCATGAAACTACAGAATACCTTGGAAAAAAAACATAACATGAAGTGAACAAAACCTGTATGAAGAAAACCGTAGAACTTTACCAATAGAAAGATATCCATAAAATGTATGCATAAAAGAAGATTTGAAAAATTCCATTTCCTTATATTACTTGATAAAGATGTCATTTCTCCTCAAATTAAACTACTTTCAAATTAAATTTCTTTCAGTGAATGAAAGAATCAAAATAGATACAGTGTCCCCTACATACAAACGAGTTCTGTTCCAAGAGTGCATTCGTAAGTCCAATTTGTTTGTAAGTCCAACAAAGTTAGCCTAGGTACCCAACTAACACAATCGGCTATGTAGTACTGCACTGTAATAGGTTTATAATACTTTTCATGCAAATAATACATAAAAAAACAAAAAAATAAAGAAAACGTTTTAAATCTTAACAGTACAGTACCTTGAAAAGTACAGTAGTACAGTACAACAGCTGGCGTACAGGGGCTGGCATCAAGTGAACAGGCAAGAAGAGTTACTGACTGGAGGAGGGAGGGGAGGTGGGAGATGGCAGAGCTGAAGGATCATAAGCAAGAGGAGATGGTGGGCAAGCTGCAATTTCAGTCACACCTGACGTTGATGGCACAGGTTCTGGTTCCTTGCTGGATTCAATTCTATCTATCCTCTTGAAAAAATGATCCAGTGATGTCTGGGTACTAGCTCTTTTTTTTCTCATCATAGATGACATGATAGCACTGGATTGCATTCTGAACGGCTGCTGCAACCTTCGTGTACCATTCTAGTTCGGGTCCTATGCCTCAAAAACTAACAGTGCCTCCCAAATAAAGAAAATCCCCTTGCCATTTCCTGCATCGTGAATCTCTTTGGTTCTTCAGTTACTTCTTCTTCCTCTTGTCTCTCTTCCTTCTTTCTCTGGGCCTCCAATTCCACCAGGTCTTCAGTGAAGCTCCTCGTGTTGCACAGCAAGGAGTTCAGTGAAGTCATCCTCTTGCAGATCTAGCTTGAAATAAACATACTCTACTACTGTACTCTATACAGTACCGTACAGTAAAATACACAAAAGCGCAACCACTTGTAGAGGATACACGCACGTGACAATGTACGCTAGATGCGTGAACTAACTTAAATGCTTCGTCATGTGAATGCACATTGGCATCTTTGAAAGTTCTCAACTTGAAGGTTCGTATGTAGGGGACTTACTCTATGTAAATAATTAAGAGAATACAGAAACAGATCCATGTATATATGAACAATTAATTTATGATTAACATAGCATTTCAAATGAATGTAAACAATAAACTATTCAATATATGCTTTGGGGTCTATTTGTTATCCATTAGGAAAAAATAACAAAGTCAGATTCCCACATCAATGTTCACAAAAATAAGTTCCAGGTGAATCAAAGAGCTTGATATAAAAAATCTAGGGCTTCCCTGGTGGCGCAGTGGTTGAGAATCTGCCTGCCGATGCAGGGGACACGGGTTCGTGCCCCGGTCCGGGAAGATCCCACATGCCGCGGAGCGGCTGGGCCCGTGAGCCATGGCCGCTGAGCCTGCACGTCCGGAGCCTGTGCTCCGCAGCGGGAGAGTCCACAACAGTGAGAGGGCCGCGTACTGCAAAAAAAAAAAAAAAAAAAAAAAAATCTAATAAAATATTTTAAGATTCCTTCCCCTTTTCCTTCCTCCTTCTCTTTCTCTTCCTCTTCCTCAACATTTCAGTCCTAAAGCCATTAGGAGTGCAGAGTAAGGTAGGTTTTCGTAAGAAGAGTCTGCCTGGCATGGAACTTTTGAGCTAATTAGGAGTTATGGCCTGGCATCCCAGAGCCCAAGTGGGATGAAAAAGGTAGATATACAGAAGGTCCACCTGGCATGGTTGACCAAGTAGAGCCCAAGTAAGGTGAGGCGGGCATCCATGAATGAGGGTCACCTGGTGTGGTATGTTAGAGTCCAAACAAGGTGAATAGACTGCTCTCGTTGGGGGAAAGCCTGGCACTGGAAGTTAGAGCCTGGGGAAGGTAAGGAGAGCATTCAGTCAGGGACCAGCAAACGACACTGAGAAGACTAAGAGAGACCTTAGAAGTAGGAGGAGAACAGGAGACAGATGCATCCTGGAAACAAGGCAGGAGAGAATTTCAATATTGAGAACCATTCACAGAGGTCAAAGGATAAGCTGAAGTCAAGGCAGATGGAGGACTGAGAAGCAGGATACTGACACTTCCAACAAATATATTTTAGCCTAGAGGTATTGCCATAAATCACTTCTATTAGTTTGTAAAAACTATCATCCAAGCTCCAACATAAACATTACATTCAAAATCCTGCCACTAATTAAATGAGTTGACTTTTACCCCAAGGGGCATCAGAAGTTTCCAAAAGCCCTTAAGAAAGTTAGCAACTAGAAATTTGGAGTCTGTTTGGACCTTGATTCCTCAGTTGCAGAACAATTAGAATACAATTTTCTGTCTAAATCTGCTTCTCTTAAATAGCACAAGAATCGTGTTTTGTGTGAAAATTTAAATGTTTTATGTTATTTCTGTTAATGCATTGCACCTGTGACAATTAATGAAGCAAACCATCAGTACTAAGCTCCTCGTCTCCTTTTTTTTTTTTAAAGAATTTTTCTGTTGAGGAATCATTTCCAGAGAAATGCACAGATCTTAAGTGACCAGTTTCTTCAATTTTACAAGTGCGTACATCCGTATAACACACACCCCTATCAAGATGTAGAACAGGGGTCAGCCAACTACAGGCTACAGGCCAAATCTGACACACCACCTAATTTTCTACAGCCTATGAAGAATGATTTTTACTTTTTTTTTTTTTTGGCCCAGCCATGAGGCTTGTGGGATCTTAGTTGCCAGACCAGAGATCAAACCCAGGGTCCCAGCAGTGAAGCACACCAAGTCCTAAGCACTGGACCACTGGGGAATTCCATATTTTTACATTTTTTAATGTTTGGAAAAGAAACAAACAGTAGTAATATTTCGTAACCATGAAAACTGTGCAGAATTCAAATTTCAGTGTCTATACATAAAATTAGAATACAACCTGTAAACAGAGGGACCTCATAACTTATTTTCTTCTGTAGTTTCCTTAACGTCTTCAAAATGTGGTCCCTAAATACCTCTAGATAAATTCCCTGGATTAAGTCCACTGGAAAGGCTAATACACCCTCCCCCACCGCCCCCACACAAAAGGATCTCTTTCTTAAAATCATATATTTCAGTTACTGACTTCTTACCATCTGGCTGAATGACTCTGTAAGTGACAAAATATTGTTTCAAAAGTTTTGTAGAACTTGTCTTTTAGTTAGTTGACTTATGGCTGAATATATTGTTATTTCTCCAGCTGTTTTCTGTTCTACAATTCCGACCTCAACAATCTGTGCAATTAGTGGAAAAGGGAAAGAGGGAAAATTTCACATGGGACAGTTCCTAAATGCAACCTCTTGTTTGTTTTTTTTCCCCCAATGCTTTATTATGAAAAATTTTAAATATTACCCATCTGCCTACCATCTAAGTTCAACATTTAACATTTTGCCATGGTTGTTTTATTTATATAATTTTATTTACATGTATATATATAATTTTTTTCAGAACCATGCAAATTTGCAAATATCATTGAACTTCACCACTAAATACAACAGTGTACATCTTCTAAAAATAGTCTTTTCTTACAAAACTATAGTATTGGTATCTAATATAATTTAACATCCTGTCAATTTTCAACTTTCTCCAATCATTTTGAGTTTAATTTTGAAAAACAGGCATTCTTGGATCTCAAATATTCCCTGAAGGAAAGAGATGATAAATAATCTATAATTAAGAAGTTTGGATCTTTCCGTGGTCTCTAAAACAAAGTGAGAACTAAGGGAATTTAGTTCATCAAAGTTGAACAAACAATTCTTTTATGCAAATCTTTCTGTCTCCCTCCTAAGAAATCACAGGGTAGTAATCATCCCTAGGAAGTTTTCCAAATAAAAGATTATATATGTTTGGATTCTTAATATCTACCCCTCTCCCCCAACAAAAAGTGATTAACTGATTTTAAATCTTGATGATGATAAGTTCTGGCTTTTCATGGTTAAATGATTTGTGGTGCCTAAAAAAAATTTTAGAACACAGCCACACCCATTCATTGTTTTATGTATGGCTAATTTCATGCTATAACAGAGATTGTATGCCCCTCAAAGCCTAAAATATTTGCTCTTCACCCCCTTACAGAAAAAGTCTGCCAAACCCTGACAGAGAACATTCCATGACCCCTGAATGTTCCTAAGTGTTATTTTCTAGTCAATACCCCTGCCCAGAGTAAACTTTGTTCCAAAGTCTATTACTATAAATTGACTTTGCCTGTTTTTGAATTTTATTTAAATGACATAATACAGTATATATTCTTTTGTGTCTAGCTTCCTTTACTCAGCATGTTTTTGAGATTTATCCATGTAATTATATCTATAAGATGTTTATTTCCGTTCATTGCTAGGTAGTATTCCATTGTCTAAATATGCCATATTTTGTACATCGGTGCTCTCTTAAATATCTGAATTGTTTTCAGTTCTTAACTATTATGAATAATGTAATCATGGGGGACTTCCCTGGCAGTCCAGTGATTAAGACTCCGTGTTTCCACTGCAGGGGGGTTCGGTTCAGTCACTGGTCAGGGAACTAAGATCCCACATGCCATGAAGTGCAGCCAAAAAAAAAAAAAAAGTAATTATGAATATGTTTGGGTTTAAGTCTATTTTCTTAGTGTTTGATTTCTGTTTGTCTTATCTGTTCTGCCTTTATACTTTCCAACATTTTAACTGTTTCTGCTACTGTTCATTCCTTCCCTACAAAATCAGATTTCTATTTCATATTATTTCCCTTCAGCCTAATGAACTTTTAAAAATGGATTAACAATTTATTCAGTAATTTAGATGGCATAAGGACAAATAATCTGATAATTGCTCACTGTGTAATTCTGACTATTGACAATGCTAAGCCAAGAATTTGATATATATTCCACTCAGTTGTATTACAAGTTTCCATGTGTGTGATTTGATCAACAACAACAAAATTAGTGTACACAATGTCAAGCTGTTTTTCTTTTTTCTTCTTAAAAGCAGCTGAATGATTTGGGGATTATTAGTACAATACAGAAAACATAAGGGGGAAATGATATTTAGAATTTTACTATGGAAAGAATTAATGAGAAAGCAAATTGGAAGATAAGACTTCATCTTTGTTTTCAAATAAGTGATCTTAATTTTTCTATATAGAAAAAGTTTAATTCAGTTAATTATAAATATACCTAAACCATTAATTTTTTCAGCTTTCAGGTAGAGCCCAGCACTTTTACACTAATGAACTAATTTTAGTAGTTCTTACAGTGTGCTGCAGATAAATTCCTCCAGCTTCTGTCTGTTTAAAAAGTCACTTTTAGGGAATTCCCTGGCAGTCCAGTGGTTAGGACTCAGTGCTCTCACTGCTGGGGCCAGGTTTGATCCTTGGTCAGTGTACTAAGATCCCATAAGCCATGAAGCTTGGCAAAAAAAAAAAAAAAAAAAAAAAAAAAAGCCATAATTTTACCTTCATTTTGAAGGATATTTTTGCTAGATATAGAATTCTAGATTGACAGAGATTTTTTTTTCCCTTTTACCTTTAAAGATGCCAATACATTATCTTTTGGTCTCTATTATTCCTGATGAGAAGTCAGACATTATTCTTATCATTGTTCCCCCGTATGTAGGTGTGGTTTCCTTTGTATTTAAACTACTGTAGATTTACTGAGCTTCTTAGATCCATGGGCTAATATCTTTAATTAATTTTAGTAAAATTCTTAGCCATTATTATGTCTTTAAATATTTTCATTCTATCTCTGTTCTTGTGGGAATTCATTCACATATATATTAAACTGTTCAGTATTGTTCTACACACTCAGATATTTTGTTTTGTTTTGTTTTCACTCTTTTCCTCTTTGTATTTTGGTTTGGGTAATTTCTAATGACTTGTCTTGAAGTTATCTAATGCCTGTATGTAACCTGCCCTTTAAAAAAGTCTTTATTTCTTATATCATTTTTTTTTATACCTAGCATTTCCACTTGGCCCTTTATTATAGTTTCCCTCTTTCTGGGGAAATTCCCCATCTGTTAACATATGTTGTCCACTTTTCCCACTAAATCTTTTACATATATATCATGGTTATTTTAAGTATGGATTTTGATTATGCCAACATATGAGACAGCTCTGTATCTGGTTCTACTGACTGTTTTCTCTCTTGACAATGGATATAATTTTCTTGTTTTTAAAATGTCCTTACACAGGACTTATTTGACCACATTATTGAGGTAATTAGTCTAAGGCTTATTTTGCCCTTCTGAGGACCCTATCCAATGCCCAGTGAATTATGATGCATTCTACTCTGCCTGGTACAACCATGGATTATTCCAAGCTCTCTGGTGATTATGTTCCTTTCACACAGTTATTACCCTAGCTATGGGTAGTTTACTTACTCAAATGCTCTGATCAGCATTTAGCTAACTACTCAAGGTGGACCTTTTACAGTTATCCAGAACTTTTTCTTTGTGCAGCTATTTCCCTTCTGATACCCTGCCCTGTGAACTCTAGCCTCCTTGGCCTCCCCAGTCTCCCAACTCTATCTGTTCAACTAAAGGAGACCTTCAGGCTCTGCCTGGGTTCCCACTCCTTGCACTGTAACCTGAAGCCTCTCTCAAAAAAAGTAAGCTGGGGCAATTGTATGGCACACTTCATTTGTTTCCATTCTCTCAGTTTTGTACCATCCAATGTTATGTCTGTGACCCATTGTTTCATATAATTTACCTTGTTTTTTTATTTGTTTCAGGCAGGAGGGGTGAATATGGTCCTCAATACTCCATCTTTCCAGAAGCAGAATTCCATCAAAGGTGCAATTCAGATCAGGGAGGAGAAGATGAATTGTTCAATAAATGGTGCCAGCACATATATTAATTGGGGGTCCTAATTTGCAGTAATAGAGTCCATTGTTGATAGTTTTAATAGAAAATAAATGTACAAAGCAATAGGAAGTAGAATAAAAATTTTCCAGAAGAGTTGGAGAGTTAGACTTTGAAGTGAAGCATTTGGAAACTGAGTTAGCTTGTTCAGCTATCCAAAGGAATGGTTGCACCATTTCTGGTGCTGGCACCATATTTTCCACCATAGATGTGCTGTTGTTGCTGCTGACTTCTTCATGACTTTCTGCTGCACTTCAACACCCTCATCAGGGACTATGTTCAGGTGGAAACTGTCTCCTCATTCTGCTCTCTTCCAACTCAAGACCTCACTTGTGCACACCTGGTTAACGAAACCTAGGTCATATTCCTCTTAGCCACAAGAGAACCTGGGGAATCCTCTTTCCTAGCCACATGAGAAGGCAGGGCACATAACATGAGAATATCCCCAGACATAGAAATGGGATTCAAATGACATGAGGTGGCCACAAATAAGACACATGATCCCACAGAAAAAACTGAATAATCATCTGAAAAAAAGGTAAAGTTGAATTCCCTGTCTCACACCTCATACCAGAAGGTCAAAGAGTTAAGCAGGAAAAAGTAAAACAGTAAAGGTACTAACAGAAAACTAAGAACAACTGAAAAATAACCTATTTTATTTATTTTTTTGCATCTGTATCTTCTAATCAAGTATCTAAGAACTTACAAACCTAAAATAAACAACATAAAACCCAATTGAAAAATGGGCAGAAGACCTAAATAGACATTTCTCCAAAGAAGATATACAGGTTGCCAACAAACACATGAAAGGATGCTCAACATCACTAATAATTAGAGAAATGCAAATCAAAACTACAATGAGGTACCACCTTACACTGGTCAGAATGGCCATTATTAAAAAGTCTACAAATGACAAATGCTGGAGAAGGTGTGGAGAAAAGGGAACACTCCTACACTGTTGGTGGGAATGTAAGTTGGTGCAGTCACTATGGAAAACAGTATGGAGGTTCCTCAGAAAACTAAAAATAGAATTACCATACGATCCAGCAATCCCAATCCTGGGCATATATCCAGACAAAACTATAATTCAAAGAGATATATGCACCTCTATGTTCACAGCAGCACTATTCACAATAACCAAGACATGGAAACAACTTAAATGTCCATCGACAGATGAATGGATGAAGAAGATGTGGTACATATATGTAATGGAATACTACTCAGCTATTAAAAAGAATGAAATAATGCCATTTGCAGCAATGTGGATGCAACTAGAGATTATACTAAGTCAGAAAGAGAAAGAATAATACCATATGATGTCACTTCTGTGTAAAACCTAAAATATGACACAAATGAACATATCTATGAATCAGGAACAGAATCACGGACGTGGAGAATAGACTGGTGGTTGCCAAGGGGGAGGGGGCTGGGGGAGGGGTGGAGTGGGAGGCTGGGCCTAGCAGATGTAAGCTTTTACACATAGAATGGATAAACAACAAGGTCCTACTGTATAGCACAGAGAAATATATTTAATATCTTATGATAGATCATAATGGAAAAGAATATTTTTAATGCATATATATGTATAACTGCATCACTTTGCTGTATAACAGTAATTAACACAACATTCTAAATCAACTATACTTCAATTTAGAAAAGCAAAAATAAAATAAAATAATATAAACAACATTAGAATGTACCAATGAAATGCTGATGACCTGTGAAATAAACATAAAATCCAACTTAATGGCTCTGCCTTAAGCATAAGCTGTACTAGTAGGATCTGGGAGGTGTCTCAAAGAGTCTACAGGGTTTTCTAATCTGTATGACAAACTATCCACAACCAATCAGCTGTGCTTCTGAGTCTTATCCTCTAGGGTCTCTATTTTTGTCATCAGGTACATATCCAACAGAGTCCTTTTAGCCTTTAAGAGCTGGAGGTGAGGGCCATTTCTTGTGGCGTTATTAACAGTGCTGCTGGAGGTTCTTAACTGCACTGTGGAACAACAGACACAGGAGAGGCAGTTGTGCAGTGGAGAGAACAAGGGCTTTGACTCATGAGCCCTGGCTTGTGCCCTGGCTCCCATCACTTACTGGATGATTGAGCACATTATCTAATCTCTATGGGGCTCAGTTTCCTCATAGATAAAATTGCCCCAGTAATACCTACCACACTGGGTTGTTCATGAGGAGAAAATAAAAATAACATATATGTAATCTTATTTTTATGAAAGAAGAGATGTTTAGTTATGCTTATTTTATGCATACATATTCCATCACAATATTTATAAAATTAATTTTTAAATAGCACTTTCCTTTGAAGAATGAGGAAAATTATCCTTCTACTATATCAAGGAAGACATGGTTTACATTGTGGAATATGAAACACGTTTTTAAGTCACACATTTTAACTATCCAGGGGCTTGCAGTTGAATTGGTGAGCTCAGGGGTTAAAAAAATTGAGATGGAGTGAGAGGTTTTCACTGTCACTAATTTTGGACTCTGATAGACTTTCAGAACTCCATCTCATTTGCCTACAGTAGGAGAAGCATCCCCCTCATTTCTTGTCACAGAGCTCTGCTAAATTAAAACTGGTTTTATCCATTCTATATTTGGAGAAACATGAGTTTCATCCTTGCAGTTCCTCGTTTAACAAGAGCTGTAGGGACATAATACCTAATGTTGGAATCTTGAGGATGTATCGTGAAAAATGAACTATTTAATAGACCGCCTTCAATATATTTTCTAACAGAGAAATTATTATGAACACCTCACCTCTCAAACTCCAGCATATTATGGGCTTAATTATTTGACTTAGTGACCTTGGCTGTTACAACCAATAATAAGGCAGATTTGAGGATATTGTTGCCATAAGGTTCTAGAAAAGTGAAATCCCCTCACTGGTCCACTTACCTGCCATGTGGCATCCTCAAAACCACCTTTCATACTATTGCTCACCTACCAGAATGACCAAAATCCAAATTACTGACAATACCAAATTCTGACAAAGATGTGGAACCACAGGAACTCATTCATTGCTGGTGGGAATGCAAAATGGTACAGCCACTTTGGAAGACAGTTTGGCAATTTCTTACAAAACGAAACACACTCTCACCATGGGATCCAGCAGTTATGCTCTCTGGTATTTCCCAAAGGAGCTGAAAACTATGTCCACCTGAAAACCTGCATTCAGATGTTGATAGCAGCTTTATTCATAACTGCCAAAACTTGAAAGCAACCAAGATGTCTTTCAGAAGATGAATGGATAAATAAACAGGTATATCCAGACAGTGGAATAATATTCAGTGCTTAAAAAGGAATGAGCTATCAAGCCATGAAAAGACATGGAGGAATCGTACATGCACATTACTAAGTAAAAGAAACCGACCTGAAAATACTATTTATTGTATGATTCCATTTGTATGACATTCTGGGAAAGGCAAAGTTGTGGAGAGAGGAAAAAGATTAGAGGTTACTGGGGCTGAGACGGGCAGGAAGAGGGATGAATAGGTGGGACACAGAGGATTTTTAGGACAGTGAAAATACTCTGTATGATACTTTAATGATGGTTACATGTCATTCTACAGTATATATACATTGCACATAAAATGTACAACTCCAAGATTGAACTCTAATGTAAACTGTGGACTTTGGGTGATTCTGTTGTGTCAATGTATGTTCATCAGTTATAACAAACATACCACTCTGGTGGGAGATGTTGATAATGGGGAGGCTATGCATGTGTGGGAGCAGAGGGTACATGGGAAATCTCTGTACCTTCCTCTCAATTTTGCTGTGAACCTAAAACTGATCTAAAAAAAATGGAGTCTCAAAAAAAAAAACCAAAAAAACTTTTCACACAATCCCACCAGAATGGTCCTCCTGAAATGGCTGTAGCAAAAATATTTCAGTGGCTGGAAAGAATAAGTCAAAGACCCTTACCATGGCTTTTGAGGTCTTCCATACTTGCCCCAACTTGCTGCTGCCCTGCACATATTAATTTTTTTTTTTCTTCTTGGCCACACTGCACAGCATGGGGGATCTTAGTTACTCCACCAGGGATTGAACCCGCACCCCCTGTACTGGAAGCATAGAGTTCTAACCAGGGACAGCTAGGGAATTCCTGCACATATTAATTTTGATTAACATAAACATACCTGTAGTTCCACACCTTCACTCTGATGTTTCTTGATATCATGGTTTTGCGTATACTATTCCAAGAATCCAGAATACCCATTACTTCTCCAAAGCCTGGCTAATTCTGGCTCACCTTTGAGACACAGATCCAGTGCCACCTCTCTGACACTCCTAGGCTGGGCTGAGTACCAAGCCTTCTGTCTCCTTCTTTCAGGGCTCATGGATTAGGGTGGGTGAGTGAGGCGGGGGGATAGTGAACAGAGAGAGTAGTGAATGCTACGGTGGGAAAGTACGGGGCTCTGGTGGCACCCCCGTCTCGTGCAAATGAAACTGCAGCTGATAGCCAGCAAAAGGGGATGGAGAGAGAATTTTACACCAAGGGAAGAGCTTGTGCAAAGGCCCCGAAAAAGGAAGCCGAAGAGTTATACCGGGCCCAGGTGGAAAGGAGTTTTTGAGCCATGTCAAAGAGTTTGGACTTTATGCTCAGAGTAAAGGGCAGCCATTGAAGGATATAAGCAAGTTTAAGCAGATCTGCATTCCAAAAGATCACTTTGATCAACTGTATCATGAATTATAAAACGGAGGAGGTGAGAAAAACAGCAGGGAGGTGAGTAAAGAGACTGTTTTCTTAATCAAGATGGAAGATAAGGGTGGCTTGATGTAGGTTAGCCGAAGAGGAGTTGGAGGGAGATGGAAGGGTTTGGAAAGGAATAAGGAATAATCAACAGAACTTGGGGAGAGAGGTTGGTGGTCCCAGTTTTCTGGGTTGGACGGTGACACTATCCATGAAAGAGGAGACAGGTAAGAAAACTGTGCAAATGTGAGTTGGTCTAATATTTTAGATCTTTAGAGCTTAACATTCTAGATCTCAGCTACAGAGGAGTCATTCAACATTTAACAAAGATTTACTGAGCATCTACCATGTGCCAGACCCTGTTCTAGGCACTGGGGATATAGTAATAAATAAAACAGAATAAAATTCTTGCCTCTCTGGAGCTTACATTCTAGTGGGGAGATGGGAGGAAAATTAGTATATTGTACAGGTTATCAGAAGATGATAGGTGCTAGGAAGAAAGAAAAAAAAAAAGCTAGAATAGTGTCCTAAGTGAGAAGGTTACTTCTGGACAGAGACCTGAGGCTTTAGGGGAACAAGCTATGTGGATAACCGGGGAAAGAGTATTCCTGGCAGTGTCCTGAGGCAGGCGTGTACCCCGCATGTCCCATGGAGGCCAGAGTGGCTTCAGCAGATGGAGCAAAGAAGAATAAATCTAAACAGGTAACAGAAGGCCAGTGGCATTTCTGACAGGCACTGTAAACACCTTGGATTTTAAGCTGAGTGAAATGGGAAGCCACTGGAAGTTTTTCAGACTAAGAAAGAGATGACCTGATATATGTTTATCCAGGATCCTCCTTGGGGCAAGAATGGAAGTTGGGGGTCCAGGTAGGAGGCTATTGCTGTGGTCCAGGTGGGAGATGGGGGTAGCAGTGGAGGTGGTGAGAGGCAGTCAAGTTACAGATGTATTCTGAAGGCTCTGCTAAATGCTTGAATGTGAGGGGTGTGAGAAAGGGGAGAGTCGGGGATGCAACCATCCTGATACGCTGCCTCGTTTTCACATGGTGGCCTCACTCACTGATGCACTTCATGAGTGGCATTCCCTAAGTGACTGCGCTGACTTCTGTGGTTCACCACAAAGTCTATTTCCATGAAAAGTTGAGCTTGACGGTGCCCATTATGGTGTCTTTAACATCAGCACAGAATAATTGATCCATGTTCTGTATCCTCTTAGCATGACCCTCAAGAAGCACATGCTTTCTCTTCTTACATGCTGAATAATGTTTTGAAATACTTAATTCTTTGATTCTCCCTGAATTTTCCCCTTTCTCGCCCCTCTCTGAAAGCCCCCCCCACCACCCTGTTGAACTCAGGACTAACATTTGTTGGCAAAAGTGAAGTGGATCACTTTGAAATCAAAGCTTTAAGAACTAGCCCGTGATTCTCCATATTTCCTCTCCCTTGGCCGCAATGACTGATAATATTCCATAGAGAGACTGCTCCATCAGCACGGGCCCAGAAGTGAAAACAACATGGAATAGAGACACAGCTTACTCCTCAATAAACATATAGTCCAAGGGAGAAAAAAACAAAAACGAAAACAAAAACAAGCAAACAAAAAAACCTTTGGTGCTGTAAACAGTTGAGATTTGGGGGTCGTTTGTTCCCACAGCATCATCTAGCTTATCCTGACTGATAGACTCACCTAAGGACATGTCACAATAAACAGGGTTGCTGGGTTCCTGGGGCTCAAACTTAGACAGTCTGGCCACAGTTATTGATTGGTCACGATATGTAACACTGTCTCTTTGTACACATACAAAAGTTGCAGCCCACAGCAGCTCAGGTAAGCAATAGGTAGTAACTATTTCAAGAATTCAACCTCACTTCTGCTTCAAGCCTCTACTCCATCAGGGGCTATAACCTTCAGTGCAGGGTTGGGTCTAACACTATACCATGGACATCATTTTAAGTTAGTAGATACAGATTTACAGAATGATCTTCCTAATTTGCACCACACCCCTGTTTAGACTTTTCCAATGACCTCCTTTGTATTCAGAATAAACCCCAAACCCTTACCATGACATGGACATCTTCTTGTTGTGGCCCTGCCACCCCTTTGGTCTCCCCTCCAACCTCCTGGCCCATCCACACAAGGCTTCAGCCACTTCCTAGCCTCACTAGACTGGTCCCCACCTAGGACTATGCCACTGGCAGTCAAGTCTGGAGCTTTCCTCGCCCAGATATTCCTAAGACTGGCTTCTCCTACTCATGCAGCTTTTCAACTCAGCATTTATTTCTTTAAAAGGACCTTCCCTGGCAAGCCCCTCGCTGCACTGCCTCTGCTTTCCCTATCCAGCGCTGCCCACCACTAACACTTATTTTATTTTTGAAACTTATCATACCTGAAACTATTCTGTTGATTTATTTATTTACCTGTTTATTATCAATCTTCAGCCTCTTTCACACACCAGAAAGAGAAGAATTGTTGTATGTCTTGTTAACTGCAGAAACCCTGACTAAAAACCCTGCAGGAAAAGGGCTTAGTGCGTGGAAAGGCTCAATTGTGGAAATATTATTAACGTTATAAAGAGTCTCGATACATATTGTCAAAATGCTTTCCAAAAAATTGGATAACAACTTACATCTTTCCCTGCACTCTTGATAATATTGGAGAAGATTTACAAGTTTTGTTTTTGCTAATTTTCTTTTTTTTTCTTTTTTTTTTTTTTGCAGTACGCGGACCTCTCACTGCTGTGGCCTCTCCCGTTGCGGGGCACAGGCCCCGGACGCGCAGGCTCAGCGGCCATGGCTCACGGGCCCAGCCGCTCCGCGGCATGTGGGATCTTCCCGGACCGGGGCACGAACCCGTGTCCCCTGCATCGGCAGGCGGACTCTCAACCACTGCGCCACCAGGAAAGCCCTGCTAATCTTCTAGTAACCAAATTTGAATCTGGTTGTTTCAAATCTGCTTTTCTTTGATTACTAGTAAGTCTGAATATTTCTTATCCTCTTTCTAAACATTGTGTATTCACAGCATTTGTCCATTGATGAGTTAGGGAGTTAGTTCTTGTCTTACTGATCTGTATGCCTTCTTTACAATGAAAGGTAGAATTTTGAAGATCAGTAACTTACTGGGAGCTTGAAATCTATTTTAAAATATCCCACTTGGAAGCCCAGAATAAAGACATGCTCACATGGTTTGTTTTGTTTGTCTTTAAACTTTTTAAAAATATTTATTTATGTATTTTATTTTTGACTGCATTGGGTCTTAGTTGAGACACACGGGATCTTCCCTGTGGCGTGTGGGCTTCTCTCTAGTTGTGGCCCTCGGGCTACAGAGCACGTGGGCTCTGTAGTTGTGGCCTGTGTGCTCAGCAGTTGCGGCGCGAGGTTTAGTTGCCCCGCAGCATGTGGGATCTTATTTCCCCGACCAGGGATCAAACCCACATCCCCTGCATTAGAAGGCAGATTCTTAACCACTGGACCACGAGGGAAGTCCCTGTTTGTCTTTATTGGAAGGGGGAGAGCATGCCTAGTTAATAAACCACGTCAAGGGGAAGATTACAGGGGTAAACAAAATGCTTTTCACAATATGGTAAAAAAAAAATCCTACTGAAAACAGACAGGAACCTATAAGTGAGTCAGGTAGGTAAGCCAAAGTCCTAGACCAGGGTTCATTGGTAGGATCATAATGTATCCAAAGATGAGAAAATCTCTTAACAATCAAACTTACAAATCTCAGCAAACCCAATGACACATTCCCCTTTTTCTCTGCACAGCTCAGCTTACATTGTGTCCCTGTAATGTAACACACCACCCTTTGTTGGGTATGTTGGCAGAGACAGCTAGTTGTCTCTGCATATCCATTATCCTCTCTTTTAGTAATGAATCCCCAAGTTTTAGCTGGGCTCATAGTCATCCAGCTCAAGATTACATTACTGAGCCTGCTCTATAACTAGATGTGGCCATGTGACTAAGTGCTGGCTAATGGGATATGAGCAGAAACAATAAATGAGGTGCACCTTCAGGTCATGCCTTTAAAGGGAAGGTGTGACCTCCATGTTTCCTCTCCCCTTCCTGCTGGATGGAGTATTATAGGGTGACCAATGGCCCCTGTTTGTACAGATTCCTGAGATGCAGGACTTTCTGAGCCAAAACTGGGAGATTCTCAGGTAAACTGGGACATGTTGGTCACCCTAAATGTGGATGTGATGGTAGAGACTGGAGCAGCCATTTTGAAAGCTGTTAAAGACAGAGGAGCTTGGATTCCTGGCCCCATGACTCTTACATAATTGAAAAACAAACTCTTTTCAGGCTGTTGTTATTTTGGCTTCTTTTATAGTAACTAAACCTATATCTTGACTAATGCATGTTTTTTCCTTCTATATTTTTTCTCTTTCATTTTCTCCTCGTCTTTCCTCTCTTTCACCATCTTCTCCTTGAGAGCTCTTACTTCCTACTGGAATATTATAATGGTTTTTGTTAAATTTACTTGTTTTATTGATGTTGTATTTTTTAAAGATGGCCCATTGAACGTATTATTACCATATGGCCCTGCAATTCCACTCTTAGGTATATACCCAACATAATTAAAAACAGGTATTCAAACAAAAGTTTGTAGATGGACATAGCAGCATTATTCACAATAGCCAAAAGCTGGAAACAATCCAAATACCCATCAACTGATGAATGGATGAACAAGTACAATGGAATATTACCTGGCAACAAAAACTAATGAAATACATGCTACAACATGAATGGACCTTGAAAACAGGCTAAGTAAAAGAAGCCAGGCATAAAAGATGACATATTGTTTTCCATTCATATGAAACAGCTAGAATATAATATTGTATAGAGACAAAGTAGATTAGTGGTTGCCAGGGTTTGGACGAGGGGGAAATGGAGTGTCACTGCTAAGTGGGTATCCTTTTGCAGTGATGAAAATGTCCTGGAACTAGATCGTGGTGATGTTGAACAGCATTGTCAATGTGCTAATGCCACTGAATTGTACACTTTAAGATGGCTGAGATGGTGAATTTTATGTTATGTGAATTTTATCATACTCTCTCTCACATACACACACACACACACAACTCTGTGTAACTGGAACTGAGAAAGTATAGACTGGTTGAAAAGTATAAACCTGGTTGAGTTTTCTCCCTCCCTCCAATGGGCTTTTCTCCCTGTTTTACCTCTCCTGTGACTTCCTGGAGAGCTGGGGCAATAATGTGTCCAGGGCACAGTGTCTCCTTGGCCTTCATCACAAACAACTAGACCCCACTCCTCCAACCCCTTTTTAGGGAAGGGTCTCTGCTATTGGACTGAGTGATGGTACGTCAGAAGTCAGGGGCAGCATTCTCAACAGCAAGGTTTTGATGTGTTAGATGGTCCTCCAAGGCAGATCTGAATAATTTGTTCCTAGTAAGAGTTAGGTCTTAAAGAGCTAAGACACCTTAATATGGACACTAGGTTAATCCTTATGGGGGGATATGGTAAATAGAATAATGACCACCTAAATATGTCCAGGACCTAATCCTCAGAACCTGCAAATATGTCACCTCACATGGCAAAGGGACTTTGTAGGTATGACTAAATTAAGGGTCTTGAGATGAGAAGATTATCCTGGATTATCCAAGTGGGTTTGATGTAATTCACAATTGTCCTTATATAAGAGAGGACAGGAGGATCAGAGAAGGAGCTGTGATGGCAGAAATGAGAAAAACAGAAAGAGAGAGGTTTGAAGACGCTATTCTGATCACTTTGAAGATGGAGAAGGAAGGGGCCTTAAACCAAGGAATGCAGGAGGTTTCCTCATGCTGAAAAAGCCAAGGAAATGGATACTTCCCTATAGCCTCTAGAAAGAATTTAGCTCAGCTGACAACTTGATTTTAGGACTTCTGAGCTTCAGAACTGTAAGACAATAAATTTATGTTTTAAGGAAACAAACAACAAAAAAGTGGCATGGTTGAACCTTTTCTTTTTCTCCCTCAAGAAAATCCCAATACCTTAAAAATGCTTTTCTTTCCTATATAGCTGTCATGAAAACAAACTCTTTTCTCCTGATGAGTGAATAATGTAGGCTAACCTTTGTTGATTGCTTATCACATAATTTGTAAGCTTTATCTTGTAGAATCTTCAAGATAGCTTTATAAGGTAGGTATATTATTCTTACTTTTCTCAGGAGAAACTTGAGCCTTTGAAAGGTTAGGAAGCTTGCTAAGAGCATGTAGCTAAGAAGGGTGAGTTGGTCTGTCTTCAAAGCTGGTTTGTCTTTAGCCCAGTCTTATACTATTTGTGACCCGGGGTGTTAAAATGTGTCTGACCTCTGCCGTAGACCATTACTGACTGCTGCAGCTGTGACTGCATGTGTGCAAGGGGCTGAGAGGGGCCTCCTGGCAGCCCAGTTGGTTTGACAGATTTAGCTGACAGCTGCCTACTATTGCAGTGTGGTTTCTCCCAAAGAGCAGCCTGCAAGGGGCTCCCACAGAGGACTGGGGCCAGAGGACAGGGGTCCTGCTCTCTTGCTCTATGCCCCCCCACCAGATTCCTCCCTATGGGGCTGCTTCAGCCCTAAATTCCTTCTTAAACACTCACCCTTGACTGTTTTTCATGAGTATATCTTTCTTTTTTAAGGATTTAGCCTGAAAGAGTTTTACCTTTGTACTTTTGTATTGTCTTACTCTGATTTATGTTGCTCTGATTTATTTTATTTTATTTTTATAAATTTATTTTACTTATTTTATTTTTGGCTGCGTTGGATCTTCGTTGCTGTGCACGGGTTTCTCTAGTTGCAGCAAACAGGGGCTACTCTTCGTTGTGGTGCGCGGGCTTCTCCCTGCGGTGGCTTCTCTTGTTGCGGAGCACGGACTCTCAGCCCACGTGCTCAGTAGTTGTGACGCACGGGCTTAGTTGGTCCACAGCATATGGGATCTTCCGGACCAGGGCTCGAACCCGTGTGCCCTGCATTGGCAGGTGGATTCTTAACCACTGCGCCACCAGGGAAGGCCCTCTGATTTATTTTAAATGGTATTCTCTTATTTTTTCACCTCTCAAGTCTTTGTCAGTTTTCTAATTTTATCTTTTTAATATTTTCATATTTGTTTTGCTTTAAAATGTTTCCTTTCTAAACTTTTATTTTGTATGCAATTTTTAAAATACATAGCTTTCCTAACATTGTGTTTGATTTTTAATCTTTTTGTTGCTGTTTTTCTCCCTTTAATCTTTTTCTTTTTTTGCCCTGCTATCCTTTAGCAGTCACTATTTTATCTTCAACATTTTTGATCTTCTGGTTTTACTTGTTTCAATATATGGTTTTTTTTCCAATTCTTTACATTTTAAATTAATTGGCTTCCTTGTTTTGATTTATTTTATAATTTCTATTCTCAAGCTCATTGCCTCCTTTTTGTCTGAACACATTATATTAGCTCTGGGATTTACTTAAAGATTATTTGGATTTTTTGATGTTTATTTTCATATTTGATATTATTTTAACTTCCTTTAAAAATAATTTTAAATTTAAACTGTGCCATGGATTTCACCAGATGAATTATTAAGCTTCAGCCTTGTTTTGAATTTGTTTCATGAATTTGAATCATGATTCTTTCCTCCCTCCTTTTCATTTCATTTCTTTATCCACTTTAAAATGATAACTTCATCTTAATAGTTGTATCTATTTCTTATTTTCTTAACTTCTGCTTTGTACTGTTTGTTTTCATAATGGTCATCAAGAAGTTGCTGGGAGGTTGAAAGCTTCTGCAAAAACTCTCACTATAAACTGGCAAGATTTCTTTTAAGCTCTGGCTACAGAGGTCCCTCTGGCTTCTCTTAATAGATTTCACATGCTCCTGCACTACTCGAAAGATTTAAAAAATAACAATAAGAGAAACAAATCACCCCTCCTGAAATGAATGCCTTTTGGGCCGCGGAGAGCTTGCTGTGCATCAGCTGAGGGGCATGGATTTAACAGACACCTTCCTTCAGCTTGGGGAGCAGCATACTCCCATGCAACCACCAAGGCAGTACCAGAACGACACACGTATTCAAGTGGCAGGCGTGCACCAGGGATTATTTTGAACTGATGTTCATGTTCTTGGTCCTTACGCTCCTGAAAAAAATATCTTCAGCAAGCGAGTAGGTGTGAATCTCAGTCCATAGATACAGGTATGTGAGAAATGGAAGCTTCTTTACTTTTCATAACTCACCTTAAATTCCATGTCCAGCCTAGCAGAAGAGCTTGAGTCCTGGCTGGGGTCCCCATCCACAAGGTTGTGTCATGGTTTGAGGGCCTCACTCTGGTCCAAGAAATGGGCGTGCCTGGAGTCTGTCTGGTCATCAGTGATCTGAGCTGGGGCTCTGCTGCTCTCCTGCTCCACACCTGCTAAAGAAGGGGCATCTTTTTGAGGCTGACATAAGGACAGGATACCCATTCCTCCAAAACCCACAGGTCCTCTCCCTCCCTGGCCCCTAGTATTCTGTCTCATCACTCCTCTCCCGCACAGTCTTTTTGGGTTTGAGGATGACCCTTCTCTCATTTGAAATTTCTTCAAAGCCCTTGTTTATGCCCATGAATTTCCCTTCCTGGTAGAATTCATGGCAGACGTGTGGGATACTTCTGGTTCTACTCCAGAGCAAGATGGGAAAGCAAGTTACTTAATATCTCTATGCCGATGTTTTCTCACTTGTAAAATGGGAATAATAATGGTATCTATCTAAAAGATAGATTTGTTTTTTGTAAGTACAAGACACGAAGTGTTAAGACAGTGCCTGGTACATACATAGTAAACACAAGGCCCATGAGCCAAGAGTGGTTTATACAGTTTTAAGTGGCTGAAAAAAAAAATCAAAGGAAGAGGGGCTTACAAAGCAGCAATAATACAGACAGTGTGGTACCGGCATATAGATAGACATAAAGTTATTATTGCTGCTTTGTAAGTTTTGAAATTGGGAAATTTGAGTCTGCCTACTTGTTTCTTCTTTTTCAAGATTATTTTGGCTATTCTGAGTCCCTTGCAATTTTATATAAATTTTAAAATCAGCTTGTCAATTTCTACAAAGAAGTCCACTGGGATTCTGACAGAAATTGTATTGAACCTATAGATAAATTTGAGAAGTTTAACCATCTTAACAATATTAAGTTTTCCAATCCATGAACACATAGATGTTTTTCCATTTATTTAGAGCTTTAATTTCCTTCAATAATTTTTTACAGTTTTCAGAGTATAAAATTTGCATCTCTTTTGTTAAATTTACCCCAAGTGTTTTATTCTTTTTGATGCTATCGTTTAAGTGGAACTGTTTTCTTAATTTCCTTTTTTGGATTGTTTATTGTAAGAATATAGAAATATAATTAATTTTTTAGATTGACTTTACATCCTGCAACTGTGCTGAATTTATTTATTAGTTCTAATAGTTTTTTAAGTGGATTCCTTAGAATTTTGTACCTACAAGATCATGTCATTTGTAAGTAGAGATAATTTTGATTCCTCCTTTACAATCTGGATGCCTTTTATTTCTTTTTCTTGCCTAATTGTCCTGACTAGAACCTCCAATACAATGTTGACTAGAAATGGTGAAAGCGGGCATCCTTATCTCGCTCCTTATCATAAGGGGAAAGCATCCAGTCTTTCACTATTAATTATGATGTCATCAGTGGGTTTTTAGGTAGATATGCTTATTTTTTATTTATTTATTTTTAAAATTTATTTATTTATTTATTTATTTTTGGCTGCGTTGGATCTTCATTGCTGTGCACAGGTTTTCTCTAGTTGCGGCGAGTGGGGGTTACTCTTCATTGCGGTGCGGGGGCTTCTCACTGCAGTGGCTTATCGTTGTGGAGCACGGGCTCTAGGCACGCAGGCTTCAGTAGTTGTGGCATGCAGGCTTCAGTAGTTGTGGCTCACAGGCTTAGTTGCTCCAAGGCATGTGGGATCTTCCCCAGCCAGGGATCAAACCCATGTCCCCTGCATTGACAGGTGGATTCTTAACCACTGTACCACCAGGGAAGCCCAGATAATCTTTATCAAATTGAGGAAGTTCCTTCTACTCCTAGTTTATCTAGTATTTTACCATTAAAGGGTGTTGGATTTTTGTCAAATAATTTATCTGTGAATATTGAGACAATCATGTGTTTTTTGCTTTTTTCTATTAATATGGTATATTACTTTAATTGATTTTGGATGTTAAACCAACCTTTCATTCCTGGAATAAATTTCATTTGGTCATGGTGTATAATTATTTTTATATGTTGATGACTCTGGTAATATTTTATTGAGAAATTTTGTGTCCATGTTCATTAGAGATATTGGTCTATAGTTTTCTTTTGTTGTGAAGTCTTTGTCTGGTTTTGGTGTCTGGTTATTACTGGCCTCATAGAAAGGGTTGGGAAGTGTATTCTCCTGGTCTGTTTTTTGGAAGAGTTTGTGAGGAATTGATATTACTTCCCTTTTAAATGTTTGGTAGAATTCAACAGAGATGCTATCTGGGCTTTTCTTTGTGTGTAGTTTTTTTATTATGAATTCAATCTCTTTGTTATGGGCCTATTCAGGTTGTCTATTTCTTCTAGAGTCAGTTTTGGTAGTTTGTATCTTTCTAGGGTTTTGCCCATTTCATCCAAATCATCTAATTTATTGGCATACAATTGTTCATAATATTCTTTTTAAAAATTTAATTAATTAATTAATTTTCGGGGTGGCTGTGTTGGGTCTTTGTTGTTGTGCATGGGCTTTCTCTAGTGAGAAAGCAGGGCTACTCTTTGTTGCAGTGAGCAGGGGCTACTTTTTGTTGTGGTGCACAGGCTTCTCATTGCAGTGGCTTCTCTAGTGCAGAGCTTCTCTCATTACTGAGCACAGGCTCGGTAGTTATGGCACATGGACTTAATTGCTCCACGGCATGCAGGATCTTCCCGGACCAGGGCTCGAACCCATGTCCCCTGCATTGGCAGGCATATTCTTAATGACTGCATGACCAGGGAAGCCCCATAATGTTCTATTATAATCCTTTTCATTTCTGTATGATGAGTAACAGTGTCCCCTCTTTAATTTGGGATTTTAGCAATTTAAGTCTTCTCTCTTTTTTCTCTGTAAATCTAATATTTTTTAAAGATTTGTCAGGGGGCTTCCCTGGTGGTGCAGTGGTTGGGAGTCTGCCTGCCAATGCGGGGGACATGGGTTCGTGCCCCGGTCCAGGAAGATCCCACATGCCGCGGAGCGGCTGGGCCTGTGAGCCATGGCCACTGAGCCTGTGTGACCAGAGCTTGTGCTCTGCAATGGGAGAGGCCACAGCAGTGAGAAGCCCGTGTACCGCAAAAAAAAAAAAAAAAAAAAAGATTTGTCAACTTTGTTGAGCTTTTACAGAAACAACTTTTGACTTAATTTTCTGTATTGTTTTTCTATTCTCTATTTCATTAAGTTCTGCTCTAATCTTCAACATTTCCTTCCTTTTGCTTGTTCTAAGTTTAGTTTGATCTTCCTTTTCCAGTGTCTTAAGATGGAAGATGAGGTTACGATTTGAGACCGACCTTCTTTACAACTATAAATTTCCTTCTAAGCACTACTTTGGCTTCATTCTATAAGTTTTGAAATATTTTGTTTTCATTTTCATTCATCTCCAAGTATTGTCTAATTTCCCTTTTGATTTCTTCTTTGACCCATTGGTTATTTAAGAATGTGTTCTTTAATTTCCACATATTTGTGAGTTTCCCAAATTTCTTTGCTTTTGATTTCTAATGTCATTCCACTGTGGTGGGAAAACATACTTTGTATGGTTTCTATCCTTTTTAATTTATTTTGTTTTATGGCCTAGCATAAGGTCTCTCCTGGAGAATGTTCCATGTGCTCATGTGGAGAATGTATATTCTTGTGTTGTTGGGTGGAGAATAACATAAATGCCTGCTAGGTTTCTAGTGTTGTTCAGGTCTTCTCTTTCCTTCTTGATCTTCTAGTTAGTTGTTCTATCCATAATCGTAAGTGGAGTATTGAAGTCTCCAACTCTATTGTTTAATTGTCCATTTCTTTCTTCATTTCTGTCGATTTTGCTTCTTGTATTTTGGTGCATATATGATTATAACCGCTATGTCTTCCTGATGGACTGACTCTTTTATCATTATTAAGTGATTTTTTAAATCTCTAGTAACATTTTTTGTCTTAAAGTCTATTTTGTCTGATAGTGTAACTACTCCAGCTTTTTTATGGTTGTTGCTTACATGCTATTTTTCCATTCTTCTACTTGCATCTTTGAATTTAAAACACTTCTTTCCTAGACAGCATATAGTTAAGATCTAGTTGAGTTTTTTAATACAGTCTGACAGTCTCTGCCTTTGGATTGGATTGTTTCATCCATTCACATTTAATGTTTGTATTGATATAGTTGGATTTACATCTGCCACTTACGTTTTTGTTTTCTATGTTTCTCATGTCTTTTTTGTTCCTCTATTCCTCTGTGAATATTTACTAATGTAGCATTTTTTTTGTTTTTTTGGCATTTTAATTACTGTAATGATTTTTCACTACATTTTTTAAGGTATTTCCTTATTGGGCTTATCACATACATCTTAACTTACTTGAAATAACATCAGACTTAGTAACTTAATTCCAATGAGATATAAAAACATTACTCCTATATAGCTCTTCTCTTTTCTCCTTTTTTGTGGTATTGTTACACATATTGCATCTATAAATGTTATAAATCAAACAATAAATTGTTATAATGATTACTTTATATAATTTTATGTTTTATGTAAGCTGAGAGAAGAAAGAACCATATATATTAATACTTTTTGCTATATTAACCTCATTTTTTTTATATTTACTTATTTATTTTTGGGTGTGTTGGGTTTTCATTGCTGGGCATGGGCTTTGTCTAGTTGTGGTGAGTGGGGGCTACTCCTCGTTGAAGTGCACGGGCTTCTCAATGTGGTGGCTTCTCTTGCTGTGGAGCATGGGCTCTAGGCATGCATGCTTCAGTAGTTGCAGCTTGCGGGCTCAGTAGTTGTGGCTCGCTCGCTCTAGAGCACAAGGGGCTCAGTAGTTGTGGCATGCGGCCTTAGTTGCTCTGCATCATGTGGGATCTTCCCAGACCAGGGAACAAACCTGTGTCCTCTGCATTGGCAAGCAGATCCTTAACCACTGCACCACCAGGGAATTCCCTATATTAACCTTTTTTCTTGTCATTTCTAGTTCTCTTTATTTATTCTTATGGATTCCAGTTACCATATGAAGTAATTTCCTTAGCCCAGTACAGCTTTGCTCCCTCCCACCCACATCCTTTGTACTGTTACTGGCAAATACATTACATTTCTATATGTTATAGACCAAAACAATACATATTATTTTTGTATACATATATTGTTTTTTAAATCAGTTGAGGAGAAAGAAGAAAGTACATGCATTTGTATTGTGTTTTAAAATTACTTCCCTTCACTTGTGCTCTTTCCTCCCATCCCCCAACTCCCACCTTGTGGATTCAGATTGCTGTCTGGGGTCACTTGCTTTCAGCCTAAAGAACTTCCTTTAGTAGACTTGTAAGGCAGGTTTGCTAGGAACAAATTCTTTCAGTTTTTTGCTTATCTGGGAATGTCTGTATTTTGCCTTCATGTTTGAAAGATAACTTTGCTGGATATAAGATCCTTGGTTGACAGCTTCTTTCTTTCTTTCTTTCTTTTTGTTTTTGTTTGTTTGTTTTTGGCTGCTCTGCATGGCTTGCAGGATCTTAGCTCCCTGACTAGGGATGAAACCCAGGTGCACAGCAGTGAAAGCACCAAGTCTTAACCACTGGAATGCCAGGGAATTCCTGACAGCTTATTTCTTTGAGCACTCTGTATATGTGATCCCATTGCCTGCTGGTCTCTATTGTTTCTGCTGAGAAGTAAGTTGTTAATTTTATTTAGTTCCCTTTTAAGTAATACATCATTTTACTCTTGCTGCTTTTGAGATTTTTGCCTTGTCTTTGGCTTTCAGCTTTTAAAAAAATTTTTCTATTTATTTATTTTTAGCTGTGTTGGGTCTTTTTTTTAAACATCTTTATTGGAGTATAATTGCTTTACAATGGTGTGTTAGTTTCTGCTTTATAACAAAGTGAATAAGCTATACATATACATATATCCGCATATCTCCTCCCTCTTACGTCTCCCTTGCATACTCCCTATTCCACCCCTCTAGGTGGTCACAGCTTTTAGCATTTGTATTATGATGTGTCTATAGAACTTTTTGTGTTTATCCTACTTGGGATTCATTTAGCTTCCTGGATTATTGTTTTTCAATAAATATGAGAGATTTTTCAGCCATTATTTCTTCAAATATTTTTTCTACTCCTTTCTCTCTTCTGCTTCTGTTACTTGTGTTACATGTATATTGGTGCTTAATAATGTCCCATATTTCTCAGAGGCTCTGTTCATTTTCTTCATTCTTTTTTTCTTTGTTCTTCTGATTGCATAATCTCTATTGACGTAGTTTTAAGTTCTTTAATTCCTTCTTCTGCCAGTTCAAATCTACTGTTGAGTCCCTCTAGCTAAGCTGTCATTTCATTTATTGTACTTTTAAACTCCAGAATTTCCATTTGCTTCTTTGTCATAATTTATATCTCTTTATTGATACTGTCAGTTTGATGCAACACTGTAATAACATTTTCCCTTCTCTAATCATACCTTCCTTTAGTTTATTGAACATATGTATAATAGCTACTTTGAAATCTTTGTAAAATGTGACATTCACTCACTCTCACAGGTAGTTTCTGTTGCCTGCTTTTTTCCCAGGGTGTGGGTCATATTTTCCTTTTGTTGTTGTTATTGTTTTGTTAGAAACTGGATATTTTAGATAATACATTGTAGCTTAATATTGTGTTTAATGACTGGCTGGATTATTTTAATATAGTCTATCCCACCCATCCCCAGTGTTTATCCTCTGATGTTGTTTCTTGGGAATGCAGCCTTGGGTATGCCCATGGTCACCCAGGAATGACAGTAGTTTTGGTAGGGCTCTTTGTCATTATCTTTTTTCCTGACCACACACCCAGCTGTTAAGCTCCACTAATTGTCAGCTGATTTCTCCACTGTTTTCAACAATGTCCTGGGGCATAAATTGCTCTACAGATTAAACCAATAAAATTCAGCTCCTAAGAAGGGATAGTTCTGAAAGTCAGTTTTTAAGATTTGATCCCAGACAAGCTAGTCCCAGCTGCCTCTCTTCCCAGTACTTTTGGAAAAACCTGCTGGCCTCAGATTTAAGCTATAAGCCCAGTGAGTCCACTAATCTCCTCCTAACTGCCTTTCAGCACAACCTCCACTGTCTTCAACAGTGCCCTTAGGCTTGAAGTTCTTTATACTCGGTTCCTAATAGAGTCAGTTCCTTGAGAAGAGATTAGGAACTATTTGTTCTATGGCTTACTTCTCCTCCCAGGCAAAAATCTCTGAGCCACAGCTCTGGATCTGGGGGTAAAGACAGAAAAGACCCTCTTCTCTCTGAATGATACCCCCATTTAGGAGTTTAACATTTGGTGGCTTGGGGGGCAGTAACCTCAGATCTCCTTGGCTTCTTTCTCTTGGTGTGAAATCACTGCCTTATGAGCTGGGACAGAGGTATTTGGGGTCCCAGTATTCTCAGTGGCACCATGCTTAAGGAGCACTTTCTCCTCATGAGTGGCAGCTGGATGGAAAACGGTAGCCCCCACCAGCCAGCCACTTTCCTGGGACAGGTAACTAGGGGCCAGATGAGAAATGTTGATGTCTTGCCTGTTGGGCTGCACCACGCAGGCCTATAAGGACTGTATTTGCCCAGCTTCAAGACACAACCCAGAATCAGCGACAGAGGCATCAATAGTTTAATGGATGCGGGAGTTTACACATCTGAAGCAAGGTCCTGTAGTGACACTCCACCATGTGTGGTGGACAGCAGGCAGGACATGGAAGCAGTCTTTGCTCCCAGGGGGAAGTGGAGATTACCAGTTATAGGGAGAATTAACATCAGGTTGGCTCATCAGTTACCAGGGAAACTAGCAGAGGGACACGCCCCTCAATCCCCTTTGATAAGAACAGTCACTAGCTGGGGCAGGGGCAAGTATGTAGGGTCAGTCACGTGTATAAGGTGTAGGTGAAGCAGACACTGGTCAAGCAGCATGTACAAAGAACAGGAGAACACCGCCTCGAGTGGTCTGACCATACACTGCCCCTTTCAGGAAGACAGTTCTCCAGTTCAGCTGGGGAAGAGGGGTGGGAGCCCTGTGTTCTTGGTTGAACCAGTCTGGGGTAGAGTTTCCATCTTGCCGAGTTGGAAAGTTGAAGGCGGGGAGCACATCTGGGTTCAAATACCATAGAACTATTCATACGGAATTTTAGTAAGTTTTCTTGAATAAATATTTCTTCATTTGCTGTAAGTCTTTGGAACCATTTCTAGAGGCTTTAAATGATTTTTTAAAAAATAATCTTCACCAGTTTTACTAGGGAGTGGGTCCACAGAGCTCCAGAAGTCCCTCTTCCAGGATCTTTCTTTTCGTATACCTAAGTCAGTAAGTCTTTGGTTGTGGGATGCCCTTGGATGGGAAGCAGGAAGAGGGCAAAATATCCCAGCTGCTATCCCTGTCTCAGGTTACTGGCAAGTCAAGATGGCACTGCTTACTCAGTCAGGATGGATAGATGCTTCTCCAAGGTGACGTTCTCTTCTCTGTTTTGTTTACTGTCTTCCAAACACACACCTGGATTCTGGGGGTGGGGGGACATTGGGGGGGAGAAAAGTGTTCTCACTTGGCCAGAGGGCCTGGGGTGTGGCCTTGGCACTTGACACACAGCATTTACTTCCAGACCCCATTGTGAGCCTGGCCCCAGCTCACAGCGGAGTTCTCTTGGGCAGTGATTCCAAACCTCAGTTGTCCCAGTGACCAGAAAATTCGGCTCCAGGAGAATTGGACCCTTAGGAATGGGGAAAGAAGAGCCAGGCTATTCTCAGTCCCTCCCACCCATGTTGGCTGCCCCTGTTTAGCCTAACATCTTTTTTTAGCAGCAAACTACAGCTGACTGGGACTTCCCTGGTGGTCCAGTGGGTAAGACTCCACACTTGTAATGCAGGGGCCCTGGGTTTGATCTCTGATTGGGGAACTAGATTCCTCCATGCATGCCGCAACTAAAAGTCTGCACGCCACAACTAAGAAGCCCACGTACCGCAATAAAGATCCTGCATGTTGCAACTAAGACCCGGTGCAGAAATAATTATTTATTTATTTAGTTAGTTAGTTTAAAAAACCTACAGCCGACTGTCACTGCCTCCTATTCCCACCACCCTGGGCTCTGGGCTACAGTAACAGCGGCTGCAGGACTCTGAGAAAGGAGTCTCCAACAAACCCAACCTTTAAACCCTCAGAAGGGAAATGCTGTTCTAAGTTAGGGGATCTCAAAAAAGACCTCTCGGCCATCTGGTTGTTAGCAAAGTCTCTCCAAGGCCTAGAGTTTAGGAGGCCTCATCCTCATGTCTGGTCTCAAGGCAAGTTGCACAGTGTGTTTTCACACTCACCCAAATCATTCAACTTAACATCACTAATAATGGGGCCCATTGCCATAATGTGTGCTGTAAATTGAATGTTTGTGTCCCGCCAAAATTGAAGCCTAATCTCAATGTGATGGTATTGGGAGGTGGGGCCTTTGGGAGGCAATTAGATCATAGGGTGGAATCCTCATGAATAGGATTAATGCCCTTATAAGAAGAGGCTTCACTCTGAGGCCAAATGGTGAACTTGTGGACTTGCCGGGCCTGAGCAACAAGCAATAAGGAATTTTTCCAACATGAACTCCAAATCAATATTAGGCTAGAGTTTTTTGTTTTTTGTTTTAACATTTGCAAAAAAAAAAAAAAAAAAAAAGAAGAGGCTTCAGAAAGCTCCCTCCCCCTTTCTGCCATAGGTTGTAGGAAGAAGACAGACATTGATGAGCCAAGAAAAGAGCTCTCACCAGACACCAAATCTGCCCATATCTTGACCTTTGACTTCCCAGCCTCCAGAACTGTGAGAAATAAACTTCTGTTGCTATAAACCCAGTCTGTCGGATTTTGTCACAGCAGCCCGAGATAGACCAACGTGACCCCTCATGTGCTGTTCAGAGAGCAACACAACATCATCTGTGAAACATTCCTCCTAAAAATATTGAACTGAATGTGATCATGAGGAAACAGCCAGACAAATGCACTGAGGGACGTCCTGCAAACAACTAGCTTGGAATCTTCACAAATGGCAGTCAAACCTCCCTGGGTATGTGTGTGTAGGGGTAAGAGGTAGGCTGGCCCTGGGACACTAGGAGGACCAGAGGTTCCTGGGCATATATCTCCCACCCCCTGCAGTCCTCAGCCCACCCCTGACCTGAGCACAACAGACACCCCAGCATGCCCACTGCAGAATCAGGTTGGAGCACCCCTCCCTGGGACTTGATGGAAACCATACTTTTGTTTCCTCTCTTTCCTTTCCCTGTCCTGCTGACCCCACTCTGTGATGATTTTTCTCTTTACATTTTCTCACTTGACAAACTCATGTATTGTCATAGTTCAGCTGTTATCTCCATATTGGGTGGCTGCCAAAATCCATTTTCTGTCCTGAGTTTCAGTCTCACGGTACCACCAGATCCTGGCAGCTCATCCTCACTGTCTGAAATGGGACTCTCACGAATTCCCTGGTGATCCAGTGGTTAGAACTCACCACTTTCACTGCAGTGACCCGGGTTCAATCCCTGGTCAGAGAACTCAGATCCTGCAAGCCATGTAACGCAACCAAAAAATTAAAAATTAAAAATAAAATAAATGGGACTCTCTTCCAACTGGCTTTGCCTCCTTGTCTCCTAGTTCTGGAACCAACACCTCCACCCTACTTCACTGTCATTGTGGGATCCTCACTCTACTTTGTTCCCCTTTTCCAAGCACTGGCCAAGGACTATTGGTCTTGCCTCCACAATTCTTGACTCACTAGCCCTCCTTTCTCCGTCCTCCACCACCTCAGTGAATCAAGTCCATATCCAGGTCTAAGCCCCTCCCATTCTGTGTGGTCTCATGTCATTTCTGGTTCTACCCCAAGATATCACAGAAGTTGGAACAGACCCTGGGATCCCAAATTTCCCTCTGAAGGCATCACTAATGAATTCAATGACTTATATCAGTTTATATCTAGTAGATCCTCATTACAGTATTGATGTCAGAAAATGTTAATATCAGGAATTATAGGCATTTTGTGGTCACAGAAAGAAAGAAACCTTAGATACTATGGAGCAGAAAGAAAAGGTAAGTTAAATTCAGTTTACTCCAAACCATGGCATAATAAAGCCCTTTATAAAAGATTACTATAAAGTAAGTGAGACACATTTTTATCTCATGGACATGCATTGAGTTGTGAAGCTATGGTAATTTTCTGAAAATATCTGGATTAAAATACCTTTTTTCTGAAACTTTAAGTAGTTGTTTGTTTATATTATCAAAAGATAAACACCTTATTCTAATTGTGTAAAAGACAATCTATTACTGACACCATTAAAATAGAATTTAAAAATATTGACTTGCTCACTAATTATGTCACTGACATGTATTTCCTCCATAGCAAAATTTAACATGCATCTGTGTGGTATATTATTATTTATATCATCTGCCCGTAACTGAAACATCCTTCTTCTGGGAAGTTGTCCCTACCCTCCAGCCACACAAGTCTGCCATTCTTGATACCCTACACTTCCAGTCACCAGTGAGGATAGATCCAAAGGATTCCCGGACCCAGTTCCAGTGTGTGTGTGTGTGTGTGTGTGTGTGTGTGTGTGTGTGTGTGTGTGTGTGTTTGCGCACGTGCACATGGACGTCCCCACACCAACAAGGAATTCTTGGACGCCAGCAAAATGTCAGAGAATTCAACTCAGTTCTGCCACTATCTACCCAGAGACAGAATCAGATTCCATAGGTAAGGGGCTCAGTCCCAAAAAACCGCCCTCCACTTCAGAAACAAGTCACAAGCCCAGGTTGCTACCTGTACTTCTGACTGACTGGCTATAAATCAGATGTTCCCATGACCTCCTCTTGGGGTTCAATTAATTTGCTAGAATGGCTCATTGAACTCAGGAAAACCCGGTTACTCACTAGATTACCAATTAATTATAAAAGAATATTAAAGGTTACGAAGCAGCAGCCAGATAAAGAAATACATACAGCGACATCCCAAACAAACGAGATTTTGTCCTCATGGAGCTTGGGGCCTGGCATGGTAGCACTTGGAAGTGTTCTGGTTCCCTCACAGGGAAGCTTTCTGAAAAGGGTCATAAAGCTATCCTTTGGGGGTTTTGTGGAGGCTTCATTACATAGTCATGATTGACTAAATCATTGGCAAATGATGATTGATTCAACTTCCAGCCCTTCTCCCTTCCCCTGAGGTCAGAGAATAGGAAAGGACTGAAAATTCTAACCCTCTAATCACATGGCTGGTTTCCCTGGCAATCAGCCTCCATCCATAGACTCTACTAAAAATCACCTCATTCACATAGCCAAAGACAACTTTCCCTCCACCTCCCCCCAAGGGATCAAACCCATGTTCCCTGCATTGGAAGCACGGAGTCTTAACCACTGGAATACCAGGGAAGTCCCAACAAAAGACAACTTTATTACTCTCCACACTTAGGAATTTCCAAGAGTTTTGGGACCTGTGAGCCAGGAACTGTGGATGAAGATCAAATATATATGAGAAATGTATTTTGGTTATCTGAATGACCAACTATATATTTCTTATAAATCACAATATCACAGTGGGTAGTGCAAGCCACACATTAATTCCTAAGGCATAATGATTGGGCCAGCAATGAATACATGACCTAAGCCTGGACAATCAGAGTTTTTCTGTAGGATTTTTCTCATTAGAACTTGGAGAAAAGAGCCCTATTTCCTCTCTGGTTGTGTGCTCTATGGCCATATCTCCCACCCCATAGAAGAGCCAGTCTAAGAGAACAGGCTAGAACGAAGAGAGGAGAAGAGACTCAAGCACAAGAAGAGAGTCCTGGCAGAGCTTAAGCCCTGGATCCAGCTGAATCTGAAGGCAGATCTACTTCTACTTTTTCTGCAGTCTTTCTCCTTGAGCCAATATGTTTCCCCTGAATCTATTTTTTAATATTTATTGATTTAATTTATTTATTTTTTGGCTGCCTTAGGTCTTATTTGCAGCATGCGGGGTCTTCATTGAGACGTGTGGGATCTTTCTTTGCAGCGTGGGCTCTTCACTGTGACGCTCAGGCTTCTTTCTAGCTGTGGCGTGTGGGCTTCTCTCTAGTTGCGGTGCAGGCTTCTCTCCAGTTGTGGCTTGCAGGTTTTCTCTCTCTAGTTGTGGCATGTGAGCTCCAAGGCACATGGGCTCTGTAGTTTGTGGCATGAGCGCTCTCTCATTGAGGCACACAAGCTTGGTAGTTGTGGCGCATGGGCTTAGTTGCCTCGCGGCTTGTAGGATCTTAGTTCCCTGACCAGGGATCAAACCCACATCCCCTGCACTGGAAGGCAGTTTCTTTACCACTGGACCACCAGGGAAGTCCCTCCCCTGCATCTTTAAGCTAGTTGAAGAGTCTTGACTAGTAAATCTTTGTACGCAGAAACCATGTCTTGTATTGATTTATGCTTCATGGAATCTAGAGCAAGCATAGCGTGAGGTCTTAGTGAAGACCTGCTTTAAAAACTAACACACAGGGCTTCCCTGGTGGCGCAGTGGTTGAGAATCCGCCTGCCGATGCAGGAGACACGGGTTCGTGCCCTGGTCCGGCAAGATCCCACATGCCGCGGAGCAACTGAGCCCGTGAGCCATGGCTGCTGGGCCTGCGCGTCCGGAGCCTGTGCTCCGCAACGGGAGAGGCCACAACAGTGAGAGGCCCGCATACCCAAAAAAAAAAAAAACTAACACACAATTATCTGAGTCAAGTTTAACTGATTTGTTTCCTTGGAATCCCCAAGATAAGCATGCAAATGCACACAAACATACTCACATACAAAACAGACTTACTTTGGCCTTCTCCATTTAGCAGAACTGGAGCGTATGCATGTGTACACACACATACATGCACACACACAACTGCTATTTTCTGGAAACACAGCAACAGTCAAAGGCCAAACTGCCAAAGCCAAGTTTTTTAGGGAATATATCCAGCATTATATTCAAGACATGAAAGAAAAACTGGTATTTTTGAGGTCTTACTTTCCCGGGACTGGGCTTTGTGTTGTTTTCTAGTCCCTCTCATTTGCTTCCCACAGTACCCTGTCAGGTAGATATTATTATCCCCATTTCACAGATGAGTGAGCTGAAGGCTCAGAGAACTGAAGCTCAAGGCCACAGTCTAATATCTAAATCAGAATTCAGAACCAAGCCTGGTTCATGCTCCTGTACCACACCTTGTGGATTACAGACTGCTCTGTGGTGGAACAGAACACAACAGTTCATTTCTGAGAACACACCTCATATTTTCCAGAATCAAGAGAGGTACATAGCTAAGGTCTCAGGCAAACCCCAATTCTGGGGTCTCATCCACATGGAGAGAGGTGGGCGCTCTGTTTACAGGTATGGGGTGGTGTCAGTGGCCTTGCGGCTGGTTTGCTCTGTGAGGAGCAGGAACAAGAAGACAGTATTGGGGACAGCAGGAGGACAAGGGTTAGAAAGGGGAAGTAGACAAAAGCAAAGAGGGAGGGGCAGAGACCCAGACCTCCTTGTCCCCAGACTTCTAGTTTTGTTCTTTGCAAACCAATGACCATCTTTCAACGCATGAACCACTGACTGTAAATTGATACTTACACACCCCAGGCCATCTCTCCTTCGTCACTAAGTGGACAGCAGATGTAAGTACTACTTAAAACGTTGTCTATTGGGAGGATTTCCCTTCACCCCTGTCTTTCAGACTTGCTTCTGAGGGAAGCGGTTAAACAGCATCTGTTCACTTGAGGCTGTATCATAAAGACCCATCTGCAAACTAAGCCTGCCCTTTGTCTTCTTCTGTCAACTAGTCATAATTCCCCATGAGGCTGTGGATGTGGGCTGAGAGAGAGATGGTAAAACAGTAGGAGCAAGAAGCATGGGAGTATGGCTGACCTACTCATGCAATATTCTTGAGCTTTTAGACCTGCTGGAGCCTTATCTTCTTCTTACCATTTCCATTATACACTGAGCGCTGTTCCAACTTTATGACTCAGTGGATAAAATAACATCTAGTTCATGAGGGACAGTTTGGGTTTCCTGGTGTCCCATGTTCAAGATTCAATCTCTATCAGGGCCTTGTTCTGATAACTGGTGCCTGGGGCCTTGTGGTTTCATGGGATTTCCGAACTATCTTCTCTAAAGGGCACAGGGCTTCCTGTGTGCAAAAGAGGACCTTGTACCAAAGGTTAATTGAAAATCTCCATCCTTAACATGGTTTTATTGCTGCATAAACCAGGGTAATAATGACTAACATGGTTTTCACTTCTACTACCTTAGGTAACCTTAGTAACAATTTGGTGAAGTAGGTTTTATGATCTCCATTTAAGCAGAGAGGAAAACCAAGACATGGCTCTAGATGTTGAAAGCCTTGCTCAAGTTCACATGGCTCCAAAGTGGTGACAGCTGGATTCAGACTGCCAACTGCAACTGTGTCCCTTTGCCTATCCGAAGTAGTTGCCTAAAGGCATGTTCACATCATTGGCTTCTGGAGTCTTTTCATCACAAACAGTCAAATTAGATTGATCTAGCTTTGGCCAAGGGAGAGGGCATGTTGGGGGGAGGGGTGGTCAAGGCAGGATATCAATGGCTATCGACGGGCACAGGCTGATTTTGTTGAACTCCAAAGGACCGCATTGTCAAAGGTGATGACTACATTGTGGTATATATTGAAGTACTTATGGATAAAATGATATCATCTAAAATTTGCTTTACAATGGCCGGGAGACATCAGTGATGCAATAAGATTGGCCATGTGTGGATAACTGCTGAAGCTGAGTGATGAAAATATAACTCATTATACTATTCTTTCCACATAATAAAAAGTAAAAAAATGTATTATATTCACCAAGATAGACCACATTCTGGGCCACAAAACACACCTTAACAAGGTTAATAGAATGGAAACCATACAGTATCTGCTCAGACCACAATGGAATTAAACTAGAAACCAATAACAACAAGATATCTGGAAAAATCCCCAAATATTTGGAGATTAAACAACATCTTTCTAAATAACACATAGTCAAAAAAGGAATCTTTTTTCTTTTTTTTAAATTGGAATATAAGTATAGTTGCTTTACAATGTGGTATTACTTTCTGCTGTACAGCAAAATGAATCAGTTATACATATACATATATCCACTCTTTTTTGGATTTCCTTCCCATTATGTCACCACAGAGCACTGAGTAGAGTTCGCTGTGCTATGCAGTAGGTTCTCATTAGTTATCTATTTTATATATAGTAGTTTATATATGTCAATCCCAATCTCCCAATTCATGCCACCTCTCCTTCCCCCCTTAATAACCATAAGTTTGTTTCCTACATCTGTGACTCTATTTCTGCTTTGCAAATAAGTTCATCTGAACCATTTTTCTAGACTCCACATATAAACAATATTATATATTTGTCTTTCTCTTTCTGACTTACTTCACCCTGTATGACAATATCTAGCTCCATCCATGTTGCTGCAAATGGCATTATTTCGTTCCTTTTTATGGCTGAGTAATATGCCATTGTATATACATACCACACCTTCTTTATCCATTCCTCTGTTGATGGACATTTAGGTTGCTTCCATGCCCTGGCTATTTTATTTTATTTTATTATTTTTTTAAAAAATTTCATTTATTTTTTGGCTGCATTGGTCTTTGTTGCTACATGTGGCCTTTCTCTAGTTGCAGCGAGTGGAGGCTACTCTTCATTGCAGTTTGCAGGCTTCTCATTGTGGTGGCTTCTCCTGTTGCGGAGCACAGTCTCTAGTTGTGTGGGCTTCAGTAATTGTGGCATGTGGGCTCAGTAGTTGTGGCGCACAGGCTTAGCTGCTTGGCAGCATGTGGGATCTTCCCAGACCAGGGCTCGAACCCGTGCCCCCTGCATTGGAAGGCAGATTCTTAACCACTGTGCCACCAGGGAAGCCCCAGTAATCCACTTTTAAGAGAGGAGAGGTAAGAAAGAGGGAGCTGCACAATCAAACTAATATATTGGGTATGAATCTTAGTTTGCTAAATTTATTTTCCTTAAATCAAGTTAATTCTGACGCTATGACTTCATCCTTCCTACAAAAATCCATCCTGGGCACTGTTGGGCCCCTCCCCCTGATGCTGAAAGCTCAGCTTCTCTGTGCACTGGTGCCAAATCGAATCTTGGAGATGCAGTTTTGGGTGAAGTAGAAAAGGTTAGCTTTAGTGCTTTGCCAGGCAAAGGGGGACACAGTGGGCTCCTGCCCTTGAAAACTATGTGTCCTCACCCAGGAGGATTTGATAAGGGATCTTGTTTTTGGTTTTTTTTTTTGGCCACTCGGCATGTGGGATCATAGGTCCCCAACCAGGGATCAAACCCATGCCCCCTGTATTGGAAGCACAGAGGCTTAACCATGGAACTGCCAAGGAAGTCCTTAATGAGGAGTTTTATAGCACTAGTTCAAGGGGTTGCTGACATGATTAGGGAGTGTACAGGGTGTCAGGTGGTGGGTCTCCTAATCTTGATGAGCTTCTCTGGTCCTTTTAATCTTGCCACAGGTGGTTTCTTGGCTGCTCCTCCCTTGACTAGCAAATGTTCAAATCTGCCATTTGGAACTCAGCGAAGGTCATGGAGGCTGATGTCTCGCCTACAAGAAACAGGGGCCCAAAAAAAAAAAAAAAGAAAGAAAAAAAAAGAAACGGGACAAAAAAGGCTTCCATGCTCAGGACTCCCACAGGGTCCTCCTCGGTGTCACCCCTCCCCCTGTCCCTGCGGGGGTATCATGGCACTCCAAAATGCTGATAGAGAGCCCTGAGAATCAGGGAAGGGTCTCTACTCTCCAGTTCACCACAATTGCCACTGTCCCTGAGAGGGGGAACAGCAGGGAAGCACCACATTATCCATAAAGTAAGTCTTCCAGCCCCTGGCAGTGTCCTCATACGGCCACGGTCACAGAGCTCACACCACTTTGTAAGGCAGCATCCCCTCCTTAAGACCGAGTGACCCTGGAAGTTAGCATTCCTTTCTTTTTATCTAACTTCTGTACCTTCTGGGGGAGGAGGGTTCAGGAACGTGTGGCTGGCTGTTCCCCCATGCCACTTCAGAGCCATGGGAAGTTAGGTGAGGCTGTCTCAGGACCTCTGTGTCCCTGGCATCCCCCTCAGCCATTTTTACTGTATGGCTGCTACTGCATGAAGGCTTGAGAAACTGCTGCAAGGTACCAGAGTTCTGGAGAGAAAGAGGGAACAGGGCTCTTCTGTGCTCAGATCTCCAAACTTACTGCATCTCTTTCTGTGCCACCCAGATGGTAGCCACCTGTGGGTATTTAATTTTAAATTAATTTAAATTAAGTAAAATCTGGGGGAGAGATAAATTAGGGGGTTGGGATTAACATCTCCACACTGCTATATATAAAATAGATAATCAACAAGGACCTACTGTATAGCACAGGGAACTCTACTCAATACTCTGTGATAACCTATATGGGAAAAGAATCTGAAAAAGAATAGATATGTGTATATGTATAAATGAGTCACTTTGCTGTACACCTGAAACTAGCACAACATTGTAAATCAACTATACTCTAATATAAAATAAAGATTACGAATTAAAATTTAAAAATAAATATTTTAAATTAAGTGAAATGTAAAACTCACTGCCTCAGTCACACTAGCCACATGTGTCTAGTGGCTACTGCATTGGCTGGTGCAGATACAGACTGTTCCCATCACTGCTGAAAGTCCCACTAGACACCTCTAAACTACTGTTTTCCATTTCATTTGGATCTAGGTGAGAAACCATCAGTTCTCTTTCTTCCTCTCCAGCTGTCTTCTATTCCACAGGCCAGAGGGAATTTTTATCTCCTTTCATCTCCTGTCACGAGCATGTGAGTGCGTGTGTGTGTGTGTGTGTGTGTGTGTGTGTGTGTGTGTGTTGGGAGGGGGGCGCATACTGGTTAATTACAACATTCCTCCTCTCAGCTTTCCCATTCTTCTTCCTCTTCCATTATTTCCTCAGTGATACCTGTCATTAAATTGCTGACCTTTCCTCGGACTCATGAAAAGAGGAAGGAGTTTGTCACTCAGTGATTTGTTAAAAGTGTCCTATGACAGTGCAATTCCTTTTATTATATAGGAAGCTATGAAAATGGATATTGGTTAGTACTCTTTATTAGTCAGTGTGAACATTAGATTTTTTTGTTATTATTATGTTGCATGCGATTCTTTCACCATAATTGAGGTCTGTTAAAAAATAAGATTCTGGAACGCTGATCTGGCAATTGAAAATCTGAGAACAAAAGGAATTTCATCTTATCCCAGGAATTGTTTCAGAGGGAACATCGGATGTGAATGAATTGGTAAATATCTAGCAAAGCAGGAGGGAGGTTTTGAGGAGGGAGAGGGCTTCTGCAGTTAGTAAATAAACCAAAATGCCCTGCTCTCGGCTGTCAGGCGCAGGGTTTTATGAATACCAGACTGCTGCATAATTTTGTTCTGTCTCTCTCCTCTTTCACAAAGAGAGGAAAGATTCAAGAGAGATGTGGAAAGGAAATGAGAAGGGCAGAAATAGACCCCCACCCCCACTCCATGGGTGCTGTAAATAAACCGTTAAATGTCTGTGCTCCTGGAGGGGAATCAGATCTTGAATGTAAACTTCCATAAGGCACTGTGAAGTCAAGCTTTCCTCCTACTACTGAATGCTGGAGATATGCATATTGTTTAAAATGTATCATACATTTTCTTTTAATTATAAAAGTAACACATGCTCAGTCTAAGAAATATAGAAAATATAAATATGAAGAAGAAATGAAAAATTAATCATTATCCAGAGATAAACACTATTATAATTTCCTTCTCTTTCATTATACACAAACACACCTTTTTTATTTTAACACAATTGCGAATATACTACAGAAACATTATTTGACTCCTTTTTCTCTTTTTTTTTTTTTTGGTGGTACGTGGGCCTCTCACTACTGTGGCCTCTCCCTTTGCGGAGCACAGGCTACGGACGCGCAGGCTCAGCGGCCATGGCTCACGGGCTCAGCCGCTCCACGGCATGTGGGATCTTCCCGCACCGGGGCACGAACCCGTGTCCCCTGCATCGGCAGGAGGATTCTCAACCACTGCGCCACCAGGGAAGCCCCTTTTTCTCTTTTTACATCATGAGTATTTTCCCATTTCATTAAAAATTGTTCTAAAATGTCAGTTTTAATGACCACGTAATATTCCATCTTGTAAACACACCATAATTTATTTAAGCATTCTCCTGTTATCAGACTTTTAAGCACTTTTTTTCTCTTATAAAAAGCATGGCAATGAACTTTTTTTTTTTTGCATTGGCTTATTGTGGGTCTCTAGAAGTAGAAATTCTTGATCAAAGAGAATGAATTTTTATACATTTTTTGATGCACTCATAGCCAGGTACTTATCAGGCAGGTCTCCATCTGCCTAAATTCCAATTTAGACAAATTTAAGCTGTTTCCTAAAGAAATGTGAGCCCCATGAAACTCAAAGGATACTGTTTTTTCAGCGTTCTGAACATTCTAAGATGGTTATAGAGTGTGCCGGTTATCAGTTTATTGCTTTCCAGCTCCAACTTCACCCTTTTTGACTGCTCTGTGAAAATTGGGCTGGGACCTTTAAACATTTTTCCTTTCCCAACTGACCTTAAAGCTGTGTCAGTAGAGGGCGCTGGAGAGACACTGCAGAAGGAAAGCTTTGCTTCCTCCTTCCAGTGTGCTTGTTCAGCAGTTTCCTGCAGCAGGCACAGCTTCTACAGCCCCAGGCTCCTGCAGCACCCAGAGGCTAGCACCTTTCCCTGGCACTCCCACCTCTGGTGGTTTTGCAACAGAGTGTCTCCAGTGACACTGCAGTGTCAGCAGCTTTTCCTAGCCCCCTAGAGGGCTGATTCTCAGCAAGCTCTGCTGCTGCAGCCTCTCAGTAACCCTGCCATCCTGTCCACTGTGGCAGCCCTAGGGGTAGCAGCTGCTCCTTGTATGTGCTATGCCTATATTCTTTAGAGTCCTCTTTGCTTCTTACTGGCCAATCCTTTGTTATTCCAATCCACTATTACAGTTAATAATTCTTTGTATTAAACTTTTCCTGTTCAAACTGGTCCGTGGTTTCTCTTTTCCGATCAGACCCTGACTGATCCTGGAGCTAGACTGCCCTGATCTCTCTCACAGGTGATGCAGCCTGACTCCTCAAGCCAGCCTGGATCTCAGCTCTGACCCAGACCCAAATATTCTATGTTGCAGTATTAAATAAACTTCTGAAACACTGATTTAAACTTCCTTTTAAGCTTTCGGGTTGAAAGCCTTATTGATATTTAATTTAGGAGGCAAAGTATAGGTACTATTGAACTATTGCTTCTTCCTCTTTTCTGATGGCCTCTACTCAGCAGCCACCAAGTTCAGTCAATTTCTCCTCCATCTCTTCTTGCCTCTCTGTTGATGTCTCTCCATTCCTCTTTCCCCATTTCAAGCATCTAACCCTCTACACACAGCAATGCATTCTTGCTGTCACCAGGTAATTCTCCTTTCCACCTATTGCTCTACTCAAAACCAGTGGCATCTGAGTTAACAGTCCCCAGCCATGACCTTGGGTGATTAGTGACCTCGTGAACTAATGAAGATCATATATTTTCCCTTTTCTGTTATCATCCAGAGCCACCAGCAAATGAGGCTGCCTGACTTACAGGGTAAATAAGAGATATCAAGGATAACCGCTATTCTGCTCTGTTGAGCATAAAAGAAAACGCTGAGTTTAAGGATATTTGAACTGTTATTAAGTAATATTAAAGTCCTTCTCTGCCTGCTGGAAATTGCACACAGCCTTCAAGATCCAAATCACGTGTCACTGTTTTGTTTCCTGAAAACTGGGTTTGCCTCTTGGTGGTTGTTGAGCTAAAAGACACAACGAAGCCAAAGAGCAAGAGAGAGAAGGATTTATTACTTGCAGCAAGTAAGAACACCAGGGATCTTTCCCAAAGCAGTTGTCTCCCCAGACAGCAAAATTGGGGAAGTTTTATGCATATTCATGAAGAGGCTTGAGCAGAGGAGAGTTCAGCATAGAATTTGGGAAAAGGTTGACAGAGTCCAAGCTTTAGTTGATGGAAGTCATGAGTCAGAAAAAGCCAACATCAACATTCCTTAGATTCCAGCTGACCTGGTGGTGGAGTGGGGTTTGAATTCGAGAAAACTGCTCAAGAAAGTGCTTCAGGCTAATCTTTGCCATTGAAACAGAACTGGGAGTCTTTACAACTGGTTTATTACCTTTGCTATTGTTACTTCTTTTGCCTGAAAACAGTCATTTGTTCCTGCATTCTTTTGTTCCCTTAAGGTCATTAATTACTGAGACCTGTTCAAGGGCAAACATTGTGGCCAGGCTTAGATCACAAAATGGCTTGGGCCCAAAATGGCTTCTCTTGTGTCAAGAAAGCCATGCCTGGTTCCCTTTCTCCAGGACCTCCTACCCTATGCACCTAACAGTTTCAGTAATGTTTTCCCTCAGCTTAGCAGTGGGAATAAATCCCTTCTTTCTTCTGTGCCCTTACTGTGTTTATCCCTTGGCTGTAGAGCAGATCACAGTTTGGGGTGAAATCAAGTTTCCCATCAGATTGTGAACTCCTAAAAGAAGAATTCTTGTTCACTTTTGTGTTGACTCATAAGTGCCTAATTAATGAATGCTATATCGTTATATTAACAGCAATAAAATCGATCCTATGTAATCAACATTCAGAGGACAAGAACGACCAGAATAAGAGGAACTCTAGATAAGTGGTTCTCAAACTGTAGCTTGCATCAGAATGCTGGAGTGGGAGTGGGGTGGAGAAGGAAGGTTTGTTAAAACACAGATTCCTGGGTCCCGCCCATAGAGTATCTAATTCAGTAGGTGTGGGGTGGGGTCCCCCCATCTGCATTTTTAACAAATTCCCAGGTGATGCTGAAGCTGCTAGTCGGGAACCACATTTTTGAGAAGCAGTATGAGACAGGAGGGAAGGGGGCAGGGCCCAACCATTAAAAGAATGATACAACCATTGAGAAGAACTGGATACGACAAAAACTGGTTAGAACCAAGTAGGCCCAAGATGGCGGAAGACTAGCCGTCCAGTGGACTTTAAGCCTCATTATATGCTCATTGTAATATATTAGCATTTGCTAAATGACACACCCACCAGCGCCATGACAGTTCCGAGGCCGAGCATAAAAGGCTGAAAGTGGGTGGTGGCTCAATTCCTGGAAATCCCTGCCCCTTCCCCTGAAACAGCTGGAATAATCCTCCCACTCGTTAGCCTATGAAATTACCCAGAGCATAAAAACTAACCACCCTCCACAGCTCAGGGCCCTCTAGCTTTTTGAGACAGACCACACTCAGTCTCTGGAACGTGTACCTCTGCTTTTTAAAATTTTTTTCTTATCTTTATTGGAGTATAATTGCTTTACAATGGTGTGTTAGTTTCTGCTGTATAACAAAGCGAGTCAGCTATACGTATACTTATATCACCATATCCCCTCCCTCTTGCGTCTCCCTCCCACCCTCCCTACCCCACCCCTCTACGTGGTCACAAAGCACCGAGCTGATCTCCCTGTGCTTTGCAGCTGCTTCCCACTAGCCATCCATTTTACATTTGTGTACCTCTGCTTTCACTTTACTGTGTCTGCTCTTGAATTCTTTCCTGCTTGGAAGCCAAGGACCCTCACCAATCCCAGAAACTCGTCTGCGCCCTGAGACATGAGTATCCTCTCGCACCCCATTTCCCTGCAACCCCTTTAATAAGCAGATATTTAAAAATCTACTTCTTACCTATCACTTTGCCGCTCATTGAATTCCTTCTGCACTGAGACGTAAGGAACCTGAGCTTCATCAAGTCCTGGGACAAGTTGTGCAGTTTCATTTGTAAGATTGTGGGTTCGAGTCCCATCTCAGGTGCGGTTTCAGCTAGGCTAGCCCACCCCTGTCTTTCTCAGTATTTCCTCCAAATGTGCTTCTGTCAACCTCAGATTAACTCCAGGTGTGGGAAGACCTCCCAAATGCACTTTTCCCTAAAGCAGCACCTGTGGTAGAATCACAGGTTCTTTTTTTTTTTTTTTTTTTTTTTGTTTTTGCGGTTACGCGGGCCTCTCACTGTTGTGGCCTCTCCCGTTGCGGAGCACAGGCTCCGGACGCGCAGTCTCAGTGGCCACGGCTCACGGGCCCAGCCACTCCGCGGCACGTGGGACCTTCCCGGACCGGGGCACGAACCCGCGTCCCCTGCATCGGCAGGTGGACTCTCAACCACTGCGCCACCAGGGAAGCCCAGAATCACAGATTCTTGACACAGAAACTTCAATCAGAGAAACTTCTAATTTCGTATCCAAAGCGGGAATCCTTTGGACTGGCAAGTGGTCCTCCGTACTTCAACTTTCGTCTTCTATAACAGTCGATTGTCCTATTCCTCTCAAGTTCTGACACTTTCTGAGTTGGACCTCAACAGCTTTCACCTCACCTGGCTGCCTCTGACCCGCCGGGGAGTGAAGATGATGTCAGCTGACCAGCGCCAGGGACTGTCCCCTGTGAAGCGGGCTCCTCCGGGAACCTCCCTTGTTTTGAAATTCTCACCCACCTGTTCCCGATTCTAGATCCTCCCAGGGCATGAGTGTTGGGACAGTCCGGGTTTGAACTTGGGGGCTTAACTGAATTGCCGTCCCTCGGGAAGAGCCAAGCGCCTGCTGAAGGCAGCGGGTCCTCGGAGCGCCGTCGGTGGCTTTTTTCGCACCCTCCCCGCAGGCTCCCCCAGGGGGCGCAGGAGCCCCAGGCCAGTCTCGGAGACGTCCCCTCTCGGGGCCCGCACGACGCGGGCGGGCTTCCTCTTGGCGAGACGGTCTTGGGAGAAATCGAATCGGTTCGGGCTTGGGAGTAAGATTGCTGGGTCCTGTCTGACGTTGTATTCCTGCGTGATCATGGGCAAGTTACTCACCGTCTCTGAAACTTCGGGAAATTGCAGGATTCGAGTGAGAAAAATACATTTAAAGCACTTGCCGCCAGCCTGGTAGATAACGGTGTTCTAAATGTTCGTTGCGGTTAAGTGTGAATCCGCTGACTTCCATCTGAGTCGTATTTTCTCATCGGATGGAGGGATGTTTGCAGGAAAGAGCCAGGGACGCAGGGTTCTGCAATTAGAGAGGGAAGGTTGTGGGGGAGGGGTAGATGCGGAGGGGGCTTAGCAGGCTGAGGTGCAGAGGAAGAAACAAGAATTCAGGGAGTGCTGTGTGCCACTTGCTTTATAGACACGGTTTGATTAATCCTTAGAATGAAGCAAAGGAAACACAAGAAAACCATCCTTATTTGACAGATGAGCGGTAGGGAGGTTACCTAACCTGCCCATGGTCAGCACGTGGGAGTCGAGTTGGGGTTTGAACCCAGAAATTGAATAGCTGTGCTGCTCTTCTTCCTGGCATCCAGTGGAAGCCAGGGCACGAAGGAAGCTCAGGGTAAGGGGCACCTGGGTAAGGAAGGGCAAGGGGGCTTTGGTCATGAAAGACACTGTCCCCGGTAGGCTGCTTCACAAAGTCACCCCCAAGGCTGCCTGTCCCACTCACAGCCCAGCAAGCCACCTTCCTCTGCCCCCTGAAATTATATCCCAACCCTCCCGATTACAAACGGATATGTCACTTGATTGAGGCAAAGTTCACAGCCTGGTGCCGTGCTGCCTGGGTTTGCATTCTCACTCTGACACTAACCAGCTCTGAGCCCTCAGGCGAGAGTTTTGGGTCTCCAGTTAGACATGTCTGTGTATAAGCAACTACTACATTTCCTTTTCGAAATGATGTTGAGGATAATCATTGATTTAGTAGAATTTTTTTTAAAAAAGAGTTTGGGGCCTCAGTTTCCTTATCTGTGAGATGGGAGAATTTTACACTTTCCCCTCTCGGGATTGTCACGAGCTTAAGTGAGTTATATTTGTGAGGCCCTTAGCCCAGTGCATAGAGGAAGTGTAGGTCCGGGTTACGGGAGTGGATCCCACATGTCAAAGGTCGGTTTGACTCGGCTTTGCTGCTAGCCAGCCTGGCAACCTCAAGGAGTCACTTCCTGTCTCTGGTCAGCAGTTTCCTCCTCTATAAGGTGGCAGCAGAATCCTTTAGGTTTTGCTAGTGCTAGGTGTCAGCGCTGTCCCATGCCCTTGACATGCATGGAATGACCACCCCGGAAGATAGCTGCTAGTATTATCCCCAGTTCACAGTGGGGACATGGAGGCTCAGAGAGGTGACGTGAGGTTTGCTCGTTACAGGACTCGGAGGGGCAAAGCTCGGAATCAGAGTCCGTTTTTCAGACAAAATCCCATGATGAAGTCCTGGGGGCAAAATAGTTCAACAGTTTGGCCCAGGGTGGGGGAGGTAGGGAAGGGCCTGGCCCCTGTAACATCTGCCTTCTACCCACCTGTCCCCCAGCAACTGTAAGGACCCTCCAGCTCAGGAGGCCACAGAACACTTTCCCAATGCCCTTTATTTTATTTAGCCACACTTATGTCTGTTTTCTTCATCTCCATGTTCGGTGTAAACACCTGGCTCCAGAATAAAATACACCCACTCCTGCATCTCTACTTTTCCTTAGATAATCTTTCCATCTGGAAGGTTCTGGCTCTCTGCCCTACCCATTTTAATAATAATTAGAATACCTAATATTTCCTGAGAGCTTAATGCTAGACGCTTAAGAAAAAAATCCTTTGAAACATTAGCCCCTCAGGCTTCAGAACAACCCATGAGGTTGGAATTAATTTTGTCACTATTTTACAGGTTTTTCTACACTGAGTGTTGCTTCTCCTGCTAAATCATGTCCTTCAGCTCTGTTGTTTCTTCCTTTCTTTTTGTGAGCACATGTCTTATCTGCCCTTCTCTGTAACCTACTAGCTTTTTGACCTTGGGCCCATTATTTACGTACAACGGCCTGATGTGAGGCTAAAATGAGACATTGTTTGTAAAGTGCGTGGCGTGCTGCCTGGCATGCTAAGTGCTCAGTAAATGGTAGTTTTCATCATTACATTATTAATAAGAACTGGATCATAACCTCCACATGCTTTTGCCTCCTTGTTGTCTCCCCAGCACGCAGCCTTGCCTATTTTTAGTAACATTCTGCTCATTCACTAATATTACCTCCACCCTGGCTCATTTTATCATCTCTACTATAGAGAGGGGGCAACTGCACTGCGGACTGCCTCCTAGCCCTGGGCCCTAACCTGGACTTTGCACAGGGCTATTTTCACAGGGCGTCCCTGTTGACTGGCTGTTACAAACCCATGGCCCTGTATGCTTTGCTCACATGACGATTCCCACCCCGAGCCCTGCCAGGGATGCGGGAAGAGCCCAGCCTCCAGAGAACAGGGAGAAAACAAAGGCACCTCCCCAGAGATTCCGAAGGCAGCTACCTGTATCAGTTTCCTAGGACAGCCGTAAAAAATTACCACAAACTAGGTAGCCTAAGACAACTCAAGTTTATTCTCCAATGGTTCTGGGGGCTAGAAGTCTGAAATCAAGGTGTGGGCAGGACTGGTTCCTTCCCTTTTTTAAAAAAAAAATATTTATTTATTTATTTGGCTGCGTTGGGTCTTAGTTGCAGCAACCGGGCTCTTCACTGCGGCGCTGAGGCTTCTCTAGTTGCGGCACGTGGGCCTCCAGAGCACTTAGGCTCAGTAGTTGCAGCTGCCGGGTTCAGGGAAATTGAGAACTCAGCTAAGGGGCTGGGCCAAGGGGGAGGGCTGGGGGCGGAGAGGAGGGAGTGGCTGGCATCCGGGCTCTGCAGAGGGAGGGGCTCTACCCGTCCTTTCCCCTCCTATTTGCCTCCCTCCCCTACCCCTCTCCGTCACCCCTGCTGCTCTCTGGAGGTCAGGCTTCTCTCCTCCCCTCTGGGGGTTGCTTCTTACCCCTGTCCTGGAAGGTTGTACAGTTAGCTATGCCACACTCTAAAACGAGCCACAGTCCGATGGTGGCTGTCTGCTCAGAGGCCCCCTCCAAAACCTCCCTCAGTTCCCCATTCTACCCCCCACACCCAACCGCTGCCACCTAAATGCAGGTGGCAAAACCGTGGTGCAAGTTCGGTGCGCCAGCATCGCTTGGCCAGTGGGTTAGAATGCGAGTTTCAGGCCCCGCCCCTCGGGGTTATCATTTGATTTTCTCGGGCCCTGGGCAGGTCTACCTTCCTCCATAAAAAAAAAATGCTAAAAAGTTATATTTTACCACGATGTTGGTACAAAGAACCTAATCCAGACTAGATTATGTTTCTTCTCATTTTGAAAGAAATTAAAACATTTTCGTGGGTCCCAGGCACTGTGCCTCGTGTGCTTGGGGGATATGGCAGCCCTGCCCTCCCCCGGACGTTTTGACTGGGAGGGGCTGGGAATTTTCACTTGAACATGTTCCTGGCCACACTTAGAGGAAGAAAGCCGTCGGGGTTTTTTGGACATGTTCCTAAATGTAAAGGAGCAAGAACAGGTCCCAGGAAGTGGCTCTAGGGAAGACTTCTAGCTGGCTGAGGGAGTCTTTGACCTCAGGACCCCCCCACCTCAAGTGGCGAGTATGGGGAGGGGGTTCTGTGTGTGGTGCCGTGTGCTGCCATGAGTCTTCAGGAGAAGCAGAACAGAAGGTGAGGTGGAGCCAGACCTTCTAAGGTCTGGACTAAGACAAGGGCTTCTGACCTTTGGCAGGGGGCCGGGTGGGGAGAAAGATGAGGTGTCAGTGACACAGCGACAGCTCTGAGAGTCACGGGAAAGCTTTGGATCCACTGCCCCAAATGATGCACGCATGCACACACATAAAACAGCATTTAGGAACTTCCCTGACGGTCCAGTGGTTAAGAGTCCGCACTTCCACTGCAGGGACACATCATGTTCCATCCCTGGTCAGGCAACTAAGATCCCACAAGCTGCGAGGCTCGGCCAGAAAAGCAAAAAAAAAACACAAAAAAACAAAAAAAAAACAAAAAGCACCAAACAACATTTACACAGAGTTTCTGGGGTCAACAGCAGCAACCTGTACCCTGGAAAAGAGAAGCATTGCACCAGCAATGTCTCCCTACCTCCTACACGGAGGCTCCCTGCTCCTGGGCTCCAGAACTCAGGCTGGAAGGCTCAGCAGCATTGTGGGCTACTCAGAGAAGGCAGTGCTGTTCTGGACGGAGCATCAGTTTCCATGGGGAAATACAGGCCTGCTTCTACAGCAGACTTTTGAAGGGCTCTTGCAGCACGACTGAGTTTGTCATTTGGGGCTCGGTTGTCCTGACAGTAATCCACGTTAATGAGCTCAACAGTAAGAACAGACAAAGCAGCCTTTTCTTGTAGTCCTGGCACTGAGTTGAAATGCTTCCCACCTCCAAATCCAAGTGTCCCACAAGCATGGCTCTCCCGTGCCATGGCTAGCCAGCGCTCATCACAATAGCGTGGCTCTGGGTGGATTAATTAGAGTTTATGGTAACAATTCACCCAGCTTCTACAGAACCGGCTTCTGCCTGGAGAGCAAAAGAAAAGACTTTAATTAATTCTGAATTAAAATAACTAGAAAGAAATTTCTCCAGTCTACCAATCAGAGAAGGCAAACTGAAAATTAAGCTAACCACAGAGGCCAGAATTTCAAGTTTCACACACTCAGCTAGCTCAGATTATTAATGTTGGTCTTGTACTTGAAGTAACTGTTTTCAACTAAATCAATTAAAATATAAAAGCAAAAGACTATTTGGTTAAAATAATAGTACCTGGTCATCGAATGTAAAGAATGTAAATATCCAGAATAAGTCAGGGTGTGAGTGTGTGTGTGTATCCATTTAAGTTATCATTTATGGGGAATTCCCCGGTGGTCCAGTGGTTAGGACTCCGTGCTTTCTCTGCTGAGGGCCTGGGTTCAATCCCTGGTCAGGGAACTAAGATCCCACAAGCTGAGCGGTGTGGCAAAAAAAAAAAAATTGATCATTTATGGACTTTCATTCTCTAATTTGGTGAGATAAAGGCTGGTTGTGACAGGGAGGCAGGAGAAATTTAGGGAGTGCTTCCTTTGTGTCTACCTGGTACTTGCTTCATATGTGTGACTTCATTTAATTTAATTATCTTGTAAATTACCCTGTGGAAGATCACCATTTTGTGGATAAGGAACTGATGTTCCGAAAGCAATAGTTTATCATTATCATCATTATTATTGTTGTTGTTTTTTCTACTGAGATAGACTCTTCTTTCCTGGATAGCCTAAATTTTATGTTTCCTGAAGTCAGATGGGTGAACCAGGTTTCTTCTGGTTTGGAAATTCTCTGCTTGTATAATCACAGTTCTCATGTGTGGAGCGACAGCTACTTGTTTTTCCGGACATGTCAGCCAGGTCTTCTAGAACAATGGCATTGCAGGGAAGTGTGAACTTCCTTCACATTTCTCAGTGGGACATTACCCTGAAATCTAATCAACTCTCTCTAGGCCCTTGCCCAGAGGATCCTGGACCTTTGGGAAAAGAGGGGTAGGCAATAAACTCTGCTCAGCACTTGTCCAGCCCAGCTGTCTTAGTCCATTCGGGTTACTACAACAAAATACCATAGACTACGGGACTTCCCTGGTGGTGCAGTGGTTGGGAATCTGGCTGCCACTGCAGGGGACACAAGTTCGAGCCCTGGTGCGGAAAGATCCCATATGCCACAGAGCAACTAAGCCCATGTGCCACAACTACTGAGCCTGCGCTCCAGAGCCCGCAAGCCACAAGTACTGAAACCTGCATGCCTAGAGCCCGTGCTCTGCAACAAGAGAAGCCAACGCAATGAGAAGCCAGCACACTGCAAAAAGAGTAGCCTCCACTCACCGCAACTAGAGAAAGCCCACGCGCAGCAACGAAGACCCAACGCAGCCAAAAATAAATAAATAAATTTAGGGGGAGAAAAAATACCACAGGCTGGGTGGCTTAACTGACAAACATTTATCTCTCATAGTTCTGGAGGCTGGAAAGTCCAAGATCAAGATGCCAGCAGATTCCATGTCTCATGAGAACCCACTTCCTAGTTCATAGTCAGCAGTCACTTTGCTGTGCCCTCACTTGGTAGAAAGGGTGAGGTGAGGGAGTTCTTTTTTGAGGGCACTAATCTCATTCATGAAGACTCCACCCTCATGACCTAATCACGTCCTAAAGGCCCCACCTCCAAATACCAACACATTGCGGATTAGCTTCCGACATATGAATTTGCGGTGGGTGACGGGGGTCAGGGGGTGACACACAAACATTCAATCTGTAACATCAGCTTTGTGAAGTAGTAAATGAACTCTTTAGATGGTCATCAGTGAGACCGTTAACACTCTTGAAAGACGTCGGGAAGCTAAAGAGTTTGGGTAGAAGCTGGGGATGTGGTGAGAAGAGCAATCAGCCTCTTCTCTGGGTTGGATACGAGGGAGTAGAGATTCTCTGTCTTCTGGGACTGCCGACCTGGGAGGATAGAAGTCTGAGGCTGCTGGGCCATCTGTCTTCAGCCCTCTGTGTGGCTACCACCTCCATGCAGACACAAATATCAGAGAGGCACAGTAAGAGAAATACAGCTCTGGTAAAGTAGGCATAGCCTGGGAGTTTGTCCAGTGTTTTTGATTGATTGATTCATTCATTCATTCAACAAGCTTATATGTAACACCTGCCACACGCCTACCATTGGGTCATGAGCCAAGGAGCCAAAAACCATGGATGGATAAGCCAGGCCTATGTTCTCTTGAATCTCCCAGTCTGCTGGGATTGAAAGATGTGTAATGAAATACAAGGCATTTCACTACTCCCTGCTAGGTGTGAACAAAACTTCAGGAGAAACAAAGTAGGGAGTGATCAGGTATGCTCCAGACAGGATCTTATAAGATTGATAAGAGTCCAGGGTGATGAGAACAGGGTCTTCTGACATTGAGCACAGCCAGGATAAGTACTAGGTGGATGCTGCTGTGTTGTGTGCCATAGAGAGAAAACCAGCAGTGGGGGAAGCAATATTAAAATCCACCTACAAGAGGGAATGTGCTGTGGATCCAAACCCCACTCTTCCACAGCTGAGCTGTGGGGAGTCTGGGCTGTGGGTGTGGGCATCATGGTTCTCCTCTCAGAGAATCAGTACTTGAGGCTTGGTATGCCTGTAGTTGGCTGTTGGTGAATATCCCTCAGCATCTGGGAGTCCTCAGCAGTCAGAAAGTCTTTGATGGGAATAGTTGGCCCTTTGCACACCTTTATGTCCATCTGTGATCTTGTTTTCCTTTCCATTCTAGGAATGAATAAACATCTCATGGGAATAATTGGAGTCATATTAAAGACTTTATGGGGCAGTTTCATTTGAGCCTCATGACAATCTTATGAGGTAAGCAGGGCAAAGATGATTTCCCCTACTTTCCTGGTGGAAAACAAAAACCTGAAGCTCAGACAGGTTGTAATTTGTTCCAAGGTCAATGTCTCACTAGTTGTGCAGGCAGAACTCTGAAAATTCTGACTCTCAGTACAGTCCACATTGCTTAATCCACATTGCTTGTCTAGCATGTGTCTTACCAGGCATGTGTTAGTATCTAAACTTGTGTGGGATGAGTTCAGGGACCTCAGAGGTCCCATGAACCCTGAACTGTTACCCGCAAAGAGCTTCCCTCCATGCCTGAGTTGAAGTTTTTGTCTCCAGGTAGCCCTTTTTAAAATGCTGGGCTCTTACCTTGAAGACCTTGAAGCTTGGGCTGCTATAACAGAAATGCCATAGACTAGGTGGCTTAAACAACAGGAATTTATTTCTCACAGTTCCAGAGGTTGGGAAGCCCGAGATTAATGTGCTGATTCAGTCCCTGGTGAGAGCTCTCTTCCTGGCTTGCAGCTGGTCACCCTCTTGCTGTGTCCTCACATGGGAGATAGAGAAAGAGAGAGAGAACAAACTCTCTGGTATCTCTTTTTATCAGAGCACTAATTCCATATGAACACCCCACCCTCATGACCTCACCTAAATCTAATTACCTCCTAAAGGTCCCATATCTGAATATATCACATGGGGGGGGGTAGGACTTTAACCTATTAGTTTGGGGGGAACACGGTTCAGTCTATAGAAAACTGCTATGTGAAACATTAGCACTCATTAACAGAATCCAAATTAATTGATCAATTTAGTCAGACATCACCATGGAGAGCAGTGTACAGGATCCAGAGGGAGTAGGACACTAGATGAGCTTTGCCTTCTAATAGATAAGAGGATAGTAGAAGCCTGGGCATTATTGGGGAGGGGGGAACTGAGTAGGGTTTGGCACATGTGGGGGGTTGGTCCTGATGTGGTAGGGATGGCTATTTCTAGCTTCTTTCTTTGAGCCCTATGATAGCATTGTACTTCTTAGCTACTCTGTGGTAAGGTGGGACCATGAGGAAAAGGTCAATGAGATGTGAGCTCAGGGGGTATTCATCACTTTTGGGCCAGAGAATTTAATCATCAGTGTGAGACTCTCCAGGGTACCCCTTCCCAAGCTACATTTCAGGGGTGGCTGTTCTGTCAGCCTCAGTCCCAGAGTGAAGACTTGAGGAGTAGACAACCTGTGATTGTCACGTGGCATGAGAGAGAAGTAACTTTGTGCGATAAGCCATGGAGTGTTTGGGGCTGTTTGTTACTGTGGCACAGCCTAGCTCTCTTAGTTGATGCATCGGGATTCATATAACGGTAGGAGGCTATCCGGGGCATCCTGGTGGGAAGACACAGGGGCTAGGCCTTCATGCTCAATACTTGAGCACCACTGAAATCACACAATTCAGGTACACAACTCAGTCCTGCTGACTCAGTCTTCAGGAGGTTGGGCCCTTCTCAATGAGGCCAGTGAATTCCTTAGGATTTGTTCTTTTTTTATGAAGATGGGCCATAAGTCAATGCTGTATGCTGACCATGATGATTCTGGAATATTGGCTGCTACTTTAGAAGCCTTAGGTTGGAGGGGGTGTGTGGAGGGTGTCTTGTTGGTTTAAACAAGAATGTGTCCAAAGCTCTTGTGTGATGTGAGAAACATAATTCTCTTAGAACATTTATTCATTCATTCAACAAACACTTACTGAGCACCTGCTGTGTGCAGGTCACTGTCCTAGGTTCTGAGGATGACAGCAGTGAACAAAATGAACAAATGCCCCTATTTTCATAGAGTTAACATTTTAGTGACAAGAGACAGATGTCAAACAAGAAAATCAAGTAAAAAGATAGTATACTGTAGCAGCCACCTCTTTTAAGTTTCTCATGTTTGCTGAAGGCAGCCTGATCTAGAGGAAAGAGCATGGAAGGCAGTCTTGGGACTCAGTGCTGCCCCTTGCTGTCTGGGTGACCTGGAGTCTCAGTGGCTACATCTGTGATTCTAAATGTATAGGCTGTAGAGGTCAGGGGCAGGTATAACCAACATGATTACAATTCCCCAGCTGTGAGGAACATTTAAACTATCATCAGATATTTCAGGAATACAAAAAATAGAGAGAATAATGTCAGAACACTTACATAACTACCTACCAGCTTTAAGTCATGAAACTGCAAACTTAGGGTGGCTTTGTAAGGTGTCAGTTTGGCTGGCCTGAACTGCATTTCCCAGAATTTCCTTCCCTGTATGTTTCTGCTGAATTGGGCCACAAGAGACTTTTCATGAGATTTGGAGGGCAGAGCTGAAGCAGCAGCCATATTCTTTCTCACACATGGAAAGTCAGGGCAGTTGCTTCTATTGCACATGGTTGCTTCTCTGCTTACCTTGGTGGCTGGGACAGCACCCAGGCCTGCAGTGCTCCACCATGCCCTGCTTCTTCCTTCAGTTTCCCTGACTGCTGAGCCAGGTGTGTGCTAGGCTCCGTGACAAAGAATGCCAGCTTCTCCTGCAGGATACCCTTCATCAGGGTTGGAGGTGGTGAGTGACTGACACAGCTTCCTGTCCAATCTTGTGGGTTTCAGCTCACGCTCATGGGTTCTACCTTGTTCTCACTCTCCCCAACTTTATAACCGTCTCCCCTTCCTTAGCCCAAGTTTCAGCTAGAGCATCATATTATATACAAATAGGTAGATTTTAAAAAATCGATTTACTGAGGTATAATTCCCACATAATAAAATTCATACACTTGAAGTGTATGGTTTGTTGCATTTTAAAAAATACATGGGCTTCCCTGGTGGCGCAGTGGTTGAGAATCCGCCTGCCGATGCAGGAGACACGGGTTCGTGCCCCGGTCTGGGAAGATCCCACATACCGCGGAGCGGCTGGGCCCATGAGCCGTGGCCGCTGAGCCTGTGCATCCGGAGCCTGCGCTCCGCAAAGGGAGAGGCCACAACAGTGAGAGGCCCGCGTACCACACAAAAAAAATAAAAATAAAATAAAAATAAAAATAAATTAAAAAATACATATACTAGGCCACATCCATCACAATATACGTAGAGAGAACATTTCTGTTGTTCTCTCCCCCAATCTTCTCTCTCCACCCTATACAAATATCAATCTGCTTTCTGTCTATGTAGATTGATTTGTCTTCCCTAGCATTTCTTATAAATGAATAACAAAGGATGTATTCTTTTGTTGCTGGTTTTATTTATTTTTCTCAGCATAAAGTTTTTTGAGATTCACCCATGTTATTGCATGTGTCAGTAGATCATACCTTTTTATAACTGAGTAGTATTTCATTGTATGGATACACCACATTTTGTTTATCCATTCACCTGTTGATGGCCATTTGGGTTGTTTACTCTTTTAGCTGTTACAAATCGTGCTACTGTGAACATTTCTTTACAAGTCTGTGATCCTATGTTTTTATTTCTCCTAGGTAAAAAACCCAGGAGGTAAATGTATATTGGGCCATTTGGTAAACATATATTTCTTTTTTTGTAAAGATGTATACATCATCTCATATTAATGCACTTTATGTGTATATTTTATTTGATGAATGAAATTTAAAAAACATTTGGCATTTTATAAACAACCAGCATGTTTTCCAAAGTGGTTGTGTCATTTTTCATTCCCATCAACAATGTACAAGAGTTCCACTTGCTTTTGAGTATTTGCTTTCAGCATTTGGTATTGTTGTTCTTTTTAATTTTAGTCGTTCTCCTGGGTGGGTGGGCTATCTCATTGTGGTTTTATTTTATTTTATTTTTAAAGATTTTTTTGATGTGGACCATTTTTAAAAAATTTATTTATTTGCTTATATTTACCTTTGGCTGCGTTGGGTCTTTGTTGCTGCGCGCGGGCTTTCTCTAGTTGCGGCGAGTGGGAGCTACTCTTCATTGTGGTGCGTGGGCTTCTCACTGCAGTGGCTTCTCTTGTTGCGGAGCACGGGCTCTAGGCACGCGGGCTTCAGTAGTCGGGGCATGCGGCCTCAGAAGTTGTGGCTCGCGGGTTCCAGAGTGCAGGCTCAGCAGTTGTGGCATACGGGCTTAGTTGCTCCGCAGTATGTGGGATCTTCCCGGACCAGGCTTCGAGCCCATGTCCCCTGCATTGACAGGTGGATTCTTAACCACTGTGCCACCAGGGAAGCCTGATGTGGACCATTTTTAAAGTCTTTATTGAATCTGTTACAATATTGCTTCTGTATTATGTTTTAGTTTTTTGACCACAAGGCATGTGGGATCTTAGCTCCCTGACCAGGGATCGAACCCATGGCCCCTGCATTTGGAGTTGAAGTCTTAACCACTGGACCGCCAGGGAAGTCCCCTCGCTGTGGTTTTAAATTGCCTTTCCCAGGCCCTGTTTTAAGTGCTTACTTCTCACAACCACCTCATGAAGTATGTACTATTATTATTATCCCCACTTTACATATGAGGAAACAGAGGCACAGAAAAGTAAGGCAGCTTGCCCAAGGGCATGACATGCCTAGTAAGTGGCAGAACTAGGGTTCAATCTGGGCACTCTTCCTCCAGAGATCAGACTTTTAATTCCTCTGCTGCACTTGCCTCCCCCAAAGTTTTTGGGTCCCACCACAGGTGATCATTTATAAAGAGGTCTGGCAACAAGCAGCCAGTCACCTGAAGGGAAGAGGTGTTGCCTAAGGCAAAGCTTTACAGCCTAAAGATGGATGTCTGGCTGGGCCAGGACGAGGGCCAAAGGGCCCTGGTCTCAATCTCTGCCTTTCCCTGCTGAGCTCTGCCAAATGGCAATGTGGCAGCTCTGTCTGCCATAGATAGCACAAGATCATCCCTCATCCACCCTCTTCTGCTGTTTGAATCCTCTCAGCACCCGGGGAAGGGCCCCATCTGACTCAGTAACCGTTATAAGAATCTGGGGGTATGCCAGGGGAAAAACTGTCTTGCTGCCTTGAATTCTTTTTGGAAACAGGTGGGGTGTAAATTATAAATCAACATATGTGCTAGTCCTATAAGGGGAGAGGGAACAACCAAAGAAAACACGAAACCCTACAACAATGTCAAGTTTCCAGTGTATCTACCTCTGAATCCATGATACTCAGGGAATAGGACAGAGCAGTGGCCCCTGGACTTCTGAATTTCAAATACCAGTGAAGCTTAAAAAAAAAAAAAAAAAAAAAAAAAAAAAGGAACTGAAGGGAATGACATTAGTTTGGTAGCTTTTTACTTTGCCAGGAAGGACATTAGGTAAAATAACAACCACTAATTGCTGTCACCATTATGTCATAAAAGAAAGGACATATGAAGAACCCCAAAGGTATAAAAGACAATCTCAGAATAAGAGACGGTCTTTTAAATGGCATATGTTAGCTTTCTGAAAAATGCATTATATTACCTTGATTTTTCTCACTGAAAATGCTATCATTGCCGGGCACTGGTTCCCAGGAACCACTGGTGAAGTAGAAAGTTCACAGTCTGGAGAATCAGAAAGATGAGTTCAAATCCCAACTTTGCTACTACACCTGGAGCTTTACTTGGCGTTCTGGTTATCTGTCTATTGCTATGTAACAAACTACAGCAAACTAGTGGCAAAAAACAGCAACAGGGGCTTCCCTGGTGGCGCAGTGGTTGAGAATCCGCCTGCCGATGCAGGAGACACGGGTTCGTGCCCTGGTCCGGGAAGATCCCACATGCCGCGGAGCAACTAAGCCCGTGAGCCATGGCCGCTAGGCCTGCGCGTCCGGAGCCTGTGCTCCGCAATGGGAGAGGCCACACAGTGAGAGGCCCGCATACCGCAAAAAAAAAAAAAAAAAAAAAAAACAGCAACAATTTTATTACACTTATGTATCCTGTGGGTCAGGCATTTGGACTGGACATGGTGGGATAGCTTGTCTCTGCTCCAATATATATGGAAGCTCAGCTGGGAAGACTCCATTGGCTAGGGGTGACTCTAATGACTAGGGGCTAGAGACATCTGAAGGCTCCTGTGTTCACATCTCTGGTGCCTGGGCTGGGATACCTTGAAGGCTGGGCTCAGCTGAGACTGTCAACTAAAACACCTACATACGGCCTCAGTGTAGTCACATTTCTCTTTTATGAGCCTGGTGGCTCAATCCTCCAAGAACGAGTAGCAGATAAGGCAGAAACTACATGGTCTTTTATGACCTGGCCTTGGAAGTCATATGGTGTCACTTCTGCTATAAGACAGTAAAGTACTGAGCTAATACCTGACTCCCTGCATTTTCCTGTGCTCATGGCCTCTCAACCTGAACCTTTAAGCCAGAAGACCGTACCCTCTGACCTAGCAAGTGCAGGAGCTGCAGGTGCCCGACACTGCTTGAAGAGAGGCCAGGGACCTGCTCTCTGCCTTAGCTGATCTATTCCTATAAATCTACTTCCCAGGCCCCTAGCTCTCTCTGCCTCCTGGTCTTGGCACTGATGACAACTGAATCCTCCACTTACAATTTTATACAGCCAATGATTGGAAGAATAGTCCCAGACTAGATTTCTGGCTCTGTACATTTCAAACCTATTTCTCTGCCACTATCCAAACATTTCCAGGGGCAAGGCTGTAGGACACATTCATACCATGATCATACCAATCTTTAGCCCTGTACCCTTGTGTCTGAAGCTGGGTGTGTTGGCACAGAGGGCAGTAGGAAGATTCTTTTTTTTTTTTTGCAGTACGAGGGCCTCTCACTGTTGTGGCCTCTCCCGTTGCGGAGCACAGGCTCCGGACGCACAGGCTCAGCGGCCATGGCTCACGGGCCCAGCCGCTCCGCGGCACGTGGGATCTTCCCAGACCGGGGCACGAACCCGCGTCCCCTGCATCGGCAGGCTAGGAGGATTCTTGGAAGCTGTCCCTCCAGTGGAGAGTAGCCATAGTTTAAACTAGACATGGAAATGACTGCAAGTCCATAAATCTATATCTCCAAACCCTAACAAAATGTATTCCCAATTCAATTTCACTTTCGCCAGCTCCCCAAAATGCTTTTGACCACTTGGATAATACTCAATACAAGGAGAAGCATGATTGAGAGATGGAGTGGGAAAAATAGCCACTCCAACAGATCTTAATTAAAATATTTTACTTTTGCACATGTAATCATGTGACTATATTGCTAGGGTCCTGCCTAGGGTCTTAAAAGGGAAAAAATTAGAGGCCCTAAAACTGTTTTTTTTTTTTTCATGGTGAACCACTTCTGGTTTATCTGTACCTTATGCTGAGTTTTCATATCAATATCAATCTTTAAGGCAAAAAATTGTATACAGTAAAAAAATTATTTATATGGTCCATCACAGTTTAATACAATGGGTTTTTCCTCAAGCCATGAATCAGATCACTTTATATTTTTGTTCATTTCCAGATGAAGCATTGGAAGTGCCTAGGATGTCTTGCTTTCACGTAGGAAGGCTAGATATTGTAATGAAAAAAATTCTCACTAAATTAATTGACAAATCTTACCTCATAACAATGAAAAATAACAACCAGAAGTTCTTGAAATGAATAACATGACTCTAAAGTCTTATGAAAGTATAAATGGCAAGAATAACAAGAAAAATTCAGGAAATAAGTGGAGGCACTAGCCCTACCAAATAGTAAAATATATTATAAAAAGCTACATTAATTAAAATTGTGTGGTATTAACTCATGAATGAATGGGCAGAAAAGAACAGAGTCCCGAAATAGACCCTGATATAATAACAATTAGAGTATATCATAGAGATGGTCTTTCGAAGTAAGGGAGAAAATGGTGGATTATTCAATGAATAGTGTCAGGACAATTAGCTAACTCATACACTAAAATAAATTCCAGATAGACTGTAAGATAAAAGGTGTGAAATTAAAATTGAAACCACAACAGCAGAAAGCATGGGGAGATTTTTTTAATGAAAAATATATTTTAATTACAAAAAATTTTTTAAAATTTATTTTTGGCTGCATTAGGTCTTTGTTGCTGCACACGGTCTTCCTTTAGTTGTGTCAAGCGAGCCTACTCTTCGTTGCAGTGCGCGGACTTCTCAGTTGCAGAGCTCGGGCTCTAGGCGCGTGGGCTTCAGTAGTTGTGACACGCGGGCTCTAGAGCGCAGACTCAGTACTTGTGGTGCATGGGCTTAGTTGCTCCGCGGCATGTGGGATCTTCCTGGACCAGGGCTTGATCCCATGTCCCCTGCATTGGCAGGCGGATTCTTAACCACTGAACCACCAGGGAAGCCCCAAACACTTTGAAAAGAAAAAAATACCATGAACAATGTCTGAAGGAAAAAAACGACAAACTGGAAAAAACCATCTTTAATGTGGATTGAAAGACTTATTTTCTTAATATGTAAAATTTTAAATCAATCAGTAAGAAAAAGACTTATAAAAAACATGGTTTCCTGGAACTACTGAGCCTCACATAGCACATTATAAACTTTTTTTCTAATTTTAAAGATTAGCTTTACTGAGATATAATTACATAAAATAAAATTCACCAATTTCAAGTGTAAAGTTTGATGAGTTTTGACAAATGCATATGGTTGGTAATTACCATCCCAATCGGGATATAGAATTTTTTCATCACCCCAAAGTTCCCGCTTGCCCTTTTGCAGTCAATTCCCCTCCCCGATTCCTGGCATCTGGGAAACACTGACGTATTTTCTGTTACTATTGATAGTTCAGGTACAAGCAGCTAGAATTTGTAGAGCAAAAGGTTTTGTCTTGACTGGAATTTCGTATAAATAGTTGAAAGTGGAAGTGTCTTTTTCCTATTTTCAACTTTAAAAATCCTAGGGGGGAACTTTGGTCTAGCTTATGTCCAGTGCTCACCCATGGCCAATCGAGGTAGTAAGGACCTGTGAGAAAATGACACTTAAAAGATTGGAAAATTCACACAATGTTATAAATCAACTATACTTCAGTTAAAAAGAAAAAAAAAAAAGATTGGACTGTGGGTAGAGCCATTCCCCAATGCAAAATGGAGAGATCTTCCCAGAAGAAAGGGGAAGGTTACAGAGTGAAAACAGATCATAAGCATCCATGTGAACAGCAGTTCACGTGAAAAATAACTTAAAGTGAACCAGCTGATAGGGCTTTAAGAGGTGCATTGTCTAGAAGGCTGTATCCATTCCCTGGCCTGATGTTTTCCAGGGTCAAGGACAAACTGGAAGGGGTCTATGATGGAGAGATGTAATATGTGTAACCGTTACCCTGAAAGAGATAGAATGAAATAGAAAAGCAACTTTCTTCTCTCTGTTCTTTCCCCTTCTGTGCCCGTCAATGCTTCGCACTGTTGAACATGTTCTTTCCCCAACCCTTGAGTGAAATCTGGTTGGTCCCACTAGTTTTCTGGTTCTCTTCAGATAACAGAAAGACTTCCAGATATTTTAATCCCATGAACAGTCTCATTTCATTCATGAAAATATCCAGTTGTGTGCAATAGTCAAACCCGAGAATTTCATTAATAGGAGTGGGGGCATCTCCAGCACAGAACTAGCACAGGATCAGTTTCTCCTCTAATTTCCCACCCAAAGGCTTTCTTTGAACCACAGTTTCCCCCTCCCCCAACTCCCCCCCCCCCCCCCAGCATCACTAACAGCATTTTCTGACCTGGGGTTGGGGGGAGGGGATGGAAGAAGGTCCTATTTGCTTGGTACTGTCCTGATCTGCCTGGTAGGTATTCCGAGCTTTTTGTTGTCGGGTACTGTTTTCACCATATTACCTTGGGGAAGGAGGTATGGTGAGGCTGGATCCGGAGAGAGAAGGCAGAAGCTTTTACAGTTTTGTTTTGCTCACAGTTCCCTGGACAGAACACAGCATGCCATGTAGGGCCACTCACTGTAAACACTGGGGTGGCTTATGAGGCAGACAGACAGAGGGAAATTGTGGTTTCTGTGGGAAGGAAAAAGCAAAGCAGGATAAACAGGTTCAGGATTGACTAATTTGAATAATTTCAGTGGGCTCAAGGGCATAGGAGCTGTCCCCGGCCATCTGGTACCTGGCCCTGGGGTGATAAGCCAGGCGTATGGTGGCCTGTGTGAGAGCCTGATAAAACAGGTGGTGGGGTGTGGACTTATTTGGCTGCCTAAGAAGGGGAACTGACTGGTCCCTGATGGGCCTCAAAACTGGGTCAAAACAGCATTAAAAACAACAACAACAACAACAACAACTGTATTACAGGTATTTTATGGGTTCTTTGGAGACCCCTTATCACAGAGGACGTTTTGTCTGCGGTCCCTTTATTGTGGGCAAGGTCTTTCTTCAGCCTGTATCACACCCACTCTCTCTCTACTACCTCTGAAGGTACATTTCCAGCCTCTTTCCGCCAAGGTCTGAGGTCTCCTTGCCTGTGCTAGGAAGCTGTCTTGGGCAGGGTTCCTTTAAAGAAGGCTTCGAGCTAGCTCTTTCCTGTGCCTCTCGCATCTGACACTGAATTATACATGACATAGCATCAGCAAAGGAGGAGAGTGCTCTGAGAGGGCACCATGGAGGCGGTGAGGAAGGCAGCATCCAAGGCCAGGAGCAATGGACAAAAGTTTTTCAACAGCACAAGGAAACAATGTACCAGGCAGCACTTATATATTAAGGGCCAGGATTAGGGTGTGGAGAGTGAGGCACTCTCCTCGGTGGCAAAATGTAAGGGAGTGCCACAAAATGCAGTAATCAAGATAAATCACATTCAATGCAATATTTTTAAAAACACATAGAAAACGGGCATACGATGCACATTTTCCCTTTTGCTTAAGGCTCCAAAATGGCTCCGCAGGGCACTGGCACTAGGCAATTCCAGCTTCTAGCTTCCTCCCAGCCAGATCGTATCCCTGAGTCACTTTGATACAGAAATGCTGAGCAGCCATCTAGGAAGGGCTTTCCTAAGGCAATAAACTTTATCTGAGGCATGGAGTGTATGAACAGGGGAGAGGGAACAGCACTTGTCCAAGTCCAAAATTCCTGAAGTGAAAAGGGGTAGAGGGATATCTGGGGCATAGTGGTGGCAATGAGTTTGCAGGCAGGGACAAGATCTTGTAGGGACTCTTTAGAATTTTAACTAGGGGAGACACAGGCCCAGATTTGTTTCTTATGCAGATAATGCCTTGCGGGGCCCAACTGGAGGGATCAGATCTGGATACAGTGAAGTCCCTTATGAGGCTAGCGCAGTATCCCTATCAGAGCGAGGGATGACTGCACCTCAATCAGAACAGGTGGAGACAGATTCCCAAGATCCAGGCCTCAGTTTCCCCACTGCAGCACAGAGGGTGGGGCAGGCCCCGGGTCTCTGCCCTGCCACCTGGACCACCTCAGGGTCCCCTGTGAGCGGCGGGGGCACCGGGGCGCACAGTGGAACCTCCCGATTTCAGCCTGGGGGCCCGGGGCCAGCGGGGCGGGGCGGGTCCCGCTGGTGCCCGACCGGCTCGCCGCCCAATCGCCGCGGGCCCGCCGTGGCCCGGGGGGCTGGGGCAGCCGCCGCCGCCGGAACGTGCCGCGGCTGCGCCGACGCGCCAGCGCCGGGCAGGGCGGCGAGCGCGTTCAGTTTGGCGGCGGCGGCCGTGCGCGGACAGACGTGCCCGGAGCGCCGCAGCCGCCAGCAGCAGAGACGCGCCGCGCCGCCGGGCCGCGCCCGCCCGCCCCCCGCCATGGTGGCATGGATCATCTCCAGGCTGGTGGTGTAAGTGGCCTTCTTCCCCGCGTCCCTTCCTTCCTTCCCCTCCTTCTCCGGCCCCCGGCCCCCGGGCTGCGCGTGCCCCTGCAGCGCCCGCCCCGGTCGTTCCGGCTATTAATACCCGGCGGCCGCTAAATTTAGCAGGTACAGTAGCTGCCGAGGTCGCGGGCGAGCGGGCGGCACAGAACGCGGCTGCTGCCCTGCGGGGCCCGGCCGGGGCGCGGGGGCCCGGCGGGCGGGGCCGCGAGGGCTGGGGCGCACGGGGCTTCGCTGGGGTCCGCGTCGAGCCGCGCCCGGCCGCTTTGTTCCCCCGCTTGGTGGGCTCGGCCGAGGCCCCGAGTGAGTGCGCCGCGGGGACACGTGTCCCTGTCCTTGGGAAGAAACGTTGGCCTGGGGTCCGCCCGTTGCCGCGCCCCGCCGCCACGCTTTTGTCAGGTGAAAATGACAGAGCCCAGAAGAGCCTGGGGCGCTGCCTGGAGGGATCGGCGCGGAGAAGGGCGGAGAGCTGGAGGCAGGGCTCCTCAGGGGGTTGAAAAATACTCCTCCTTTTTAGGGTTCTCAAATTGACAGCGGCCAAGGCAAGTGGGGCGGAGGAGGACAGATCCGAATCTTGGGGTAGCCGCCCCGCGTCCCCTTGTCCGATTCCTTGGGCTGGGGGTTTGAAGGAGAGACAGAGACGGGCATCTCCGGGAATGCACGGGAAATTTCCAAGTGACAGACGGCCACACTGACGGTGGCGATGACACCTGCCAGGCCTTGCGGGGAGAGCGCAGTCATCTGGGGTGAGGCCTGTGTGAAGCCATTGCGGGTGGGCGCGGGGGCGTTTTGCTCTGTCAAGCCCCAGAGCCGAGTGGACCTTTGAAGAGCTCCTTCCCTCGTGGATTTGTTCTCCTTTGGAGGTAGACATGGCCATCTATTCCAGTTCCCCTCCTTTCCTAACCATCCTTGCCTGAGTCAGGACAGATTTGCGACCTGCTTGGGGAGCCGGGGTGAAATTGTTCTGGGGAGTGGGAGCCGGTGGTGCCATTAGGCTTTTTCTTTGTCTGAGAAAGAGGGGCTCCCGACTCTGGTTGATTGTGCGCCGTCATTCCATACGTTTGGGAACACCTCCCATCTCCTTACCCTTCTTTCCTGATCTTTCAAAGAAGCCAGTCAGGGTAGCCTTCTGAAGCCATTCTCAGCATTGTCTCCTGGCCACCATTATGGGCTTTCTTCCCAAAGCCAGTGTATGTCCCTCTCGGCCCCCAAGTCATTCATTCCTTGTGGGCCTCTCCACAGCTGTTGCCACCTGCTGGGGATTTGTGCTGTACCTAGAAAAGCATGTTAAATGTTTGGAAGATGCCTGCGGGCAGAGGTGGCATGAAAAACCCAGGGAAGTGGCTGGCACGGCTGGCCCCGCCTCATGCCTGATCGAGGCCTGTCTTGCCTTCCGGGTGGTATTATTTTTTCTCCTGAAGTAGTGCCGTGATCGTCAGATTTGCAGGTGGCTTCTGGGGGTGGGGGTGGGGGGGCTCAGGGTGGGCCAGAGAGTTGAGTTGGCCAGGCTGGAGGACTCACTCCCTATAGGTCCTCCTGGGCTGGGGCTGGAACACTGAGCAGCCCAGGGTTTCTGGTCTGGGGTCCATGTGACCTTCTTTAATTTTATTAGCACCCACCCCATGTAAGCTAGACAACTAAGAGGGGTGAAGGGGAGAAACATATGTTTGGGTGGGGTCTCAGGGACTAGCAGTTACTTTCTAAAAGAACCACACTCCCCAGCAGTGAAGAATTTCATTGCAGAGAATTTAAATGACCATGAGAACTGCCCCTCAGGTCGGCCCAGGACCCTGTGCTCCAAGGGAGAATTTGTGAGATTTGGGGTTGTTATTCCCACTGTTGACTCCAAAAGGTCAGAGATATGACCTATCCCTTCAGCCCCTAATTCTGTATAGAAACCCAACACGGATGCGTCAGTTGTGAGTTGTAAAAACCATTTTAATGAGCACCTGTTTTCTGTAAATCATACCTGTTCATTATAGGAAAATTAGAAAATGTAGATCCATGGATGGAAAATCTTCCATATTATTCCCATACAGAGATAGCTAATGAAAATTTTGAGGAGCGTATTCGTCAAGCTGTGTTTCCCTGGGCATATGTGCACATATGTTTATATTTACCATTCAAGGAAATGATCGATTCAGCCCAAATTTCCACAGACCTCTTAGCAAAGAGTAGAAATACCATGTTTGGAGTCAGAAAACCCTTGATTCAGATCCCAGTTCACAACTCAGATCACAGGAGGTCCTAGTTCACAAGCACTAGTTCATCTCACTTTACTGTTGCAAAGATTTCGATGATACATGATTTCTAAATTGCCAAGTACCACAGAGGACATTCAGTCAATGAGTGTTCCCTCCTGTCCTCCGAGAGAGGTTTGTAAGAGCTCTGGAAGGGGCTTTCAGACATTATTCCTGCAGTTTTCCAACTGGCTTCCCTGAAGTCCACTCAGCCTGAGTGGGTGGGCTCTGGGCTTCCCAGTCCTGTTTCCTTTTCTTTGTTTTATACACTGGGGTTCTATATAAAATATAATTTGGAAACTCTGTGGGTTTTGCTGCTAATAAAAACCACTGAGCCAGTCCTCCCCTCATCTGTAAAACTGTAGAGGAGTGTGCTTTGCCCAAGGACACGAGGTTAGCTGGTGAAGAACACAGGCTCTGGATTTTGGGGTCAGTGTCCTTTCCACCTCTGCCTGTCCTTGACCTAAACTGGTCTCTTTCAAGCTTTCAAGGCCTCTAGTATGGCGTCCTGTGATTTTGTCCACAGGTCCCTTTTCCTATAAGCAATCTTTTCATGGTTTCGTAAGCCTCTGTCACATCAAAGAACATTTAAGGAAGACCTGTCACTCTGCTGTGAGGATGTGGAGGGAACGTCTTCCTTCCAACCAGAGGCGTCAAGACAAGCTGATGGTGTCTGGGGACAGCCAGCTCCTCCTAAGTCCCTTGGCTTAGCTTAGGAAGCATTAAGGAAGAAATATTAGTGCAGTAGCAAGGTTGGCTTTGTTGAAACCTGGTTGATATCTGCATGGAACATGGGAGCTCATTTAGGACTGGTCTGCTCGCCCCCTTTAAAATACTTTGTTTTCTTTCCAAACAACTCAAGGCCTAGGTGTGAAAGCATTTCAAACTGTGCATTGGAGCGGGCACACAGAGGTTGCTCTGTGTGCCTTCTTGGGAGAATGCACTATCTTGAAGCATTTATTCCAAGGAGCAGGTTTTGCCTCATTGTCTCTGGACAGAATTTTGGCTGAGGCCCAGGATGTTGGCTAAATGGATCCGGAGCTTCCCATCACTTGCTGGGTTAGTAGGACCAAAACTCCAACTCACTGCATGGGGAAAAAGAGAGTCCTAATTCGTAAATAACCAATAGCTATGCCGAAAAATGTCATTTTTCCACATTGCACATCTTTAAAAAATGTTAGTTTTTAGAAAGTAGAGTCTGATGTTTAAAACAGTCCTGAGCTGATAGCTGAAGATCTAGCTAAGTCCTAGGACTGTTTAGAGCATGAAGTCTCTGCGCCTTGGGTCAGGGATGGACATGTAGAGAAGCCTGGAAGGAATGTGCATTGTCCTCAAGATGTTCCTCTACTGTTGTAACACACATGGAAAAAAGAAAAAAACATACACTCTTAAACATAAACTTACCTTTCTTTGGGGCCTGCTTTAAAAAGTGGAATGCAGAAAAATGATCCTGTTAATGGAGGGTTCAGGTTAGTTGATGATTTCTTTCCTGGCACTGGGTGTGGGACAGGGTAGGAGCTGGGTGACTGTTTCAGTTGAATTGTGAGAGGAAAGATGTTGGGTTCTAGTCCAAGTGCTGGCCTGACCTGCCTGCAGAATTCTGAGGGCAACTTGCACGTGCGCTGGGGCCCTGCTCCCGGTCTATGATACAATATTCCCGGCCAGCATCATCTTGGAGGTCTTAATAGTTCCAAGAGCCAGTCAGTGCTCCTCTGGGCCCCTTCCTTTCCCTCAAGTCCCCCAGCCAGCCTACATGCACTGTGTTTATTTATAAACAGGGGCAGTATCCTCAAGGAAGTGAAAAACATCAGCCTAGATTTCGCTGCTGTTCTGCTGCCCTGGTCTTTGTTTATTAATCCTGCCTGCCTGCGGGGAAGTAGCTTTTGTGCACTTCTTCCTGCTGTGTCTTATTTGAAGGGTAGCTGACAAGTGAGGGTCTCACCTGGTTATTAATGGCTCAGTTTTCCCCTTCCTTCTAAAGCGAGCCATCCTCTTTGTAGTGTATATTGTCTGGGGGGAGGAAGAGCCCTGGGAAGAATGAGAGAAGGGGGGTCAGACCCTCAGTAGCCACCTAGTGAGGCTGCCATTTTGTATTGTGTATGTGTGTCGTGTGTGTGTGTGTGTGTGTGTGTGTGTGTGTGTGTGTGTGTGTGTGTATTTTCCAAGGGATTTCAAAAGGCTTGGGGATGGGGTAGACTTGGCCGTGCAGTAGTCAGAGTATATGTTACCTTTGCAATTTTATTGCCAACATGAGCTGTGCACATGCCCAATGGGTTACCAGGATTCTTGGTGTCTGTGGGAATTTTTCTGAGAACCAACAGGACGGGGTTTGCATTTGGGCCATGAGAATATTTTCCTCTCACTTCAGGGCCTTGGGAAGGCCCTGATGGATTGGAAGATGGATAGTTACATACATATGGTTTGTTCTGAACTTTCAGATCTCATCCATCTTCACATAGAAGTACACTGTTTTCCCTCTGGGTTGTTTTAGTCGCACCCAGGGCCTTTCCTTTGATTTTAGAGGAAAAGTAAATATAAAGGACCAAGTATCTGGCACACAGTAGGGGTGTCTGAAGGAATCTTGACAGTTAATCTGGTATTATAGGCCCTCAGGCATGGCATGTGTACCTAGACCAGGATGGCTAGTAGGTTTTATCTCTTTTAATTGATTGGAGGCTGCCTGGGACCTGTCTTGAGATGGGGTATGAAACTGAGTTGGGCTCAGTGGGGAAGGAGACCCCTGAATTATTCATGCAGGGAGGATGGTAACGGGGGCACACATGTTGGCTCAGTATCTGCTCTCCCAGGACTTCCCTGGCGGTCCAGTGGTTAAGACTCCATGCTTCCGCTGCAGGGGGGCGCTGGTTCAATCCCTGGTGGGGGAACTAAGATCCCACATACCGCAAGGTGTGGCCCAAAAAAAAAAACAAACAAACCTAAAAGTTTAAAGCATTTGCTCTCCCAAACTTGGCCTGTTCTTGATCACAGAAGGTCTGTCCCACTGTCAAGAGTTTTAACAAGCTTCCCTAAATTAGTAAACAGGAGGAACATCCTTTACCTGAGTTAACATCCCCTCCTGACATCCTGCCCCCACCAGGCTTTGTCAGTCACCTGGCAGATCTAGGCCATAGGTACCTTTTTTTTTTTTTTTTTTGTGGTATGCGGGCCTCTCACTGTTGTGGCCTCTCCCGTTGCGGAGCAGAGGCTCCGGACGCGCAGGCTCAGCGGCCATGGCTCACGGGCCCAGCCACTCCGCGGCATGTGGGATCTTCCCGGACCGGGGCACGAACCCGTGTCCCCTGCATGAGCAGGCGGACTCTCAACCACTGCGCCACCAGGGAAGCCCCATAGGTACCTCTTTGATGCCAGCACAGGGAGCTGTCCATCCAGTGGCTCCTCCAGTCTGCTTCTTTCCTCTTAGAGTGATCACACATATGCCACATTTTCCCTTTTTCCTTCGCCCGTCACCAGTTGCAGCCCAGTTACATTCTACCTTGGCTGCTCTCACGTACTTGTGCATTCACATCCTTTCCGCCTCCTTTAGGGATCTATGGATGGTGCTTTGGGCTTCAAAACGCATTTCCCACTCCCCTCTGGTCACATACCCCATCCTATCTCCCTCCACTCAACCACGGAGGTGGGCAGTGACTCAGGCCTAGCGACACATTTCCTTGGGCACAGAGATGGGTCCAGAGGTGGGTCTGTGGCCCAAACGGAACCCCTAGATCCTTCCCCAGGGTGTCATGATTTGAAGCTGGGAGAGGAGAGCCCAGCCCTATGAGACCCAGAGCTGGAAAGATGTGAAGGTGGGGCTGCTGCTGGCTGCCTGGCACATGGAGAAGGCATGGTGGCCAAAGGGGCGAATTGTGGCAAAGCAGAGGTGAACAGAGATGAGATACAGGCACAGAGAGCAGGAAGCTGGCTCAAGAGTCTCGATTCTGGTGACTCAGGCCCCGGTTCCTGCAGCTCCTCGTTTAAGGCCTTGATCTGTCCCATATCCTAGGATGAAGGCCTTGAGTAGTGCTTGTATTAATTAAGCATTTATTGTAGTGGTGAGGATGGACAGGGCTGTGCTGCAGTAACAACTCTCAAATCCCGGTGGCTGGAGACAACAAAGGTTGATTTCTTGTTTTATGCTGCCCGTGCACTGTGGGTTGGCAGAGGCAACCTGCTCCTTGCCATCACCAGAGGCTCAGGCTGACTGAGCCTTCTTTGTCTTAGGGCGCTATCATTGCAGCACAAGGCACCAGGATTCACTGGAGTAGCGAAAGAAAAGTGGAGAGTCATGCACCAGCCCTTAAGTACCTCTAACCGGAAGTGACACGTGTCACTTCTACTCACATTTCATCAGCCAAAGAAAATCGTATAACCAAGCCTGAATCAAGTGGGTGGAGAATTACAGTCTTACTAAACATCTGTGAACAGCCCCAGTGACCACCATATACGTTGAATGAGTGAATCCTAACCAGCTTTGCAAACCTATAAATGTCCTTTTTTGTTGAAGTTGGTGTAAGATGGGTTTTTTTTTTTTTTTCTTCTTGCAACTGGGACAGTCCTAACACATTCCTTTACCTCTTCATATTAGAAAAATCTCTCACTCTCCTTTTGACCTCTTTTCTTTATCTTGTTTTTGAGTTTTAAAAGGAAGTCTTAACTTCGAGGAGAAATCAGCAATTGTAGAGCACTGATGCTATTCCATGGATAAAGACCTTGAAGGTGCCCTACGATTGTCATTACACTCTCCATGTTTGCACCCATCTACCTTCCTCCAGGAAACCTCCCTTGGGTCCCCTAACTCAAGAAAGATTTCTGTTCCTGGGTCCCCAGCGTGGCATTGTCACTTTGTACCTTGTGATGTGGTGGTTTGGGCATTTACCTCCCACATCTGTTTCTTAGTCCCCCTCTCCGCTCTTCATGGGTAGTAAGTGCCCAATGAGTGTATGTTGGCTCACAAATGAGTCAGGACCTCTCTATTCAAAGAGTGGTCTGTACACCAACGATATCAGCATCACGGGGAGCTAGTTAGCAATGCAGGATTGCCCTGCCCAACCAACTCCCACCTCCACAGCCACCACCCTGTTCCAACCCCAAATTATTGCTCTCCTGGACCATTTCAAAACTCTCCTAATTGTTTTCCCTGCTTCTACTCCCATCTCTCCAATGTCTGTGTTGTTTAAAATGTAAGATGGGGAATTCCCGGGGGGTCCAGTGGTTAGGACTAGGCACTTGCACTGCTGTGGGCCTGGGTTCAGTCCCAGGTTGGGGAACTAAGATCCTGCAAGCTGCATGGTGCGTCCCCAAAAAAGAAAAAAACAAAAAATGTGAGATAGGTCATACATAGAAAACAAACTTATGGTTACCGAAGGGGAAAGGGGGTGGGGGATGGATAAGTTAGGAGTTTGGGGCTAACATACACACTACTAAATATAAAAGAGATAAACCATAAGGACCTACTGTGTAGCACAGGGGAACTATATTCAATATCCTGTAATAAACCATAATGGGGAAGAATAGGAAAAAGAATAAATATATATATATGTATAACTGGATCACTTTGCTGTACACCAGAAAGTAACACAACATTGTAAATCAGCTATATTTCATTAAATAAATTAATTAATTAAATATAATAAAGGAAAAAAATTTCCAAAAAAAACCCATAAAGTCTTAGCTTTCTCCTGCTGTTTAAAAACTGTCTAAAGAACTCCCGTCACACTAAGAATAAAATTCGGACTCCTTACCATCGTCAACAAGACTCAGCAAGGCCTGGCCCCTGCCCACTGCCCTGACCTCACCTTGTACTGTTCCCCCCTCACTCTCTCAGTTCCATCATCCTCATTATTCCTAGGAGGCGACAAGCTTGTCCCACCCAGGGGCCTTTGCACTTGCTGTTCTCTCTGCCCTGAACACACAGCCCTGGATGGTGCATGGCCCTTTCTCCCTTTCCATTTAGGTCTCTGCTTACATGTCACCTATTCAGGAGAGGCCTCTTTTGACCACCTTCTCCAAGATACACCCCACCCACACCTCTGTGCTTTTTGTCCCTCCCTGAAACTATGCTTCTAATTTTTTACTTGCTTGTTTCTGGTCTGTCTCTCCACTAGGATTTGATCTCCATGACTTCTGAGACTTTTATCTTGTTCACAGCCGTTTTCCCCAGCAGTTCTAAGCTCATAGAACATGTTTAAAATGTATATGAATGATGACTTTATATTCCCTCATATTCCCTCTGGGGTTAGAAGATCCTTTCTTTTTTTTTTTTTTTTTTTTTTTGTGGTATGCGGGCCTCACTGTTGTGGCCTCTCCCGTTGTGGAGCACAGGCTCCGGACGCGCGGGCTCAGCGGCCATGGCTCACGGGCCCAGCCGCTCCGCGGCATGTGGGATCTTCCCGGACCGGGGCACGAACCCGTGTCCCCTGCATCGGCAGGCGGATTCTCAACCACTGCGCCACCAGGGAAGCCCAGAAGATCCTTTCTTAAACCTAGATTTGTAGAACCTTGATTTGTGACCACGGCAAGCAACCTAACCTCTCTAAGCCTCAATTTTCTCATCTGTAAAGTGAAAGATTGGATTTCTGTTTCTGGCAATATAGAAAACTATATAGTCTGAAACCCCTTCCTAATAAAACGGAATTGAACATTTTTCTAAAAATTTTGCATGAAATATAACAGCGATCCCCTAAAAGTATAGCAGAGCTTTTAAGTAAGTAAATTTGCCGGGAGACAGAACAGAGAGGGAATCATTTTGCAAGGCTGTAAACCAGTGCTGTAGCAGCTGCATGACAGACTACCCTGAGATTTAGCTTAAAACAACAGCCGTTCTGTTATCATCTCTCCTGGCTCTGTGGTCAGGAAGTTGGACAGGACACCGAACACAAAACTCATTTCTGCTCCATGATGTCTGGGTCTCAACTGGGATGATGCAAATGGCAGTGGCAGACTGGCTGTCTCTTTCTTTTTTTAAAAAAACTTATTTATTTATTTGTTTATTTTTGGCTGTGTTGGGTCTTCGTTGCTGCACACGGGCTTTCTCTAGTTGCGGCGAGCGGGATCTACTCTTTGTTGCAGTGTGTGGGCTTCTCATTGCGGTGGCTTCTCTTGTTGTGGAGCATGGGCTCTAGGTGCACGGGCTTCAGTAGTTGTGGCATGTGGGCTCAGTAGTTGTGGCTTGCAGGCTCTAGAGCGCAGGCTCAGCAGTTGTGGCGCATGGGCTTAGTTGCTCCGCGGCACGTGGGATCTTCCCGGACCAGGGCTCGAACCCGCGTCCCCTGCATCAGCAGGCGGATTCTTCACCACTGCGCCACCAGGGAAGCCCTGGCTGTCTCTTTCTTTTTGTGTGTTGCAAGCCCTCTTCATTTGGCTTTTCTATGTGATTTCTCCAGCCTGGAGGCCTCAGGATAGTCAAGTTTCTTACATGGTAGCTCAGAGCTGCAAGAATGGGTGTCCAAGAAGCATCAGTAGAAACTGCAAGACTTTTTATGAGCTGGTCTCAGAAGTCCCAGGATGATACCTGTGCTGCATTCTATTGGCTAAACAAGTCACTAAGGCCATCCTAGATTTGAAGAGAGGGGGGTTAGACTACCTCTCCATGAGTGGGGTAGCAAACAGTTCGCAGGCATCTTTAATATACCACACTGGAGGACTGGCCTAACTTGGTTTTAATATCTCAATAGAGAAGAGAGGGGCCTTGAGTCTGTGGGGTATTAAGTCAGCGCTGAACGTTGGGATAACGTGCAGACTTGAAGGGCGATTCTGCAGCATAATCCTGAGTAACAGCATCGACCCCCAAGCACTGAGAGATGACAGTGAAGCTTGTCTGTCTTGCCCAGGGTTCTTGGTGGAGGGAAAAATCTCCCTTGGGAATTTGAAACCATCTATGGACCTGTCCTCGTCTGGATTGGGGGTTTAACACATTCTGCATGGTCTGCGTACCCTTAGCTGAGAGATTAACATAAACATTGGTCTTGGGCCAGCATTACTCCTGGGACATCTGACAGAAACTAATCCAGTCTCTCTAAGAGCTCTCAATACACATCATACAGAATTAGCCCCAAAGCACACGAATTCATACTCCAAAATTACAAACCCCCTTCCTAAGCAGGAGTTAACAAACACTACAAGGCCGAATTAGCCCTCCAGAAATAAATAAACAAAGAGGTCAATAGCATACCTATGTTAACTGTATATTATTTATATAAAGTAACTCTTAACACTTAGAGACCTTAGAATAAATCTTTCTAAAATGAAAAAGTAAAGAACATACAAGAAAATAGCAGGTGCCGGGCAGGAGCAGGGAGAGGAATGGGCCCACGGGAAAAGAAGCAATTCTAAAAGCAAAAAATAAAGTATTAAAACTTAAAACCCAATGGATAGTTTGAAATGATGAGGGATTGAACACCAAGGGGGTGATGTTTTCCACCCTGCTTCTTGGAGCTAGAGGGGCTCTTAGTGATTTCAGGCTCTTGTTGACAGACAAGGAAGATGGGACATGAGGGTTTAGTTTTAGGTCATTCATCAAGGTCAGTAACATGATGGGCTAGGCCAGGACTTGAGGCCAAGTCTCCAGTTTCTGAAAGTGTTTTTTTTTTTTTTTTTTTTTTTTTTTTTTTTTGGTACGCGGGCCTCTCACTGCTGTGGCCTCTCCGGTTGCGGAGCACAGGCTCCAGACGCGCAGGCTCAGCGGCCATGGCTCATGGGCCCAGCCGCTCCGTGGCATGTGGGATCTTCCCAGACCGGGGCACGAACCCGTGTCCCCTGCATCGGCAGGCGGACTCTCAAACACTGCACCACCAGGGAAGCCCACTGAAAGTGTTTTGATGTGGAAGAAAGAGGTTTGTTTTCTGTGGTTAGAGGCTTGGACTAGGACTTGTGGGCGATTAGAAGACAAACCCTTGTCATGATAGAAGGAAGAGTTTTCTAGTAATTGGTGCTAAAGTGAGGCAATGAGCCCCTAGCTTCCAACCCTAAGACCTTCCAACTCTGAAACTCTAGGATTTTAATCTTTTCCCTTATTATAGTGGAGGAAGAGAGATACGAGTTGTTGGAAAGATTCTGTTTTTCAGTGGGTAGGCCTTCTATCCTTGTTCAAGATTGATTGATTCATTGCTTGATTGATTCATTCATCGATTAACTGCCCATTTATTGACCATTTGCTTTGTGCTAAGCATACACTGGGCACCAGGGATAGAGAGATGAATGAATTACAATTGCATCTTTGAGAAGTTTCTGAGTTCACATAGCCAGTCAGTGGGGAACTTGGACTTGGATTCCAGTGTCCTTCCTGCCTGGCCAGTGTTCTTTCTGTTGGGTGGTTATTTTGTGGGTGTGTGTGTGAATGACTTTTCTGGCTTTGGTTGGAAATTCTAGGGAGGAGCCCTTTCACAGGGGAAGTGGTACATCTGATGTATGAAAGGAGATTAAACCACTGCTGTATCTCTGCCTGGGAGACACTGTGGCGCCAATGTTGAGAAAGAAGAGGAGGCAGAGGAGAGGTTGTGCTTCGTGAATACAGTCAGGGACAAAGAGATGGGTAAAGCTGAGCATCCTTATCCACTGTATTAGTCTACTATTGCTGCTGGAAGAGAGAACCACAAAGTTAGTGGCTTAAAACAGAAATTTAGTCTCTTACAGATCTGGAGGCCTGAAGTCTGGAATGAGTTTTTTTTGGGCTGAAACCAAGGTGTTAGCAGAAGTGTTTCATTCTGGAAGCTCCGCGGAGAATCCACGTTTTGCTTCTGGAGTGTCTGGTGGCTGTTGGCTTATGGCCGCATCTCTTCAGTCTGTGCTTCCATGGTCTCATTGCCGTCTCTTCTGTCTTTATATCTTCCTCTACCTCTCTCTTAGAAGGACATTTGTGATTACATTTAGGGCCCACCTAGGTAATCCAGGATAATCTTCCCATCTCAAAATCCTTAATTTAATCACATCTGCAAAGTCTCTTTTGCTATATCAGGTAATATTCATAGATTCTGGGGATTAGGACCTGGACATCTTTGGGGACCATTATTCAGCCCATTAAACCCATGGCTGTTGGCCCTGCTGCCACCAAGCTGAGGGGAGTTAAGAAGAGCCTAAAGAAAGAACACTTTGGGGAAATTCCCTGGTGGTCCAGTGGTTAGGACTCCTCGCTTTCATTGCCGAGGGTGCAGGTTTGATCTGAAGCAGCCAAAAAAAAAAAAAAAAAAAGAACACTCTGATTTTCTAACATCTTATTTTGTCTCCATTTCCAGACTCTCCTTGATTTGTAAAAATTAATTATTACGTCAATAGAAGTGGTTAGGGTATACAGTGTTGGATAACAATACAATGAGTACTCTTTTACTCACCAACCAGTTTAACAAATAGAACATTACCTTCATTGTATCAATATACCACTGTTTACAGACATTTGAGTTCTTTTTAATTTTTGTTTTTCTCTTGCTCTTGAAAAGAAAAGACTTCTGCAGTGAACATTCTTATATGTGATTCCTGGTGCATTGGTGCACAAATTCCTTTAGGAATGGAATGGCTGAGGCATAGGGTATATGCATCTTTCACCTGACCAAATAACATAAATTAAGTTTCGTAGATGTGTGGGTCTGTTTCTGGGCTCTTTATTCTGTTCCATTAATCAATTTGTCTGACCCTGCACCAGGACCACACTGTCTTAATTACCATAACTTTTATGAAAATTCTTGATATCTGGCCTGCCAAGTCCCCTCCACATTTTGTTCATCATAAACTGCTATCCAAAATCGTTTTTCTCCAGCAAGATATACAATTTCAGTTGTACCATGTCTTTACCATCACTTGCTATTGTCACACTTTAGAAGTTTTGCCAGTCTGGTGGGTACAGAATGGAATCTCATTATAGTTTTAATTTGCATTTCCCTGAATACTAATGAGATTGAGCATCTTTTCATATGTTTATCGCTCATTCATGTTCTCTCTCCTGTGAAGAGCCTGTTCAAGTCTTGCCAGTTTTTCTCTTGTCCTTATCTTACTGATTTGTAGGAGTTCTTTAAATACTTTAGATGCTAATCCTCTGTCACTATGCATTACACATGTTTTCTCCCAGTCCCTGGTTTAGTTTTTCATTTTCTTTATGGTGTGTTTTGATAAACAGAAGTTCTTAATATTAGTGCAATGGATTTATCAGTTTTTTTCATTTATAGTTTATACTTTTTGTGTCCTAGGAAAACCTTACCTAATCATGAAGGTATTCTGAAATCATGAAGCTATTCTCCTATATTGCTCCTAGCTAGCAGGTTTATAGTTTTTTCATTCACATTTAATTTCTTAATCCATTTTGAGATGATTTTGGTATATGATGTGGAGTAGGACTCCAGAATTTTTTTTCCATAAGGAAAACCAGTTGTCCTAGCACCGTTTATTATAAAGTATGTCCTTTCTCTTTACATCTGCAATGTCCAGCCCTGTCATAAATTAAGTTTCCCTGGATGTGTAAGTCTATTCTGGGCTCTTTATTCTGTTCCATTGAACAGTTTTTCTGGCCCTGTACCAGTACCACTGTTTTAATTACCATAACCGTATGAAAATTCTTAGAATCTGGCCTGGCAAGTCCCCCCACCTTCAAAAATGCCTTAGCCCTTTCTCTTCCATATACATGTTTAGAATTATCTAGAATTATATATTACAACACACACACACACACACACACACACACTCACTCAAAAATCTGTTGGGAGTCTGATTGGAATAACACTGATGTTCTTAAGATATTGACTGTTCCAATCCATATACATATATGTATATATATCCATGGCATCTATCTATATTAATTTAGATCTTCTTTAATGATTTTCAATATAATTTTATAATTTTTACTGTAAATGTCTTGTGCATCATTTGTTGGATTTATTCCCAGTTACCTGATGTTCGTTGATGCCAGTGTATTTGGTATCTTATTAAAATTTTCGTCTTCCAACTGTTTGTTAGAACAATGCATCCTTGCCACGCTATAGATTCTTTTGGGCTTTCCAGATAGAGTCATGCCATCTGAGAATAGCACAGTGTTGTGTCTTTCCAGTAATCCTTTTTTTCCCTTACTCTTACTGTCCTAGTTAAGATCTCTAGTACAAGAGGACTAAAAGTGGTGAAGGCAGATCTTCTTGTCTTTTCCTGGTTTAAAAAGGAATGCTTCACCGCAAAAAAAAAAAAAAAAAAAAAAAAAAAAAAATTCACATGCTGAAACTCTCCAGGGCTTCCCTGGTGGCGCAGTGGTTGAGAGTCCACCTGCCGATGCAGGGGACATGGGTTCGTGCCCCGGTCCGGGAGGATCCCACATGCCGCGGAGCGGCTGGGCCCGTGAGCCATGGCCGCTGAGCCTGCACGTCCGGAGCCTGTGCTCCGCAACGGGAGAAGCCACAACAGTGAGAGGCCCGAATACCGAAAAAAAAAAAAAAAAAAAAAAAAAAAAAAGGAATGCTTCAACATTTTCCCATAAAGTATTGTGCTTGCTGTAGGGTTTTCAGAAATATACTTTATCACTAATTTTTCTTATCGTCCTAGTTTGTTGAGAGTTTTTTTAATGAATGATACTGTATTTTAGCTGATGTTTCCATTGAGATGATAATGGGTTTGTTTTTTTTTTTTTGGCCTTTAATTTGTTAAGTGGCAAATTGTATTAGTTAGTTTTGCCATTAAACAATTTTACCTTCCTGGATAAACAAAATTCGGTCATAAAGTTGTGTTTTTGTTGCTGTTGTTAGAACAACCTAAGATTCAGTTTGTTAATATTTAATTTAGTCTTTCTTTTTTTTTTAAGCTATGTTTGTGAGTGATATTAGCTGTGCTATCTTGTCTGGTTTGGATATAAAGATTATACTAGCCTCATAAACCACGTTGAGGGAGGATGTATCCTCTTTTTTATACTCTGGAATAGTTTGTGTAAGATTGGATTTCTTTCTTGTGTGTAAAATACGTGACCTTACCAGTAAAATTATCAGGGACAGGTGTTTTTTCTGTGGGAAAAATTTAACCTACTTATTCAATTTCTTTAATGACTATAGATTTTCTCTATTTTCTTGAGTTAATATTAGTTTAGGAGTTTATTCATCTTAGTAATTTTTCAGATTTACTGATAGTTAACAACACTGCTTTTGCACTCCATTCCTTTTTTCCTCTTTTTCTGGTACTCTCATTAGATATATGTTAGGTGTTCTTACTCTGTCTTCCGTATCTCTTCATTTCTTATTTCTGATTCCTTTTTTTTGGTCTCTGCTGCTTTATTAATAATTTTCTTCATGTCTATCTCCTTAGCAGTTTCTAATCAGCTGCTGAACATATTCATTGATTTTTAAATTTCAGTTATTCTATTTTAGAAATTGTATTTAGTTCTGTTTCAAAACTGGTCATATTTTATGGCTTCTGTTCCTTCCACATAGTTTAAATTTATGGATCTTTTATCCATGCATCATTTGTAACATCACACTTTGATCATTTAGAAACTATTGGTTTACCAAGTGAAATGCAGATCTTCTAAATGCTGACACATTTCATTATACAGTATCAAAAATGCACATTCATTAATATCACCATCAATCCCATCAGGAAAGTCTTTTAAGTGTTGGGACACTGTCAGTTTCATGGTAGTGGATAAACATTTTCCAAAATTCTAGTTTTAGCTTGAAATTGAATATTATCATTGGCAACAAACACTGTTGGTTTTTCTTGAAGTAATGGGCTCATTTCCTAAAACATGCTTACCAGATACCCGACTCTGAATAACCATTGTTTGTCAGTCATTCAAGTAACTGTATCGTTCCCTGAAAAACAGTGGATAATCGACACAAGGGCTTTTCCTCAAGACAATCATCATACTTGGTATGCAGCAGTACTTAATGCATGCTTCCCATTTCATCACAAGATATTAAAAACGCCTGTACTCCAGGGTCAAGATTTAATAAAATTAATGATTTCTGCTATATCATCAATGACATTCTTAAATGAAACAGGCATTTTTTTTTTTCCTACTGCATCATGGTGAAGAATACAGTGACTACTGGGTAAGTTTAGTGCCATTGCCTTGATTCGTGCAGAGGCAGCGGTTTTACCCCTATTGTTCTTACACCATCAGTGCAAGTTCAACACAGTGAAAAAGGCATATGTTTTAGTATTTTTATTATTAAAATTGTTTCAACCTCATGAACCCTCTGACAGGGTCCCAGCAACCCCTGGAAAGGGTTTTGGGCTGTCCCAGGAGTCTATGGATCTTGCTTTGGGAACCATTCACTGTTCTGTACAATCAACAATCATTTCCACACCTAAGAAAATCAGCTCTCATTCCACAGCTTCATCCAACATGTGGTCCGTACTCAGATTAACCCCAATTAAACAAAAATCCTTTATTTATTTTTTCTTGTTTCTATTTGGATCCAGTCAAAGTTCATACATTGAACCTGGCTGCTGTGTCTTTTGATCAACGTAGAACAGCACCTGCACCCCCCGCCCCCCAACTTTATGAAGAGTCTAGGCCGTCTGTGATGTAGATGTTCTGGACCTCTCAGACTTGTCCTCGTGATTAGACTCAGGTCATTGTGTCTACATTGTGTAGATGATGAGGTGCACCTCCCACTGCCTTCTGTCAAGAGGACAGAATGTCAGGCTGTCCCATGATTGGTGATACCAAACTTGACCAGTTAGTAAAACAATTTACAATTTCTTTAAATCCAGAATTTTTAGTTGTTGTCAATGGCAGGGTAAGTCAGAGTCTCTGGTCTGTTACTATTGGAAATAATGGTGTCCTGATTCTTCTTCTTTTTTTTTTTTTTTTTTTTTTTGCGGTACGTGGTCCTCTCACCGTTGTGGCCTCTCCTGTTGTGGAGCCCGGTCTCCGGGTGCGCAGGCTCAGCGGCCATGGCTCACGGGCCCAGCCGCTCCGCGGCATGTGGGATCCTCCCGGACCGGGGCACGAACCTGTGTCCCCTGCATCGGCAGGAGGACTCTCAACCACTGCGCCACCAGGGAAGCCCCTGATTCTTCCATTTTTGAGGTTCAAAGGTGTAGCAGTTAGATTTCTTTTGGTTCCAAGAAAAAAAATACAACTCATGCTTGTTCACATAACTTAAAAGTCTAGAATGGCAGTGACCCAGGATCGGCACCAGTCCAGCAGGTTCTCTTGGTCTCTCTCCTACACTCATGTTAAGTCTGGCTCCCTTTGTGGACACACGATGATTGCCAGCAGCTTCTGGGGGGTGGGGGTGAATTTCTCATTGGCGTCTAGCAGGAAAAGGGCATCTCTCCAAAAAAGAGAGCATCTTCTATGGGTCTCAAGAAGGCTTCTTTCCCAGAAGCTCCTAGCAAGCATCTTGCTCTCCTGATTTTAGTCACACACCTGTCCCTGAGCCAATCAATCCCTATGGCGGGGGATGGGATGTGTAGAATGACTTACACCAGCCAAGACCCACCCTGGATCTGGGGATATGGTCAGCTTCTCCAAAGCACAGGGGCTACATGGGGCTGCGGAGAGGACCCAGAGAGCCTCTGCATCCTGTATCAAGATGAAGGCAAATATCCACTAAGGATTAGTATCCACAATAATGGAAAACACTTGACTGAGTACCTAGTATGTGGCAGATATTGTGCCATCCTGTTCCTCATTCATTCATTCAGCAAGTTCACTCAGTCATCTCACATTTAGTGTGATGCTACTGTGGGCTGCGTCCTGGGCCACCACTGAGGCGAAACGGAGTCTTCACGATCACGGCACTTCTCATGTAAGGCTCTGTGCTGTTATGAACACAGCAGTCATGCAAGGTGGGCATTACTACTTCTTTCCCAAATGATAAAACTGAAGGCCAGAGGGCTAGGTAGCCTGCCCCAGGTTCCCCAGCAAGTTAGTGGTGGAGCTGGACCCAGAGAAACATGGTGCTGCCCAGCAGTGCCACCTGGCCCAGGACTGGGTGGGCCTTGGGGGTGTAGATTCTGGCCCCAGCTCTACCCCTGATGGGCTGTGTGACCTTGGGCTTCTCTCTCAGAGCTCCTCTTCCTCTCTAAAACTGAGTGGGGTTGGGCTGAGCCTCCTGGCATGCAGGTTCCCTGGTGGTTCACACCATCCCACCATTTACATCTCCTAGACGTGCCAGCTGCTCTCAGCAAGGTAGACCTTCTCACAGCCTCTCAGCCTTTCTCCAGAGTCTCAGGGGCCCTGCAGGGTCTATGATGTTTATGGCGAGGAGCCGCTGAGGACAGGAGATGCAGGAAGGAAAAGGCAGGACCCTCAGGAACTGCCTCCACCCACACATACCAGTCTCCCTGTTCATAAAATGAAGTGTGTGGGGGGGTAGCTAAATGCTCACAGGGGTCCTGCTACGTATGTCATCTGAGTCGGCGTTGACAGTGTGCTGCTCGGTGCTGGAGGGTCACAGATCTGCGCTTTGTTCCCAGACCTAAAGGCAAAACTTAGGTCCATTTTACTGTAATACAAATAAGTACTTTTATTGACACACGTTTATACTCCACGTCAGATGTCGCACTGGCAGTGTGCGTACATTATTTCACTTAATCTTAGCCGGATGGGATAGGTACGTAGTATTATTTCCATTTTACAGATGAGCAGTCTGAGGTTTAGAAAGGTTAAAGAATTTGCCCAGTTCTTAATTGTTAGATCCATTGGATCTGTCTGATTTCACAGCATTTGCTTTGTCTTTGCTTCAGTGTTGCCGCATCCCCTTTGTCGGAAATGATCATTAACATTAGTGGAAGGCCGGGGGCTTCCCTGGTGGCGCAGTGGTTAAGAATCCGCCTGCCGATGCAGGGGACGCGGGTTCGTGCCCCGGTCCGGGAAGATCCCACGTGCCGCAGAGCAACTGAGTCCGTGCGTTACAGCTACTGAGCCTGCGCGTTACAACTACTGAGCCTGCGCTTTAGAGCCCGCGAGCCACTACTGAGCCCGTGCGCCCCAACTACTGAGCCTGCGCTCTAGAGCCCACGAGCCACAGCTTACGAAAGCCCGCGCGCCTACAGCCCGTGCACCGCAACGAAGAGTAGACCCCACTCTCTGCAACTAGAGAAAGACACGCGCAGCAAAGAAAACTCAACACAGTCAAAAATAAATAAATAAAACAAATAAATTTATTTTTTAAAAAAAGCAGTGGAAGGTAGTGAGAGAGTAAGGGTGCACTAAAACTCACGGAGATTCCAAAGTACTGTGCGCTGGGCTGGCTGGTCCCCAGTACTGTGAAAGAGGAATGAATGGTCTTCCAAATGCAGTTTGGATTCCCTTCTGCAGGGAGTGAGGCCCATGCCAGGTGATATCGGGTAAGGTGTAGGGGGTGAGAATGTGCCAGTTGTGTTTGCAGGACCAGACTGGCTTGAGTTGAGAATTCATGTCATGATGTCTGGGGAGTTCAGGTGGGAAAGGTCGGTTTGAGGTCAAAGTAGAGGACCTTGCTATGAGGCAGGAGTGAGCCGGTGAAGGTTTTTTATAAGGGGGGAGTGAGGTGAAAACAGTTATGTCGATGTCAAGTTTGAAGCAATAAGGGTTGAACCAGAGTCTTGGCAGTGGGAATGGAAAGAGAGGACTGAATTGGTAAATCAGTAGCACAGAAATAATTGACAGGACCTTGAACCCCACATGTGTATAATCGGAAGAATTTTTGGAAGTCATCTAGCTTTACCTTGTCCTGACGAGGGGACTCCTCCTTTGGTGACATCTGTCACAGCAGTGCATCCAGTCACTTCCAATGCAGGATCAGGGAACAGTTGCTTACGCGGCTGTTAGCTTCTGGAACCAGCACATAAGGGTGAGAGTTACTCAGTGTCTGCACTGACATGAATGGTGTCCCCCAAGGTTCATGTCCACTCAAGACCTCAGAATGTGACTTTATTTGGGAGTAGAGTCTTTGCCAATGTAATCAAGTTAGGATGAGTTCACACTGGCTTGGGGTTGCCTCTAATCCAGTGACTGGTGTCCTTATAAGAAGAAGGAAGTTTGGACACAGACTGAGACACGCAGGGAGAATGCCATGTGACAATAGGCATTTTGGAGCGACGCCTGTGCAGTCCAAGGAACACCAAGAATTGCTGGCAACCACTAGAAACGAGGAAAAGACAACGAAGCATTTTCCCTTTGAGCCTTTGGAGGGAGCATGGGCCTGCCGATACCTTGATTTCAGACTTCTAGCCTCCAGAGCTGTTAAGAATAAATTTCTGTTATTTTAAGCCATCAAGTTTATGGGACTTGGTTATAGCAGCACCTTGAAAAACCTAGAGTCCCCTGCTGGTTTCCCTGTCGTAAGAAGAAACAAGGGCTGCCTGGCATGATTGTCCTCAGAGGACCTGTGCAGGCTCCAGGTACTTGTCTGTTTCCTTCCCAGTGCTTTTACAGTCATTTCATAATCCAGTCTAGAATTTTGCACTGAGGTTCAGGGCCCTCCATAATGTATCAGTACTTCTAAATGACCTTATTTTTCACTGTTCCCCACTGACCGTCCCTACACATGTCATGTGTTTTCCATGCTTTGACTTGAGTCACTGCTACCGCACTCCTGAAGGCCATACCCCTGCCCCCACCCCCACCCCGCCACCAAGCTATATCCCACCCATCTTTTAATGCCTACTTTTTCTTCCTGGACCATTTTAAACTAAAGTGGGTTCTCTGTCCTGCAACCTCAAAGCACATTCAGCTCACTAGCACCAGTCTTTGGGCAATATCCTTCCCAGCCGTCCTGAGACATCTCACGTGTTTTCTTATTTCTTAAGTCATAATTTTTTTTTTTTTTTAATTTGGCCAGTGTTGATGGCTTGTCTCTTGGGCTCAGGTCTCAGTCCTTGAAGGTAGGCAGTCTGTCTTTTGCCCCCTTTTCTGCTCTATACACTTTATACATTGCTGTTACTCGACATACCTATAGAGGAGTTTCTATGCAATGATAGTGATCATTTTCTTTGTCTGGGAAAGATGAAAAAGAAGAAGTGTTGACCAGAAGGGAAATCTTCTTGACCTTTAGGGTGGAAAGTGTACTCTGGCTCTGAGAAGGTGATGATATGTCTGTGTATATCTTTGGAGCACAGACTCTTTATCCTTCTCTCAGTAAATGTAGCCCCGTTTATCCAAAAAAGCAACATCCAGGCATTGAACATGTCTGTGTGCCTGCTTCTGTTATGGGCATGAAGAGGTGGTGGTGGGTAAGAGAGAGATGACCTTTATCCTCCATTAGTGTTTAGTTTTGTGGGAAATATTGACCAGGAAGAATACTTCTTGACTTGCTGCCCTATGGCTTTTCATTCAGGTGACAAGGTACAGACAGGCCTGGAGATCAGGGTAGGCTCTGGGCAGCCCGGTTTGTGCTGGATGACCTGTCCTCTCCACCTGGCTATGGCTGATTGGATCGGAGGTGGACACCTGACTCAGGCTGAACCAATTCTGTTTTCCCTCTTTGGCAACATAGAAGTGAGATTCAGAGGTAGCCAGTTGCCATGGACTGGATTGTGTTTCCCCCCAATTTATATGTTGAAGCCTTAACCTCCAATGCGAAGGTATTTGGAGGTGGGATCTTTGGGAGATAATTAGGTTTAGATGCGGTCACAAGGGTCGAACCCCCATGATGGGATTAGTGACCTTGTAAGAAGAGACACCAGAGAGCCCTGTCTCTCCTCTCTCTCTCTCTCTCTGTCTCTCTCTGTCTCTCTGTCTCTCTCTGTCTCTGCCAGGGGAGGACACAGAGAGAAACTTGGACATCTGTAAGTCCTCACCAGAACCCAGCCATGCCAGTGCCCTGATCTTGGACTTTGAGCCTCCAGAAATGTGGGAGAATAAATTTCTGTGGTTTCAGCCCTCAGTCTGTAGTATGTTGTTATGGTAGCCTGAGCTAAAGCACCAATTATCGAGAGGCAGGAGCCGTAATAAGTAAGCGTGAGGAGGTGTGCAGGCAGTGTTCTGCCATGAAGAGCATGTGGAAAGTGGGCCAGCAGGGAAGGAAGGAGTGACAGGAGACGTTCAGAAAACACAGAGGTGCCAGAAACACACTGCATGGCTTCCCAGGCTCTTCAGTGCCTGGTTCTAGACACTTATAAAGCCCAGCTGCCCTGGGGTTCTGGCTCTACCCCAGAGTCCTCCCCACAAATTCCCTTTATTGCTTACTCCAGCTTTGTCAGTTTCTGTTACTTACAACCGAAAAAATCTCTACCAAGACCCTCCCGTTTTACAAATAAGGACAGCAAGAGCCGAGAGCTACATTGGTGAGTGACAGAGTTCGGGCTGCAGTTCAGGTCCTCAGACCAGCTGTCTGCAGTCCCGCCCTTCCAGGCTAGCAGGGTAAACTTGTTAAGCAGACCCGGGAGGCTCTGGAACCGTGAGGAGAAATGTTATTCCTCTGTGGCCAACCGTTTAAAACCCCACGATCTGTGTTTGGTCGTACTTGAAAGTGCCTTTCCAACATCACATGCGTTTTCCCCTTTTTTCTGTAATCCTGTCAAATCGAGTAGCAGGGCTGTCACCACTTGCATTGTTTGCCTTTGAATCTTGCATCTAAGAGATTCTCAGCAGCCTGCACTGGCTGAAAACAAAGTCTGCCCAGTCCTTCCTGAGTTCTCTGCATTTGTCTGCCTTTTGTTCTTGTAATCGGATACACGTTTCTATCAAGAACAGGTGATTTTTCTCCGAGCTATATGATAGGGAACACCTGACACCCGTGCCCGCTTTGGTTTCTATGTTTATTTTAAGATATATTTTTTAAAAATGAGCTCATCATTAACTGGAAACACCTAACAATAGAAAGGAAAAGTTATTACTGTTTCTACCAGCCCACCACAACTGCCCTTAACATTGTAGAGAATCTCTCTGGTAGTTTTCCACTTGTGAACTTAATTTGTAAAAATATCTAGTTGTGATTATACATAGTAACAATTTTGTATTCTACTTTTCCCCTAAACATGATGCTCTAAACAGTTCAGTGCTGTTTAAGACATTTTGTAAATATCATTTTTTAATGACCGTATCCATTCTAGTAAGTTGAGCACAGTTAATTGTATAGTACATCCTTTTCGGCATGAATGACAAGAAATAAATACATGAATGTGAGAGCCGTGCCTCTGTGAGACATTTCATTTGTTTCTGATTTTGTGTGCGCCTGTGTGTGTGTTTGACTCTAGGGAGTCGTATAGTCGCCTTTGTTTTTCAGATCTTTTCCTTATACTAGTGGAATTATGGATAAACAGGTGTGAGTCTTTGAAAGGCTTTTGATATGTGTCATTGAATGGCTTTCACACAGGGAGTACTGATTCCTGTACAGGCAGTGAGAGAGGCCCTATCAGAATTTTGTTGTACGGTTCTCGGCCCTAGGCTCGAATAAGTAACACAAGTAAGAACACATAGCTGTTTCTATTAGTGTTCTTTGAGGTCTGTTAGGAGAACTCCCAGCCGCAGGTTTGTAGAAGATCACATGACCCTTAGCAAGAGGGAGGGACATGCATTTTGTTCCTTCATTTGATAAAGTTATAGTAACTGTTTGTCTCTAGTGAATGGAAGAATGTTGTCAGTGTGATACTGTAGATTTTTTTTTTTTAGAATTGAAACTGTAGATTGTCTTACATAAAAATCCATCAGTCCTTTTTTTTTTTTTTTTTTTTGCGGTATGCGGGCCTCTCACTGTTGTGGCCTCTCCCCTTGCAGAGCACAGGCTCCGGACGTGCAGGCCTAGCGGCCATGGCTCACGGGCTTAGTTGCTCCGCGGCATGTGGGATCTTCCCGGACCAGGGCACGAACCCGTGTCTCCTGCATCGGCAGGCGGATTCTCAACCACTGCGCCACCAGGGAAGCCCCCTTTTTTTTTTTTTTTTTTTTTTTTTTTGATGAATGGATAAAGACTAGGTAACAATGCAGACCAACTGGGAATATTTTATTATGATCACACTTTTTCAAGCAAAGGTGGGAAAATGAGGAAGTAGATTGTCTTTACTTGACTGTTTTTGTATATTCTGTGTTTCAGGAAGAGAGGCCTCTGTGCTTTTTAGATGAGGGTGGGTGGAAAAAGTCTCACAGAAGAGGTGGGACTTGGTTTAGAGGGAACGGGACACAGGGTGAACGTGATGAGGACCACGTGAGAACGCATGTGGTGTGTTGGGTTTGGCTGGATCGGCAAGTTGGGCCGGATTGCAGGATCCTGGAAAGCTGAGCCCAGGATTTTGGAAAAAGGTTACTACTCTGTATGGAGTCATTGAGAGGTTCCGAGCAGGGAGGGAATGCAAAATGGTTCGGACCCTTTAGAAAACAGTTTGGCAGTTTCTTATTAAGTTAAACATACTTATCATCTATCACAGCAATTTCACTCCTAAGTATTTACCCAAGAGATATGAAAACATATGTCCACACAAAAGCTTTACTCAAATGTCCATAGCAGCTTTATTCATAATAGCCAGAGGTTATGGCAGGAGAGTGTCCTGAGGATGAATCTGGCCGTGGTGTGCAAGGTGGACCATTTTGGGTCAGGGCAAAGGGAAGGGAAGCGGGTCAGAAGGTTCTCACAGTCCTCCAGGAGTGAAATGAGAAGGGCCAGTGTCATGAGATGAATCAGAAATGGCTGAGTAGAAGAGTCACTACAGGAGCTTCCCTGGTGGCGCAGTGGTTGAGAGTCCGCCTACCGGTGCAGGGGACGCGGGTTCGTGCCCCGGTCCGGGAAGATCCCACGTGCCGCGGAGCGGCTGGGCCCGTGAGCCATGGCCGCTGAGCCTGCGCGTCCGGAGCCTGTGCTCCGCAATGGGAGAGGCCACAGCAGTGAGAGGCCCACGTACCGCAAAAAAAAAAAAAAAAAAAAAAAGAAGAGTCACTACAGAGGAAAAGGCCTGAGATGTGGGCTCCAAGGGAGAGAAGGAGGTTATCTGAACAGGGCAGGTGGTGGTATCTCAGATGGAAATAGGACCGTGGTCTTCACAGTGTGTTCCCCGGACCAGCAGCAGCACTACCTGGGAACTTGCTAGAAAGGCAGACTTGGGCCCTGCCTCAGACCTACAGACTCCGACGCTCTGGGGGTGGCCCAGCAATGTGTGCTTTAACAAGTCCACTGAGGAATTCAGATGCACCCTCCCGTTTAAGAGCCACTGACATAGGGAAGTTGGGTTTGAGTGGGGGTATCTGATCCCAGAGGAAATGCTGACAGGCTGTTGGAGATTGGGGGAGGAGGAGGAGGCTGGGGAGGGGAGTGGTGGGGCTGGTGTGGACACTGGGCTGCCGGATCTGTGCACACAGGAGTGTAAGGGATGCTCTGCGGGATGAAGGGGGCAGGGATCCCAGGCAGTCTTGGGGTGTCTCAGTGAGACTCTTTGGTTGCAAGTAACAGAAATCTGCTTTAGATCTGCTTAAACGAGAGGAGATTTATGGGAAGGATGCTGGGGCAGCTCCTGGAATATGAGGTGCGAGAGTCCAGACCAGGAGCTGAGCATGGAGAGACCCCCGGGAGCTGCTCTCTCTATCTCTGCGTCTCTCTTAATCCACTGAACCAGCATCTGTCCACCTCCTTACTGTGTGCCTGTTTTAGGTAACAATGATGAGCTAAAAAAAGAGACTCAGCTCTGCCCTTATACAGCATCTCTGTCTCTCTTAGCATGAAATATTGTCTCTGCTTCTCTGTGTTCCATCCTTTTTGTCTCTGCAACATCCATTTCTGCTCTGGTGAGCATCTGGCCAGCTATGGCCACCCCAGAGCTGCTAGTTTACAGTCCTCATTTTCTGTAACCCGCAGACCTCTCAGCTCTGATTCTGAATTCCTGGGGAGGAGATCTGAGAGGCCCAGCTGGGAGCCAGCGCTGGTTGAATCAGTTCTGGCTGGAGGCAGGGTCCTTGGTACTTACCGCGAGGGTGGGTGGTCCTTATGAGAGGGGCGAACGCACGGCCCGGCTGTGCCAGTGTCTGTTCCAGAACGCACTGTTTTCATCGTTACTGGTGTGATCCGTGGGGGAAAAATGGCTTTTGTTTTCTTTCATAATGAACTCCTTAACGGCGCAGTCCCTCAACGTTGCAGGGCCCGTTGAGGGTTTGTGCGCACCAATTATTAGGAACCCCTGTTGGCCGAGGCAGGGGGAGGGGAGGAGCTTGTTGGTGCAGAGGGATTGACACGGTGCGTTTTTTCCTTTTGGGGGTGGGGCAGTAGCCTTTAAAGCCACTCCCCCTGAGAGTCTGTGATTACACTTGAAACAACAGAGTTTGGGCTTCCAAGCCTGAAGGATGGGTTCTGGGCGCAGAGGGGAGAGAAGGGCATTGCAGTGGCTTCTGTGTTTCTTCCTCTTGGCCAGAGTAGATTCACCTTCATCTGGCTGGTGCTGTGGTGAATTTGGGTACATGCATCCTTCTTTCCCGTGAAATCTAAGGCTTGGTTGCTAATGGTTTTACAGGAATTGTTCCTTCATTCTACTGGCATATTTGAGTCCTGGGAGACCACAGGGCATATGTATGAATGGATCTTTTACCGACCTTCCAAAGAGGGGGAACCCCGACTCACTGGTTTCCTAAGTCTTGGTTGTAAATTGCTTCTTTAACCTCCTCTCTGCCCCTGAGCCATTCATTCATTCATTCATTCACTCATTTATTCATACCTTCTGGGTGCCAAGCACTGTGTGAGGAGATAGAGTTCATCCTACTTTGTCTTTTCAGTCACGTGCCTTGCCACTTTCCTCTTTAGTTTTCCCTCCTTCCCTCAGCCTTTGGAGTGACCCGGGCAGAAGGTGCTCTGGGGAGTGATGGCGGCTCCCTCCCAGCCTGTGCCCAGCTAGCCTGGTCCCAGTTGCACTGAGCACCTTGTAGCCCCAAACCCACAATGCTCACTCCTGTTTCTGGGGTTTGCTCATGTTTTCTCCCCTCCTGGAATGTCCCCTCCTTCCTCTCCAATTTACCAACCCCCCACTCATCTTTTAACATCTCCTGGAGCATCTTCTGCTAACTTAGTAGCCCAGCCTCGGATCACAGAGCGCAGTTGTGGGTGTGATGATCTGACTGAGTGTCATCCAGCTAGTCTTGAACTTGGTGATGTCTGGGACTGTCCCACTCATCTTTATATCATGACAGTGATTGGGCTTCCCTGGTGGCGCAGTGGTTGAGAATCCGCCTGCCGATGCAGGGGATACGGGTTCGTGCCCCGGTCCGGGAAGATCCCACATGCCGCGGAGCGGCTGGGCCCGTGAGCCATGGCCGCTGAGCCTGCGCGTCTGGAGCCTGTGCCCCCCCCGCAACGGGAGAGGCCACAACAGTGAGAGGCCCGCGTACCACAAAAAAAAAAAAAAAAAAAAAAAAAAATATCATGACAGTGATGGATAAAGGATCAGATGCTACTCTGGGCAATAGGATGAGGGAGAAGAGGAAAGGATAAAGAAGACAGTTTAAAACCACTCATAATTCCATTACAGAGATGCATCTGGAGGAATCCTTAAGACTTTTTGAATACAAAAATTTTGGGTGGTTGGAGTTATACTGTGTATCTTCCTTTCCCATTAACATTACTATATTAATATATCCTTGTGTCCAAAAGATTTCTAAGCAGGATTTTGGTGGCCTTTTAAAATTGTACAGTCAATTCCCTTTTTTAAATTGTTGGACATCTATATTATTTTCAATTCCTCATATAATCAAAAGCCATGGAATGTATTTGTGCCTTAGTCTTTGTTTGCCTCTGATAGTTTCTTTTGGATGGGTTCCCAGGAGTACAATTACTAGGTCAGAGGGTAGCAAAGTTGTAAAGATTTGAGAGATAAGGGCAACTTGCCTCCCAGAAAGATTGTACCAATCTCTACTCCCATCTGCAGTTTTTGATGATTGGGTTTGTAAATTCTTCAAGAAGAGGGAGGCAAAAGAATGAAGCCCTGATGGCCTCTTAATTGGCTATGCCTTCCATCTGGAGACAGTGGCAACTTTCCCTGCGTTAGGGCCCCCGGCGTGGAGAAAAGCCTGTTGCCCTGCAGCCCGCGGCCTGGACCTTGGCCCTCAGCGCTATCAGCACAGCTGCCCTTTCCAAGACTCCAGAGCCTCCTGCACAGCTTTCCGAAGCAGAGAAAGAGGCTGCTTGCTGTCCTGTGGTTAGGGGGGCTCCAGGCAGCAGTGCATTGGCCACACATCCATTCGTGAGGAACTCAAGCTTCGGGAAGCCTGTCGGCTTTAAAAAGCCTACTGGACATTAAAGGAGAATGGAGTGAAGATGAAGCATTTGTTGCCATCACGGTGTGTGGAGGTCTCTACTACGATGCATTCATCCGCATGGGGCCTCCTGGCCAGTTAAGCCCAGGAGCAAAGGTGGGTTCCAAGAAGTCATTCATTTGCCTGATAGGAAATCGGACCTGCCTGGAAACTGAACTTGCAGCCTCTTGCATGTCATGTGTACATCTGTTGAAGTATTAAGTACGCTCTGCTGGTATTGCTTATTTTTGCTGACGTACTTTTGGAATTGGTGCCATTTCGAGGACACTTAAAAAAATAAAACGAGTCCTAATCAAGTTTTTATTTTCCAGCTGAGGATGATCTCTTTTTTTTTTTTTTTTTTTTTTTGCGATACGCGGGCCTCTCACTGTTGTGGCCTCTCCCGTTGCGAAGCACAGGCTCCGGACGCGCAGGCTCAGCGGCCATGGCTCACGGGCCAAGCCGCTCCGCGGCATGTGGGATCTTCCCGGACCAGGGCACGAACCCGTGTCCCCTGCATCGGCAGGCGGATTCTCAACCACTGCGCCACCAGGGAAGCCCCATAGATTATGTTTTTAACCTGACATTATATTGTCACTTAGTAAACTGAAAAAACCGTTTAATATGAACAAGAAGGGAGATGGGAAGCTAACACCTGATGAGTATTAAAACTCTCTTGGGGCTTCCCTGGTGGCGCAGTGGTTGAGAATCCGCCTGCCGATGCAGGGGACACGGGTGCGAGCCTTGGTCTGGGAAGATCCCACCCACATGCCACGGAGCAGCTGGGCCCGTGAGCCACAACTACTGAGCCTGTGCGTCTGGAGCCTGTGCTCCGCAACAGGAGAGGCCGCGACAGTGAGAGGCCCGCCCACCACGATGAAGTGTGGCCCCCCGCTTGCCGCAACTAGAGAAAGCCCTTGCACAGAAACGAAGACCCAACACAGCCAAAAATATATAAATAAAAAATAAAAATAAAGGAATTCCCTTAAAAAAACAAAAAAAAAAACCCTCTCTTGTTTTAATTCTCTGGTCCCTTTAAAGTTCTCGTTTCATTTAATCCTTGCAATGGGAACTGTTGTCATTTCTTATTTTTGTAGATGAGGGAACTGAAACTTAGAGAAGTTAAATAGCTTAATCAGAGTCATTAAGCCAGTAAGTGGTAGAGATGAGATGAGAGTCTGTCTGTCTGCTCCAGAGCCCCTGCCCTTCTCAGTATTGGGGGGTGGCTTTTCTCCTGGCTCTGGCAAGGGCTGTAAGAAAGGGCACTGTAAGCCAGCTGCCATTATCTGCTCCTGGGAAGGACAGGGCTATGCGCTGCTAAGTCTGTTGTGCTTTCTGCTGGGCCTGAGGTCTGCTCTGAGAGGTGCTTAGAAGCGGCTTCAAAGGGAACCAGATGGAGAAGTTGGACAGCTCCCAGCTTCTCTGGCCTTAGACCCTCACTGTGGGTGCTGGTGTTTAGTTGGGGTGATGTGAATTCTTACACAAACATATACTTTGGGTAGGTACTGCTCGACTGGATTTCTGGCTCTCTCAGCTCAGGAACTAAAGCCTCACCTTTTGGTACCATCATAATTGGGTTTGTTGGTGGTACTGAGGTGTGAAGGGCTTTGTGCACATGGATGCATAATCTACCACCAGAGAGGCCTCCGTCAGCCCCAGCGGACGTAAGTTCATGTTGGAGAGAGGAAGGTTAAGGGGACCTGAGCTTTCAGGCATCAGTTGTCAGAGGCTGTGTCTTAGTCAAGGCTGCTTTCCCTCTCTGTTGTTTTTGTTTTTGTTTTTGCAAGAACCAGGATAGATAAAAACCAACTGGGGGGACTTTCCTGGTGGTCCAGTGGTTAAGAATCTGCCTTCCAACCCAGGAGATGCGGGATCGATCCCTGGTCGGGGACCTAAGATCCCACATGCTGCGGGACAACTAAGCCCTCACGCCTCAACTACTGAACCAATGCCACATCTAGAGAGAAGCCCACTCGCTGCAACAAAAGATCCCACATGCCGCAACTAAGACCCAACGCAGCCACAAAATATAAATAAATAAATAAATAAATAAATAATGTTTTTAAAAATAAATAAATAATAAAAAACCAACTGGACTTAGCATGATCCAAAAAGGGGAATTCATTGTAAAGAGGCAGGGAGTTGCAGCTGAACTCTCTATAGGGTCCAGGCACCTGGGCTGGATGCTGTTGGGAAGCCTGCTGTTCTCACTTCCTCCCCCTCCCCCAGACCCTGGTCTCACATCTCTGCTTCTCTGGCCACATCTGCTTCATTTTCTCTGCGTGTGTATGTGTCTGTGTGTACATCTGTGCTGCTCTCTCTCTGACTCTGTCTCTCTCTTTTCACCCATGTAGGGCCAAACATGGACACCTACAATGACAGTCCCCACTCCTGAGTTTGTATCTCTTTAGTCTAAGTATCCAGCAGAAACTGCTAACTCAACGTTTCTCTGTCCTGGTGCCAAACCCTGGCTGGGAGCTAGACCCTGCCTGTTCAGGGTCAGAGGGAGGTCACGTAGTATGACCCTGGCTGCTGGGGCCCACCCCAGTGTTTGAGAGGGGATATTCTCAGAGGGGAGGAAGGAGGGCTGGATCGATACCCTGTCAGTGGAAAACTGAGTGAGTAGATCAGTTGGGCTAAAGAGGTAGAATTTGGACTGGACCGAGGAATAGAAGCTCCCAGGTAACAGGTTTCAGGTCAGCAGAAGAAAGAGCTCCTTAGAGGGGTCCAAGGTAGACCAGACTGCTTTGGGTGATTGCAAGTTCCCACAATGCAGGGGTTCAAACAGCGTCAGGAGTAGCATCCTAGGAGATCCAAGTGTCTGCTGGGGGTGGACCATGTGACCTTAAGGGCCCCTTGTGGCCATGACAGTCTGGCTGTGAAATGCTGCCTCTGCTGCAGATACTTCCCCTGGACTCTTCTTGCGTAGAAAAGATTGGAGGGACATGTACCAGTATTTTATTGGCATACTAGTAATGGAGAGGGACATATTCAGTATAGCAGTTTTTTAACTACCGTTATTGCTGGATGGTGGGATTCTGGGTGATTTTTATTTTTATTTGTATTATTTTTTTGCGGGATCTTAGTTCCCTGACCAGGGATCGAACCTGTGCCCCCTGCAGTGCAGTGGAAGCTGAGTCTTAACCACTGGGCCGCCAGGGAAGTCCCTGTTTTATTCTTTTCTGTCTTAATTCTTTTTTTTTTCTACAATAAACGTAAACAAGTAACATAAACAAGTTATGTTTGTGTTAACAGTAAGAAAGTTAAACCCAGTGGTTGAGTTTCACTAGGCCAATAGGTATCGATCGAATGGCTTGTAGAAGGTGAGCAAAAGGTGGTCTTTGCCCTCAGGGAATTTATGGCCTAATAAGGAAGGGTGATATAAGCACACATAAGTCAAGCTAAAAGGAGGCTATGTTAAATGATAATAGAATATCACAAAGGGTGTGGAAGGCACACATATATGATGTAACCCTCCTTCTAAGAAGCTCAGTGAAGGGTTTCATGGAAAGAGTCACACTGGATCTGGGTGTAAAATGGTGGTGCTCAACCAGGGGCTCTTCTGCCCCCAGGGGACACTGGCAGTATCTAGAGATGTGTTTGATGGTCACACCCGGGATGGAGGGATTGCTACTGGCATCTAGTGGGTAGAGCCCAGAGATACTGCTGAACACCCTTCAATGCCCAGGACAGCCCCCCGCCCCGAACAGAGAATTACCTGGCTCCAGATGTCAATAATGCCAAGGTGTCTAATGCAATGCAGAGGATCTTGGCAGACAGAGATGGGGAAGAACCTTCCAGGCAAAGAGAACGGTGGCAGAAACGCACGACGTGTGCACAGGAGTTAGCAGAGGCGCATGAGGCTGGTGGGGTGGGCCTGGCTGGATGGTAGAGGCCCTCAATGCCAAGGCAGGCAGTTTTCCGCGGGCGGTAGGGAGCCACGGCAGTTTTTGGAGCAGTGGAATGGCCCCATCAAGAAAGGTGTCATTTCTCGTCAGCCCAGCTTTGCCTCATCGCTTGCTCACCTGCACATTCGCAGAGTAAAACGCACCTGTATTCTCCTGTTTTCCACCCCAGTCCGTCCATTCTTTGTTTTCCCTGCATCCGAAGGAACGCTGTGTCAGCACTCTGCCTGGCTGGCCCATGATTCCCACCTGCTGGTGACAAAGGGATACAGCAAAACCACGATCCCCTTTTGACCCCTTTACTTCCCGTGGCAATTTCCAGGAATCTTCCATGGCGAGGGGTGACTGTCCACCTCTGTCCTGATGGCCTTGTCGCAGCCTTGCTTGTTTTGCTTATCACCGCTGTTTGGGCGTTTGCTGACATCCTCACTCGATCTCGGGATGCAGAGTGGAGCCGGGGGTGGTGACAAGGGGACAGTTCATGCTCAGCGGTGTCCACAAGGTGCAAGCGGCCGCGCAGAGGCCGGGGCTGGAGCTGGGTCAGCCTGCAGTCACGGGATGAAAGAACGCCTGAGCTGGGGGAGGGGCTGCCCCAGAACTCGGCAGGGTGCCATCCCCATCTGTTCACTGCTGGCTCCAGGGTGGTGCTGGACACCTGCTGTACCAGGTCATACAATAGGTACCAGGTCAGTAGGTCAGTGACTTCTGAATGGACGAATGAGGAGACCGAGGTCCGGGGAGAGATGGTGTGACGGCCCAAGATCGCCCCTCTGGTTGGGATCAGAGCCAAGCCTAGTACGGTGGTTCCTGAAGCCCAGCTGGGAGCCCTTCCCCCGTGCTGCACCCCGCTTCAGCCCACAGGCACCCAGAGATGTCGTCCTGGGCGCTGGCTGTTACGGATCTTCCCCCAGACCAGACACCTTTACCCGGCGCTGCGTGCTCCAAACCCCTCCTGTTGCTAGGATTCCACTGCTCCCCAAACCAACCAACCAACCAACCTACCCTCAAAAGCAACTTGCCTGCTCTACCTGCTGCCATGGCAAAGGAGCCGTAGAACTACCCCACACTACATCAGAGGCTTCCGGTTCCTTTAGTTATACCTCCCAGGATAGACTGTCCCCCAGGGACGCCTCCAGGGATGCCTCAGTCCAGGCATATTTCTCCACAGACCAGTCAGGGCAGGGGTGCGAGGTAAGATCCTACTGGTGCTGAAGTTTGGGCCAACCTGTACCGTTTACAGTGCGGCCTTCTTGGTCAAATGCACATAGGGAGAGGGAGTGGTGGGAAGTAGTAGTCCATCGTTTTCCCTCTCTATTTTTTTTTTTTTTTTTTGCGGTACGCGGGCCTCTCACTGTTGTGGCCTCTCCCGTTGCGGAGCACAAGCTCCGGACGCGCAGGCTCAGCGGCCATGGCTCATGGGCCCAGCCGCTCCGCAGCATGTGGGATCTTCCCAGACCGGGGCACGAACCCGCGTCCCCTGCATCGGCAGGCGGATTCTCAACCACTGCGCCACCAGGGAAGCCCTTCCCTCTCTATTTTGGGAGGGACGCAGGCTGGACCTCAGGTGTCCTCTGAGACCCCCAGAACCTTCTGGGAAGAGGCATTTCCCTGGTGTCACACAGCCAGAATGAAGCAACAAGTCAGGGTAGGGGGGCTTTTCTCCCCACGCCTCCCCCCAAAAATACGTGTCGGAAATGTTAGTGTCTACTTCCCCACCCAGGCCCCAGGGAGGGGCTTGCAGGCAGTGCTGTCCTTGGTCTCCCAGCCGTGGGGCATTCCTGGGTCTTATAGGCACAAGGGCTTGACCCAGCCTCACCCAGGACTGGCTGTGTAACTCCCACGGAGGCTCCTACTCTACCCCTCTTGGTAGTGGGACACCGCGGTCCTCTGCACAGAACTCCCTTTCACAGATCTGTGCAGTGTTGCTTTTCAAAGTATTTTCTTGTGTATCATACCATTTGACTGAACTATCAGCCCCTGTGGGGACATCCTGTTGTGCAGAGGAGATAAAACCAGTGAGTCTCCTGGGTGCTTGTCTGAGGACCGTCGTCCGGTGCGTGGTGCAGCACAGACCAGCACTGAGGTCCCTGAGCCCCAAAGCCTCCAAGGTTGTCACTCCTTCCATGGGCAGATAAGGGTTCAAGCAACTTTGCAGCCAGCCCACATCCCTCGTTCACGTGCGCTGACCAGCTCCGTGGACAGGGAAAGCCTCCGGATGTCATGAGCCTGGGAGGAGATCCGGTGGGTGGTTTGCAGTGCCTGCACGGAGCAGGCACTGGGTCTGCGTGTCAGAAGGGCGTGTGGCGCACACACGGGTAGACTCACAATGTGGTGGGATCCACACGGTCCCTCACGCTTTCCTTTGCTTGCAGCAGAACCCAAGTCGTGTTACCGTTTGCAAGAGCCTTGGGAAGTGGGCTTATGTATTAGATATTCTCATTTTAGATAAACCAGCCCTCATGATGACTTAAAAAGATTTCCTCAGCAAAGCCTGAGGATTCATCCTCATACAGATAGTATGTGATCAAAATATTTTACTGATTTTGTGCTGTCAAAAAAGTCAGGATATCAGTTTAGCACCGAGGCTTTGTAATCTCACGCTCTACTTTCAGCCCTGACATGGACTCGCTGTGTGACCTTAGCCTGATTACTTAAATTCTCTGATCCTCATATTCAGTGTGAGAAATGGAGATTAGAATCATGCCTACTTCCTTAGAGCCATGCTCAGTAATTGACACTGCTTATTATGTGATGTTAACTTTTTTCCAAAATGTGAAGCAGTCCTTCTTGGTGTTGATTTCCCTGGATGACAGGCCATCCCTCACCAGAACTTTGCCTTATGCCTGCCCTGTGATCATGGCCATTTGGGGCTCACAACAAATGGAAAGAAAGCATATTGTTTTCATTCTGAATCGAACACAATTTCTTATATCACCATCCTCAAAACCAGCTCTTTCTGTTATTTTGTGTTGGAATTTTTCTCTCCTTAGTGACCTCGTTTTATCCATTCTCTTCAGATCTGCAAAAGCAAATGGGGAAGATGTTCAGAAGTAGTTCTCATTCTGTGTAGTTGAGAGGAATTAGCTTTCTTTTCTAAACAAAGCAAACTATTTAGTGTATTTCAACTTCTTAACACTTAAGCAGTATTCCACCGCACCTTTTAGAGCAGTCCCAAGGATTACCTTTCCAAGCATCAAAACTCAAATGTTGTTACCCACACCAGGGTCTCGCCTTCCTCTCTCAGGGCTCATTTGCACTTGCAGGCTGGGTCCCCAGGAGTTGTGCAGCCAGCATGAGCCCCTTAGCAAGGCTCTCGCTGGCCTTCTCCCAGGGGAGCCGTGGGCTTCCTTACATCAGCCGTAGGACAGGTGTTCCCGATGACGGGGGTGGGTTCAGAACGCCCAGCCAGACCCATTCTTTTTTTTTTTTTTTAATCCTTAATTGGAGTATAATTGCTTTACAATGGTGTGTTAGTTTCTGCTTTACAACAAAGTGAATCAGTTATACATATACATATGTTCCCATATCTCTTCCCTCTTGTGTATCCCGCCCCTCTAGGTGGTCACAAACTACCTAGCTGATCTCCCTGTGCTATGCGGCTGCTTCCCACTAGCTATCCACCTTACGTTTGGTAGTGTATATATGTCCATGCCACTCTCTCACTTTGTCACAGCTTACCCTTCCCCCTCCCCACATCTTCAAGTCCATGCTCTAGTAGGTCTGTGTTTTATTCCCATCCTACCCCTAGGCTCTTCATGACATTTTTTTTTCTTAGATTCCATATATATGTGTTAGCATACGGTATTTGTTTTTCTCTTTCTGACTTACTTCACTCTGTATGACAGACTCCAGGTCCATCCACCTCACTACAAATAACTCAGTTTCATTTCTTTTTATGGCTGAGTAATATTCCATTGTATATATGTGCCACATCTTCTTTATCCATTCATCTGTTGATAGACACTTAGGTTGATTCCATGTCCTGGCTCTTGTAAATAGAGCTGCAATGAACATTTTGGTACATGACTCTTTTTGAATTATGGTTTTCTCAGGGTATATGCCCAGTAGTGGGATTGCTGGGTCGTATGGTAGTTCTATTTGTAGTTTTTTAAGGAACCTCCATACTGTTCTCCATAGTGGCTGTATCAATTTACATTCCCACCAACAGTGCAAGAGTGTTCCCTTTTCTCCACACCCTCTTCAGCATTTATTGTTTCTAGATTTTTTGATGATGGCCATTCTGACTGGTGTGAGATGATATCTCATTGTAGTTTTGATTTGTATTTCTCTAATGATTAATGATGTTGAGCATTCTTTCATGTGTTTGTTGGCAATCTGTATATCTTCTTTGGAGAAATGTCTATTTAGGTCTTCTGCCCATTTTTGGATTGGGTTGTTTGTTTTTTTGTTATTGAGCTGCATGAGTTGCTTATAAATTTTGGATATTAATCCTTTGTCAGTTGCTTCATTTGCAACTATTTTCTCCTATTCTGAGGGTTGTCTTTTGGTCTTGTTTACGGTATCCTTTGCTGTGCAAAAGCTTTTAAGTTTCATTAGATCCCATTTGTTTATTTTTGATTTTATTTCCATTTCTCTAGGAGGTGGGTTGAAAAGGATCTTGCTGTGATTTATGTCATAGAGTGTTCTGCCTATGTTTTCCTCTAAGAGTTTGATAGTGTCTGCATTTACATTTAGGTTTTTAACCCATTTTGAGTTTATTTTTGTGTATGGTGTTAGGGAGTGTTCTGATTTCATACTTTTACATGTACCTGTCCAGTTTTCCCAGCACCACTTATTGAAGAGGTTGTCTTTTCTCCACTGTATATTCTTGCCTCCTTTATCAAAGATAAGGTGACCATATGTGTGTGGGTTTATCTCTGGGCTTTCTATCCTGTTGCATTGATCTATATTTCTGTTTTTGTGCCAGTACCATACTGTCTTGATTACTGTAGCTTTGTAGTATAGTCTGAATTCATGGAGCCTGATTCCTCCAGCTCCATTTCTCGTTCTCAAGATTGCTTTGGCTATTCGGGGTCTTTTGTGTTTCCATACAAATTGTAAAATTTTTTGTTCTAGTTCTGTAAAAGATGCCAGTGGTAGTTTGATAGGGATTGCATTGAATCTGTAGATTGCTTTGGGTAGTAGAGTCATTTTCACAATGTTGATTCTTCCAATCCAAGAACATGGTATATCTCTCCATCTATTTGTATCATCTTTAATTTCTTTCATCAGTGTCTTATAATTTTCTGCATACAGGTCTTTTGTCTCCTTAGGTAGGTTTATTCCTAGATAGTTTATTCTTTTTGTTGCAGTTCTTTAGCAGCCATCAGCTGCCTTTGTGCCCTAACTGTCCCTCATAATTAACATAACTCCCTCACTGTTGAGACGTGTGCTGGAGAGCCTCCTCTCAAAATTTAAATTTCACTCACTGGAGGAAACCTGGCTGTTTTCCACTTTGTTTTCTTTTCTTGGACTTTTGTGGTCTCATTAGGGAGATATTCTGGGCACCGGCCAAACATCCCTGCTGCAGACAATCGCTGTTCTTCCATGAGCAGGTGAGTCAGGTCTGGATGTGATTTGCCTTCCTCTAGCTCCTCCCACTTTGGGTGAGATGACAACAGTGATTTTGTTAGCTGCTGGATCCTTCCTGCTGACAAGCCCAGTGGCCTGGAATTGTGGTAATTTCTTATGAGCCACACAGTTTATAACCAAGTCACCTCAGATCTTTTCTGAAGCAAATCAAGGTATATAAAATATATATATATGTATATATATATATATATATATATATGTAAGGTATCAATAGCAGGAACATACTTAGTAGTGAAACTTCTGGCTAGAATGTAATATACAGTCTTTTTTTTTCCCTTCTACTACCAGAACCATTTCAAAAATACATATTTGCATTGCTTGCTAATTTTCATTCATCTTAAATGTCATTGTATCCTTTATAATGAATTGAGATGGGTTTACAGTGCCTTCTAAAATTGGTAAATTTTATTTTGTTTGACAATTTCAGGAAATTAAATAAATAGCATTGTACTATGAAGCAGAACAGATGTAACCTGAAAAATTATAAATTTTGTTTTCTTCTAAATTTGTTAGAATGAACCATTTATGGATTAAATGAGCCAATGGCCTATACTCAGTATATTCTGTTTTTATAAAATTTTCAAGGGTGTAAAGATTTTTGGGGGGGGATTCCTAAACATCATACATTTATTAATTTTAATTGTGGTAAAAAACACATAACAAAATTTACCATCTTAACCATTTTTAAGTTCTTTTAAGTTCAGTAATCTTAAGTATATTCATGTTGTTGTTCAATCAATCTCCAGAACTTTTTAACCTAACATATATAATTAGATTTTAAAGTATATATATACACCTATACATATATACATATGTACAAATATATACACATATGAACACATATATGTACATATACATAGAGACAGAACCATTTTAAAATCTGAGCTGCATTCTATTCCGTTAACTTGGCTGACTTTAACCGTAAAGAAATCAGTAACTCCACCCACAAGACCAGCCTCATTTGGCTATATTTGTTCACTTAGTATCACAGGATTGTCAGGATGAAGGGTGCCGCCTCAGTATAGCTGAGTGAGAGGGTTGGAAGGACCTGGGTTCATACCTGGGCAGGTGTGTCTACCACAGGCCCACATCCCTGCTGCAAGGGAGACTAGAAAAAAGTGAACATCAACCATTTTCAGTTTCAGGTATATAATGTGAAAGCTTCCCTCCACTAGGTGGTGGGGGTCATTGCTGTGTGGGGAGCCAGAAGAATAATAAAAGCTTGTTACACCAGCTCACCAGCGTCTAGAATTTTCACATCCTGTTAGGTCACAACTGTCTACCTGCCTTGAATGGCTTGGCGTGGCTGAGGAGATCACACCATGACACGTGCACTTGGGTGGTGAACGTAAGTGTAGGACCACTGGGTTCCTGGTGCTCCTGTGGTCATGGGGAACCTTGGGAAACCCCTGCACTTGTGTCCATGCTGGTTCTGCTGCATGGGATGTCTTCTCTACATCTCTCTCTGCCGGAACCAGGTCTTGCCTTTGTCTAGGGTCCCACTTGAGTCCAACTTCTTGGGAGCCCACCAGTCTTCTTTTTTTTGATCTGTTCTTGTAGTTTTATTCAGGAGTGGATCTAGCTTTCATGGAGCCTGAAGCTTTTACAATGGAGGGAAGGCGCTTTCTCTGAAAAAGTCAGAAAAAATTTGATGAACACATTGCTAGGACCCCTTCCAGGATCCGTGCAGTTGAGGGGTCTTGAAGCTTAAGCTTCATTATCTTCACTGTAAACCTACTTCTGCTTTTTATGTTCATTCTCTTTTTCTCGTTTTTCCCCATTAAAAAAAAAATGGAGTATAATTTGCATACAGTGAAATTTACCCTTTTAATCGTGTAGTTCTATGAGCTTTGACAAATGCATACAATCATGTAACCATGGGACTTCCCTGGTGGTCCAGTGAGTAAGACTCCATGCTCCCAATGCAAGGGGCCCAGGTTTGATCCCTGGTCGGGGAACTAGATCCCGCATGCATGCCGCAACTAAAAGTCCGTATGCTGCAGCTAAGGAGTCCTTATGCTACAACTAAAAAAAAAAAAAAAAAAAAAAAAAAAATTATGTAACCATTATCACAGTATAAATATAGGACAGTTCCATCACGTCCAAAAATTTCCCCATGCCCCTTTGAAGTCAACTTCTCCCCCCAGCCCCAGTCTCTGGCAATGCATCTGTTTCTATCTCTAATAGTTTTGTCTTTTTCAGAATGTCTCATAAATGGAGTCAAGCAGCAGGTAGCCTTTTGAGTCTGGCTTCTTTCACTTAGCATAGTGCATTTGAACTTCACCCATGTTGTTGCATGTTTCACCCACTCTGTGCCCAGCGCTGGAGATGCTGAGATGGGGAGGGCCCAGACCCCACCCTCAGAGAGCTCACAGTCTAATGGAGGAGGCTCTTGGGCCCATCACCATAGGCTTTTCCTTCAATATTTAGTACACACAGCTTTGCCCTGCTGTCTATTCTGCTACACCTGGCATTCTAACCACTTTGTGATTATCCCGAGGATAAAATTTCTTGCCTTCTTGAGGTATCACTTGGTTTGGAAAGAGCAAGGGGTTTGAAGCCACAAAGACTCTTTGAATCCAGCTCACCCACTTAGCAACTTTGTGACCTTGTGTTAGACTCAGAATTTGGCAGAGCGTGTGTACTGAATGAATATCTGTTGAATGAATGCATACAACCTCTTAAGTCCCAGGTACCGCCTGTGGAAAAAGGGTATAGTAGTCTCGACTTCACCTGACTGCGGGGGGGCTCAGTGCCTGGTGCAGCACCTGGTGGGCATGAGTAAAGGTTTGTCCTGTTCCCCTCCCTTCCCTGGAGCCCTTTGACACCCTCCTCGGATGGGCGCGTGCACCTTGTGTAGACCTCCAAGCTGGGCAGGGTAGCACCAGCCTCTGCCACGTGGGAGCCAGGAGGGGCGTGAGCTGAGCAGACAAGTCCCCAGAAAATCCCACAGGTACTCCACAGCTACCACCCCAAGTCCAGCTCAAAGCACCCCTCAGGCTCATTCCCTCACCTCCTCTTTCATGGTACACACAGGAAGACCCTTCAGTCCTTTCCTCTCACCAAGTATATTCCTTGCAGGGGGCTTTAGAGAAAGTCCACCAGGAGGAGAAAGCCATAACCCTTTACCAGGGGACCCTCTGGCTGAGGGTCAGGTGTCTGGTTCTCAGATCCTGGGAGGCAACCCAGGCTGGCAGATGGGTGGCCACAGGACAGTCATTGTAAAGCAAGTCTGTTCTTGCCTTCCAGACACTCAGCAAGACTCCACACATTAGTTGTCATTAATCAATTATTTGTATAATTATCTGTTTGCTGGCTGCCTTCCCTACCAGAGGGCCCAGGGCACATAGTAGATGCTCAACAAATACTTAATGATTAGATGAAAACTGTTTTGTGCCTAAAAGTACTGGCATTCGCAGTGACTATTTCTGTAGAAGGAAAGGGAACTAGGGTTTGTCATTCCTCTACAGTGTCTCTGGGATGTTAAATCCTTACCTATAGTCTCCTTGTTTAATCTGTGCAGTGGCTGTTGAATGTAGGTGTTTTTATTTTTCTATACTCAAGGAAACTGGTTCAGAGGAGTTAATAAACACTCACAGTCCCATAGCTAGTCAGTGATGGAGCTGGATTCAGACTCAGGTCCAATGCCAAAGCTCAGCCTCTGTATTTCTTAAGAATAGAAATCTCTACAATTTAGATTTAAAAAAAATATTCAAACTGATACTTGAGCAGGATATAAGTGGGTTGGATTGCAGAGTTTAACGCTTAACAGCATGAATTGAAAATTTGCAGCATGTTCTGTTTTGTGCTTTTCTAAATTGGATTTGAGAGTTTAACGCTTAACAGCATGAACTGAAAGTTTGCAGCACGTTTGCTCTGTTTTGTGCTTTTCTAAATTGGATTTGGGAGTCAGTCCGAATTTCAAGTTCGGATTTTTGCCACACACACATTACACACAGCCCTACATAAGCAATAAACCCCTCTCTGTGCTAGGGCGATGTGGGCTGTAGAATGGTCCTGGACTTGAGGGCAGGAGGCCTGGGTCTGAGTCTTGTTGGATAGGGAAGGGGCCTCTGGCAGGTCGCTGAACCACTCTGAACCTCAGTTTTTCGTTAACTGCAGAAAGAGCCCCAGTTATCTCAGAGGGTTGTGGTGTGGATCAAAGGAGCAAATAAGTGAATGAGATGTTTGTGAGGGCGGTTTCCCCAGGAGGAGTTTTGTATGTGATCGTTGTCCCAAGTCTGCAGAGAGGAGTAGGGCTTGAAACACACTGAAAAGAAAGAGTCTACAGACAGGGATCAGCAGAATCACGTGTGGAAGGACGTGGTTTGTTTCTGTTTGCTGAGATCAGCGTGGGCGGAGAGAGAAGCTCGTTTGTGTGAAGTTTGTATGCTTGGAACCCTGTAATTAATTATACTGTCACCTGGTGTCAGCAAATATATAATGCAGGGCCAGAGTGGCATCCTCTTGGGCAAGGAAGCAGGCAACATTCTTTCTCCCTCTCTCCTGGTCCTTATTCGTTCATTCATTCATTCAGGGGCCACTGCAGGCTCTGAGCCATGCACTGAGGTCAAGTCAAGAAGGCAGTATGTCATGGGCAGTAGAGTCAGATCTGGGTTTGAGTCTGAGCCCCTCCCCCGAACAGTTGTGAAACTCAATTTTTTTTTTTTAACATCTTTATTTGAGTATAATTGTTTTACAATAGTGTGTTAGTTTCTCCTTTACAACAAAGTGAATCAGTTACACATATACGTATGTTCCCATATCTCTTCCCTCTTGCATCACCCTCCCTCCCCCCCTCCCTATCCCACCCCTCTAGGTGGTCACAAAGCACAGAGGTGAACTCCCTGTGCTCAATTATTTGATTTAACTAAACTCCAGTTTCCTCATCTATATTATGCGGAAAACAATTTCTGTCTCATGGGGCCATATGAAGATGAAAAGTGATGATGCTTTCAAAGAAGTTTGCACAGTTCGTTGTACATAATGAACACTCAATCAATAAATAGTAGCTTATAAATCATAGTAATATAATCTCCACCGAGCCAAAATGCACAGTGGGCCAGTTTTGCTGTTTTCCTGTTTTCCCCTTCTAGCCTTTTAGAAGGTCACTGTGGGTAAGCAGATGCAGAGGCCCAAGGGTTGGAACCCATGGCCACCAAAACCTAGGTGGCTTGCTGTGCTGTGGGAACCTTGAGCTGTGCACCCAGCCTGAGAAGCTGCCCAGCTTAAGTTTCTGAATAATGACTGTGAGGAAGGATGCTCCCTTCAGCAGCACAGTAAAGATCAGGCTTTCTCAGTTGCATTTAGAACCCAGGCCCATAGTGCATCTAAGACAGTCCTTTCAGAGCTATGGTATTAACAGGAGGTGTATTATGTTTTTTGTGAATCCTTGTTTTGTCACACATGGACCCCTGATATCAGGTAGTTGTCTCGGAACTTGGAGGCTAATGCCTGGTCAGCTTTGTGCATTTTTGGAGACAACTATACACACACACACGCGCGCGCACACACACACACACACACACACACACACACGCTTATACTTGTGAGTGTGGATTCTTCCAAATGCTTTTTCTTTTTAAGGTCAAGCTTATTGAGATGTAATTAGTAAAATTTACGCTTTTCAGTATGAGTGTTTTAAGTGTGAGCTTGAATTCTGAGTTTTGATAAATGCATACAGTTATGTAGCTACCACCATAATCAAGATGCAGGAAAGTTCCATAATTTTCCAAAATTCTTTCACGCTCCTTTGTAGTCAACCCTCCCACCGTCGCTAGTCCTGGCCACCGCTGATCTGTTTTTGGTCCCTATAAACTTTCCTTTTTCAGGATAACATATAAATGGAATCATACAGCATGTTGGCTTTGGGGTTTGGCTTCTTTCATGGAGTGTAATGCATTTGGGACTCCAGATGCTTTTGATTGCAGCAAGTTGAGTGGTTCTGAGATCAATATGGAAAACCAAGAGCATTCCTGTATACCATTAATAACCAAGAGAAAATCTAATTTATTTTTTAAATTTATTTTTTAATATTTATTTATGGCTGCGTCAGGTCTTAGTTGCAGCATGTGGGATCTTTCGTTGTGGCGTGCAGGCTCAGTACTTGCAGCGTGCAGGCTTAGTTGCCCCACGGCATGTGGGATCTCAGTTCCCTCACCAGGGATCAAACCCACATCCCCTGCACTGGAAGGCGGATTCTTAATCACTGGACCACCAGGGAAGTCCCAAGAAAATCTGATTTTAAAAATGCACAATACCACCAAAACCCCCCTGAAGTACTTAAGAATAAAGAAAGTGAAACATGCCCAAGATATTTATAGAGAAATTTATAGCATATCATGAAAAGACATTAAAGAGGGCTCAGTGGAAGAGACCGTGTTCATGAAGAGGAAACCTGGTAAAGATGGTGATTCTTCCCAAGTAAATCTGCAACTTCAGTGTACTCGCAATCAAAATGCAGGTAAGGTTTTTCATGGAACTTGACGAGCTGTCATGAAATTCATATGGAAAAGCAAAGGCTAAGAATAGGCAAGACAGTTTTAAGAATATCAGGATTTATTATAAAGCTATGGAAATTAATACACTGTGGTGTAGGTGCATTGCTAGTCGGTAGACCAGGGTAACAGAATGGAGAGCTGAAATAATACCTATACATGTTAGAAAACGTTACAAGTGATGGTAGAATTGAAAATCAGTAGGAAAGAATTCAGTAAATGTTATTGGGACAGTAGGGATCTGTACAGAAAAGAATAAAGTTGAATCCCTAACTCATAACATACATAAAGACAAGTTCCAGATGAATTAAAACCTAATAGTGAAAAAGCAAACATTAAACACTTTTATGAGAAGATGTATGTGACCAGATTTCCTCAACAAGATATTAAAAGAACAAGCTATAAAAGAAAAGATTGATGCATTTATCATATAAAATTTAAAACTTCTGTACAACAGAAGACACCACAACAAAGTTAAAAGAGCTTTTTCTGGGGAAAAGATGTTTGCATTGCATATGTCCAAGGCATAATTTATACCCAGAATTCACAAAGAAGTCCTAAAAATCAGTAAGAAAAAGATGAGTGGGGGGGAGATGGAAGGGATATAAATATTTCAGTTAAGGGGGCCAAATGGCCAAAAGGCATAAAATGTTGATCCACTTCGCTTGTAAATGAGGAAATGCAAATTAAAACAAACATGATATACTGTTTCACGTCAATCAGACTGGCAAACGTTTTTAAATCTGACTATATTAAGTTGGCAAGAATGGGGAGCATCAGAACTCGTTTACACTGCAGGAAAGAGTAGAAACTGGTATAGCCTCTCTGGGGAGTGGTTTTGCATTGTCTGGAGGAAGATGCTACGCCCTGTGACCCAGCAGTTCCGCGCTGTGTGTAAACCCTAGAGAACGTCTCACATGTGCCCAGAGAGACATGTGTATTTGTTCCAGCCCTGTCTGTAATAGTGACAACTTAGACATATGCATCAATAGAATGAATACATAAACCATAATATATTCATATAATGAAATAGTATACAGAGGTTAAAAATGATCTAGAAAGACAAGTCTCAACCAGGATCAAAGTTTCAAAAACTGGCCAAAGGAGGCATAAATTATTCACTTTGGGGGAGAAAATGTGTCAAAGTATATCAAAATGTTTAGGATATAAACCCCTTGACTCAGTAATTCTATATGCAGAAATTTATCCCACAAATATATTCATACGAGAGTGCCAATATTTAAATACATACAAACGCACACACACAGATTTCTTTACGGCAGTATTTATAACAATAAAAACTAAGAAGCATATTAGGTATCTATTGCTACACAGCAAAATACCTAAAAAGTTAGCTCGTTAAACCTACAGTAATCTCACATGGCTTCTGTGGGTCAGGAATTTGAGGAAACTTCAGCAGGATGGTTCAGCTCAAGCTTTTTTCTTTAGGCTGTGGGTAAGTTATATGGGGGCTGCAGTTATCTGAGGGCTTCACTAGACTTGAAGGATCCACATCCCAGATGGCTCCCTCACTTGACAGGCGGGTTGGCGCTGGATTTTGATAAGAGATTCACTTCCTCTCCAGGGCTGATTGTGTGTCCTTGCAACACGGTAGCTGATGTCCTGCACAGAAAGTAATCTGAGAGGGGGGAAGCCACAGTGTCTTGTAAGATATAGTCTCAGAAGTCACACACTGCCATTTCCACCTTAGTCTGTTCTTTGGAGGTGAATCGCCAAGTCTGGCCCACATTCAAGGGGACCTACATTAAGCTTCACCTTTCGAAAAAACGAATGTCAAAAGAAAAAGAATTTGTATACATATTTTTAAATCTTTACAGGAAAAAAACTTAAACATCTGCTAATGAAAGGCTGGTTAAATGAACTGTGACTGTTATCCCAAAACTTTTTTTTGTAGGACAACCCTTCAGTTAAAAAAAAAAAAAATTTTAATGCACACTTCTAATGTAAAAATATGAGCTACAGTTGACACTTGAACAACATGGGTTTGAAGTGCAGAGGTCTACTTATATGCAGATTTTTTTCAATATGGAAAATTTGGGGGGATTTGCAACAATTTGAAAAAACTCACAAACCATGTAGCCTAGAAATATTGAAAAAGTTAACAAAAAGGTATGTCATGAACGCATAAAATATATGTAGATAGTAGTCTATCCTCAAATAAGGTGTGATACTTAATATAAATTAATAATGTGTTAGTTTTCTTACTGTTTTATAACTTTGCTTTCAAAGAATTACATTATCATCCAGTATGCCTCTCTCTCTCATAATTGGAGAAATTATGTATCACCCTATCATCACAGATAAGTGGGTTTTTTAAATGTAACAATGTTTCCAATCCTGTATTAAGAATATTACTTTTGGAGTTCCCTGGTGGTGCAGTGGTTAAGAATCTGCCTGCCAATGCAGGGGACATGGGTTCGACCCCTGGTCGGGGAAGATCCCACATGCCGCAGAGCAACTAAGCCCATGCACCACAACTACTGAGCCTGAACTGTAGAGCCCACGAGCCACAACTACTGAGCCTGTGTGCCATAATACTGAAACCCGCATGCCTAGAGCCCGTGCTCCACAACAAGAGAAGCCACCGCAATGAGAAGCCCGCCCACCACAATGAAGAGTAGCCCCCGCTCAACGCAACTAGAGAAAGCCTGAGTGCAGCAACAAAGACCCAGTGCAGCCAAAAATAAATAAAGTTTTTTAAAAAGCATATTAATGTAGTACTGTATGCCATATCAACTGTCTAACAATTCATTCATTAGTGTATAGGCTAGGCCACCGTGAAGCAATTCTATCTATCACACTGGGCTACCATAAAACAATCACATTGCTGCTTCTTTATTATCAATGTACAAATCATTATACCTGTAAATAAATATGAATTTCTTTTTCATATTACCTTTTCATTTTTGATACCTAGTGTTAGTAATACACATAACATCTACAGTGTTTTGTATCGTATAAGACAATATTGATGTAGGTACTGACAGACGATTCATCTTGTAAGCATGACATAAACTTATGGTATTGATAAACACAGTACAGTATTCTAAATGTATATTCTCTTCCTTACAGTTTTCTTAATAACATTTTCTTTTCTCTAGCTTACTTTAAGAATACAGTATATAATACATACAAAATATGTGTTTATTTTTTACGGTATTGGTAAGGCTTCATCAGTCATCAGTAGGCTATTCATAGTAAAGTTTGGGGGGAATCAAAAGTTATACATGGATTTTTGACTGTGCAGGGGTTTGGCATCCCTAACTTTCACATTATTCAAGGGTCAACTGTATATTTTCCAATTATATACATATACGCTTGACTAATTTTAAAAAAATTTCAAAAACTGGGAATTCCCTGGTGGTTCAGTGGTTAGGACTCCATGCTTTCACTGCTGAGGGTGCGGGTTCAATCTATGGTCAGGAAACTAAGATCCTGCAAGCCGCGCAGCGTGGCCAAAAAAAAAAAAAAAAACCTTCAGGGACTTCTCTGGTGGTCCAGTGGTAAAGAATCCGCCTTCCAATGCAGGGGACGCGGGTTCGATCCCTGGTTGGGGAACTAAGATCCCACGTACCACGGGACAACTAAGCCCGCGTGCCACAACTTCTGAGCTCGCGCGCCTCAGCAAGAGAGCCTGCGTGCTGCAAACTACAGAACCCATGTGCTCTGGAGCCTGCGCACCACAACTAGAGAAAGAAAAACCCACACACCACACTAGAGAGAAGCCCACACACCACAACTAGAGAGAGAAAACCCATGCACCACAACTAGAGAGAAGCCCGCACGCCACAATGAAAGATCCTGCGTGCTGCAACTGAGACCTGACACAGCCAAAGAAATAAATTTAAAAAATAAATAGCTTTTTAAAAATTTCAAAAACAAGTTTGAGTGAAAAAATTTCAGTGGAATACATATAGTGTGATTCCATTTATATAATGTTTCAGTAGATATGAATACTTTTTTTTGTTGTTTAGGCATGGCTTATGTAGTCGATAAAAACATGGTGAGAATGATAAGCACCAAATTCAAGATGGTGCTTATCTGGGGGAAGGAGAGAGAGAAATGTATGAGGAAAGAGTATATAGGAGACTTCAAATATATCTCTCACGTTTTAAGTTTTCCCATATTAAAAATTGTAGCATATTTATTGGAATGCCAAAAGGAGCTCAAGAACCAAGGAGTACCCTTCTGTTAGAGAGTAAAAATGGTCTTGGAAATTAATTCTCATAGAAATAAATCAAAATTGATTCATAAACTGTGAGGAAAAAAACCCACAGAGGACAGTAAGTAGAAATTGTATATTTTTTGCATCAATGCTGAGATTGCATCGCTGCCAGCCTTGGGGCCCCAGCAGGGCTGGGAAATGGTGGAGCTGCTAGAGGCAGGGGCGACAGAGTGTTAAGGGGAACCTGTAGACTCGGCTGAGATGGAATCGGGTGCAGGCTCACCCTCTGGGACCCTCCACTTCCAGTGGCTGCTGTTCTTGGGCTTGGTGAGCCCAGCCCTAGGTGGGGCTCCGTCGGGCTTTCAACAGACCTCCCACCTCTCTTCTTATGAAATTGCAACTCCTTGGAGATTAACTAGAGAATGAAGAGAAGCCCCTAGGCCCTACTTAGAGCAGGTATCCTGTCATTCAAGCTGAAAGAAAAGAGCATATTATTCACTTGGAAAGGAATAGCAACTCCCCTCCTTAAATGCCTGAGTGCTAGCACCACCCAGCAAATATCCTCTACTACCAAGTTTCAGTAGATGATTCAGCCGGTCTGTAATGAACAAAAGACAACTGAGTGAGGAAATGGACTTGTATTATTCAGAGGAAAGGAGAATGTCTTTTCTTTCCTTGAGCAAGAAGGGAGACTGACAAAAATTCTTTGCTTGACCAAACTTTCCTCAGGTTCCTGACCGGTCTCCTAGGCCCATCCGTGTAGTCTGTTGTGAAATCTGTTTTTAGCAAGAACCTCCCCCTGCCCCCATATCTGATCACCCAAGATGTCTGATCCGGTTCTTTATCCTCCACCCCTCTTCCCCACCCAGTGATGCCCTGGCTTGTTGGTTTAGCCAGAATACCCCTCATCCCTGATGTGATGTTTCCTCTTAGCAATTTTCCATCCACTGACCCCCACCGTGCTCCTTGGCTATAAATTCCCACTCGCCCATGCTGTGTTTGGAGTTGAGCCTGGTCTTTCTCCCCACCCCCCTGTAAAACCCCTTTACAGTGATCCCTATACCTATGTTGATAATAAAGTCTGCCTTACCATCTTCAAAAAAAAAAAAAAAATTCTATATTTTTATGTTATTAAGAACAAAAAGCACAAAATGTAATCAATGTAAATTTTAATACCTTTTAATGTTCAGAGGAAACAATGTACCTTCATGACTTGGAAGACCTTTTGTGAAAGTTCATTTTTTAAATATTTTTTATTGAGGTATAGTTGATTTAAAATGCATTAGTTTCTGGTGTACAGCAAAGTGACTCAGATACATACATATATATATACTTTTGCATATTCTTTTCCATTATGGTTTATCCCAGGATTTTTTTTTTTTTTTTTTTTTTTTTTTTTTTTTTTTTTAGTGGTACGCGGGCCTCTCACTGCTGTGGCCTCTCCCGTTGCGGAGCACAGGCTCAGCGGCCATGGCTCACGGGCCCAGCCGCTCCGCGGCACGTGGGATCCTCCCGGACCGGGGCACGAACCCGCGTCCCCTGCATCGGCCTGCGGACTCTCAACCACTGCGCCACCAGGGAAGCCCTATCCCAGGATATTGAATATAGTGCCCTGTGCTATGCAGTAGGACCTTGTTGTTTATCTGTTCTATATATATTATAATAGTTTGCATCTACTAATCCTAAGCTCCCACTCCATCCCTCCCCTACCTCCTCTCCCCCTTGGCAACCACAAGTCTGTTCTCTATGACTACAAGTCGTTTCTGTTTTGTAAATAAGTTCATTTGTGTCATATTTTAGATTCCACATACAAGTGATATCATACGGTGTTTGTTTTTCTTTTTCTGGCTGACTTCACTTAGTATGATAATCTTTAGGTCCATCCATGTTGCTGCAAATGGCATCATTTCATTCTTTTTTATGGCTGAGTAGTATTCCATTGCATATATGTACCACATCTTCTTTAACCATTCATCTGTCAATGGACATTTAGGTGGCTTCCATGTTTGGCTATTGTAAATAGTGCTGCTGTGAACATAGGGGTGCATGTAACTTTTCAAATTATAGTTTTGTCCCGATATATGCATAGGAGTGGGATTGTTGGATCATATGGCAACTCTATTTTTAGTTTTTTGAGGAACCTCTATACTGTTCTCCATAGTGGCTGTACCAGTTTACATTCCCACCAACAGTGTAGGAGGGTTCCCTTTTCTCCACACCCTCTCCAGCATTTGTTAGAAAATTCTTTTTTTTAATATGGCACATTATTTAATAAAAATTATATATAACATGTACATACAGAAAAGTACATAGAACATATGTGTACAGTTTAATATACATTTGTGATTATAAAGCAAAACTCTGCATAACTACCATCCAGGTGAAGAAATTCAGTATTCTGGAAGCCCCTATGTTGTGTACCATTTCTTTTTTTTCTTTTTTTTTTCTTCAGGCTCATTTAATCCATACAACAAACCATGATATAGTTATTGTTTTTCCCCTTTTTACACATAAAGAAATTGAGATTGAGATTGAGAGAGCTTAAAACCTATGCCAAATCACCATGTTGCCATAGCATGAGCTGTAATTTGAATTCAGTCTGTCAGACAACCTCGAAGCCCCATACCCTATTCACTACACTACAGAGACCTCTCCAAGCTGGGGTAGATCTTACTTTCTGCTCTTATGGTGTACCATTTCTTCAATTCAATTTGTTTTATCATAACATGAACAACTGTACAAATAAGCCTGTTGTTTTACATTTAAAAATTAATTTCAGAAAAAAATATTGCTAGTATTGATTTTTTTTAAATTTTCAAGATAATTTGGCATCGGGAAATGTTGGCCCAACACTAAGATGCCTGAGAAGACTGGAAGATACTGTCGTTTCATGGTTTACAAAAGTCTTGGCCCCAGTTGGTAACGGTGGTGCCACAGCTTGTAGCTGAGCCCTAGGCCAACAGTTGCTCCCCTGCAGTCACTCCAGGGCCCGGGAAATGGTGGGCAGTCCTTCTCGGTGACTATAACTGGTGCCACAGTCACAGTTAACCGTTACTTCCTGTGAGCAATACCTCTCTTCCTTGGTCAGAAGGTGATAAGTAGCTTCAGAATTGCATTTTCCTGACATTGGCCAATGGGGTAGGTGTATGGTCTTTGCCATTTGGGACTGCATTTGCTGTCTGCCTGGGACTCTGGGCACTTTTAAAAAAACTCTTGGGGCAGATTACCGTGATGGTTGGGTCGAAGCGTCCAGGACCCAAGGACCAGGAAACATCACCCTAGACCAGGATTTCTCTGCCTCGGCACTTCTGATGCTGTGGACTAGCTCATGCCTTATTGGGGCTGTCCTGTATGTTGTAGCGTGTCTAGCAGCATCCCTGGCCTCCACCCACTAGATACCAATAGCTTTTTTAAAAAAATTTATTTTTATTTTTTATTTTTATTTTATTTTTTTAAACTTATTTATTGTTGGCTGTGTTGGGTCTTCGTTTCTGTGGGAGGGCTTTCTCTAGTTGTGGCGAGCAGGGACCACTCTTCATCGCAGTGCATGGGCCTCTCTCACTATCGCGGCCTCTCTTGTTGCAGAGCACAGGCTCAGTAGTTGTGGCTCACGGGCCCAGTTGCTCCACAGCATGTGGGATCTTCCCAGACCAGGGCTCGAACCCGTGTCCCCTGCATCGGCAGGTGGATTCTCAACCACTGCGCCACCAGGGAAGCCCCCAATAGCTTTCTCTCAGATGTGACAACCAGTTTCCAGACATTGCCCAGTTGTCCCCCAGGCAGCTCAATCACCCCCAGTTGGGAACCACTGCCTTGGAGGGTAGAATTCACATGAGGCTCATGGTCCCTCCACAGCAGCTGTGGAGGAGGTGGGAGAGGCAACCCGGCTGAAGGCCCCTAATTTGGACCAGCAGGAGGAATTAGGGCAAAGATAGGAGGAATGCAGCAGGCAGATAGATGGAGGCAGTAAGTTGGGGAGGGGCCTTCTGGGTAGCGGTAAATGGCAGTGGGAAGGAGGAGGGTGGGTGAAGAGCTCTGCGGCTCTGAGGCGCCAGGCAAGGCTCCATTCCCAGAAAACTGGGAGGAGTGTGTTAGCACAGAGCCCCATCTCCCCTCTAGAGAATGGCACTCGAGCCTTCCCTTCCCGCTCCTGAGCTGACCCTGAGCTCTTAAACAGCATTAGATCTTTCTAACAATTGTACCGCTTTCCTCTTGACCTTGTAGAGAGTCATGTGAATCTCTCAAGTGGGCTGGTTCCTTGGAGAGAGATTGCAGTCGTTTGACATTTATTCACCCATCAGACATGTGTCCGGCACCCACTTGGGCAAGGGCTGTGTGAGGTGCTAGGGACCCCACTAGTCACCCAGGACTGGATGGTCTGACTCAGCCAGCCCAGGCAGCCCTGGGAGAAGAGAGTAAGCCTGTCATGTGGCTACCCAGGTCACATCCCAGCTCGGCTCCTGGCTGTTGTGTCTCTTTGGGCCTCGGTGCCCTAGTCCCTAGTCTGGAAAATGGAGTAGTAAGAATTCCTATCCCGTTTGGGTGTTGAGAGAATTGAGAGAATATACAGGCTGTAGAGCAGTACCTGGCATTAGTGAGTACTCAGTGGTATTAATATCATTATTTTAATTTTTTTAAATTGAAACTACTACATAAGGACTGTAATAGACTTAACAAGTGTCAAGAAAATTCTGAGGGACAAGTGATCAAAGACTCACAGAGTGTCTCTTTTGAGATGGATCTTCAAGGATTAGTGAGACTTTATGGGAGGGGGGGATAAAAGGGTTGTAGGAAGATCATGCACTAAAATTCAGGCAGAAGAGCGAGACAGCAGGAAGTCACAGATTGTGAGCTTGCGAGCCCGGCTCACTGGGGGACAGCTGCTGGCCTTAGGGTCCGGAGCTGAGGGAGGAGGGTCTGGGAGGCCAGGAAGGAGAAGGGCCTTGTCAGGGGGAATCAGTCTGAATGGACATAAGTCCCAAGCCCCTTTGGCTTGGGCCTGTTTCATTTCTTACTTCTTTTCTCCAAAATAGATTTAGAAGAATGGGCTTCCCTGGTGGCGCAGTGGTTGAGAGTCCGCCTGCCGATGGCAGGGGACGCGGGTTCGTGCCCCGGTCCAGGAGGATCCCACATGCCGCGGAGCGGCTGGGCCTGTGAGCCATGGCCGCTGCGCCTGCGCGTCCGGAGCCTGTGCTCCGCAATGGGAGAGTCCACAGCAGTGAGACGCCTGCGTACCGCCTCCCACCCCACAAAAAGGGTAACCAGGTGGGGGGATGCTGGCAGCCACTTGACATGCGAGTCCAGCAGACGGACGGAGCACTGGCCTCCCTTGTCTGGGTACCCATGCTTCCCACCTCTGTGACCGCTCAGGAGATGTTGTTGGCCATTGGGGTTCCCAGAGGAGCAGATCCATGGGCCATTGGGTCGAGATGCATTTTCCAACCTGTCTCTTCTGCTGTTCACACGCTGCCTCAGGGCAGGGGCTGGACACCACCCTGGCAGATGTGGCTAATAAGCAGGGCATCTGTGCCAAAGGACGGTGGTGTGTTTATTTCTCTGGAGCCTGTGGTGTTGTGCCTGAGGCTTTGCTGAATCAGACCAGTGCTATCTGGCATCCCCTTGCTGCTGAGACCTCAGTCCAAGGTCACGAGTGTCCCCCGGATGGCCCTGGCCTTTGCTTCACCACTCTCTGAAACTCCCCAGAGTGAACATATATTTACTGAGCACTTACCAGGCCCAGGGGGGTGTGGTTACATGAGCGAGATAGACACCATCCTCGACTTTGTGGAACTTAAAAGTCTTGCGGGAGAGACAGACATTGAATAAACCATTGCATGTGGTATGGATAAGGGCTAAGAAAGGGGATTATCCAGGGAGTGACAGTGAAGAACAGGAGAGGAACCTAATCTTCAGGGGGTGCTGAGGTCAGGAAAGGCTCCCAGAGGAAGGAAGACTCTCCCTGGTATCTGAGAATACTGCTTAGGGGGCGGGACAGCATGGGGGTGTTGGAGAGATCCCCCCCCCCCTCTGAGCTGGCTTGTGACGAAATCCAGTGGGCTTCCCCAAGCTGCCTGTGTCTTTGGCATTGTGGCCATCCCTCTCTTTCTTAAATTTCTTGCTTCCTTTCAGACTCCTCGTTTGTCCCCTTAGCTGTCTTATCTTGCTCCCCAGATATAATTTCGGCCTTTCCAGAGGATGGCCCCATTTTTGGCTTCATGACCTCAAACCACCCTGCTGTGTTGCCAATGACAGATTGAAGGAGGTCGGTATGGAGCTGTAAGAAAACGCAGAGGGTTCCTAAGCATGTCCCAGCCATGAGCAGAAAACCTTCAGGGCATTCAGAAAGATTAATCAAGCCTCACAGCAGCATTTTCTGTAGCTTGGAGGATGCTTCTTGCATCGAAGATGACATTCTCCATCAAATAGGATGAATGAAAATCACATTTCTCTTTTTTCCCCTCTCTCTCCCCTCCAGGCTAATATTTGGCACCCTTTACCCTGCATATTCTTCCTACAAGGCTGTGAAATCAAAGGACATTAAAGAATATGTAAGTAGCACTTTTGGGGGGCGGGGTGGTGGTGGTGATGGGCTTAGATGGGGGGAGCTGGGCGTGAAGTGCAGGGGCGGGGCGCAGATGCCCTCTTTGGTGGGTACTGGGGGCAGGGCAGTACGGCGACCTGCTGGGTGTGACCCAGGAGTCCTCTCCCGGCTAGACCTCCTCTTTAGAACTAGAGTGTGGAAGTGAGCATAGCGGGGAGGCCTGGCAAGAGGAAATGGCACCTGGGATTGGAGGTCCCCAGTGGCCACAGGCCACTCTGTGGCCTTGGAAGAGTGACTTCATCTCTCTGAGCCTCAGTTTCCTTGTCTGGCCTGGAAATCAGCATTACTGGGAGACAGTCTGGCACTGGGGGCAGGAGCGCAGGTCCTCATGTCCAGCAGACCCTGCCTAGCAATTCTGATCCCCATATGCCGGTTCTGTGATTTGAACACCCCACTGTTTAAGCCCTGTTGCTTTATAAGCTTTTAGAGGGCAGGAGTTACCATCGTCCTATGACTGTTGCCCACTGCACCTCGCAGAGGGCTGAACGCACGGGCAGGGGATTAGGAGTACTTACTGGTCGGAGGATTGTGTGATTTGGGTGCCCCAGTCACAGCCTTAAATGTGCTGGGCACCTCTGGGCAGGAGAACCGTCAGACCACACCTTGATTGATGAAGACGTGTCGGGGGTGGCTGGGGAGGGAGGAGTGTCCCTCCCCAGGGAGGACAGTATCCCAGGTCGAAGTGCAAAAGATACAGATTTTGTCATCAAGAGACTGAAGTCAAGTCCTGGCTCTGACGTCTGATTGACACAACGCTTGACAAGAATCTTAACTTCCAAGAGCCTCGGTTTCCTCATCTGAGCAGTGGGTGGATATCAGCAATCCTAGCGCCTAGAGGTCCTTGCTCTGCTTTTACTCAGAAGAGGTCACTTGGCAAGTTAGGCACAGGCAAAGAAATCATTCAAAGCAGGTTTGGAAGTTCTCAGCTTTCCCAGGATGTCTTTCGGATGGAACCAGCCACCTCCAGATCAGCTCAACCAGAGCCGCCTACACCTACTCTCTGAGTTTCCTAGAACTGCTTGCCTGGCTTGCATTTGCTGCGAAGCAGGGGATCCAGACGGGGTGTGTTCTCCTGTGGAGGCTGGGTCCCCAGCATGTCTGTGAAGGAATCTTAACGGCTATAAATAGCTGTTAAGTTGCAAGCACAGAACCTCATGATTCCTAATGGACTCGGCCCAGGGGAAAGCACTGGGCAGCCTCCTCCAGGTCTCCCTTTCCCCGACTGCTTCCAGCCTGGGGAGGGGGGACGCTGTGCCAGGAAGGGAAGCAAAGCAGGGGTCACCGCAGTTCAAGGTCTGACCCTCCGATTTGCAGAGGTAGAAACTCAACGCTGTCCGCTCATCCGGGAGAGAGCAAACCCTGGTGAATTGTTTTGCTCTATCTAAACTCACAGGAGCCTGGTTTATGACTAGAACGGCAATCATTAATTTAAACTGAAAAATATAACTGACAAGCAGAGCAGCTGTTTGTGTTGGCGGTGAGCACGTGCTTCTCCCAGGAGGGAAAGCTTGAGAGCTAAGATTAGACAGTTTCTCGGTAAAAATGGAACTGGAAGCAAGGCACCCAATGGTATTACGGGAGACCTGCCTCCTTTTCCTGCGCTTTTTCACACGTGCTCAACTCATACACTTGCGTGCATGCTCACATGCTTTCTCCCACACGCATTCACACTCACTTCTTTCCCTCCTTTTGACCAACAGACCCATTTGTCCAAGAGAGAAACCTGGAAACTTCCTTTAACTCCTGTCCCTTCCTCACCACCCATCCCCACCCAGATGTCCAGGTGGTGACTGTGACCCTTCCTCTCTATCCTCCTTATAATCTTTCAAACCGGGTCTCTCCTTCTGTGCTGCCTCTCTCTTCAATGAGGCTCTCATCATCGTTCCCTGGAATGTCACAGTGGCCTCCTGTATTCTATTTTTTATTGCCACGGTAACAAATTACCATGAATTTAGTGGCTTAAAAGCACACAAATGGGGGACTTCCCTGGTGGTCCAGTGGTTAGAACTCCAGGCTTCCACTGCAGGAGGCACAGGTTCAATCCCTGGTCGGGGATCTAAGATCCCACAAGCTGCACGATGCAGCCCCCCCCCAAAAAAAAACCAAACCAAACAAACAAAACCCCCCCACAAATGTATTATCTCACAGTTCTGGAGGTCAGAAGTTGGATGGGTCTCACTGGGTTGAAATCAAGCCTCCTTTTGGAGGCTGTAGGGGAGAGTCCATTTCCTTGCCTTTTCCAGTTCCTGGAGGCCACCTGCGTTCCTTGGCTCGAGCCTCCTTCTCCATCTTCAGAAGCAGCAGCATTGCGTCTCCCACCATTCTTCCGTAATCCTGTCTCCCTCTGACCGCAGCCAAGAAATGTTCTCCACTTGTAAGGATCATGTGAATACATTGCGTCTGCCTGGATAATCCAGGATAATCTTCCCATCTGAAAGTCCTTAACTTAATAACTGCAAAGTCCCATTTGTCTTAGAATGAAATATACTCACAGGTTCTGGGGATTAGGACGAGGACATTTGGGGGGCAGGGGCTGTTATTCTGCCTGCCGTACCGCTAACTGGTTCCTCTACCTCCTGTCCCTCATCTCATGCTCTGTTGTCTACATCACTTGTACAAGCCTTTGAAAAATGGAAATCTATTCATTTTACTCCCCCTGGATCCTTTCATGGCTGCTTATTACCTGCAGGATGAAGTCCAAACTCCATTAGACAGTGTTGAACCTTCTTGATCTTGCTCTCCCTACTTTGCAGCCACTTCTCTACAAGCATTCAGTGCTTCTTTAAAAAAAAAAAAAATTTATTTATTTTCTTTATTTTTTTGGCTGTGTTGGGTCTTAGTTTTGGCACATGGGATTATTTTGTTGCGGTGGGCGGGCTTCTCTCTAGTTGTGGCGCAAGTGCTCCAGAGCACGTGGGCTCTGTAGTTTGCAGCACATGGGCTCTCTAATTGAGGCATGCGGGCTCAGTAGTTGTGGCGCACGGGCTTAGTTGCCCTTCAGCATGTGGGATCTCAGTTCTCTGACCAGGGATCGAACCCGCATCCCCTGCATTGGAAGGCGGATTCTTTACCACTGGACCACCAGGGACGTCCCACGTTCAGTGCTGTTGTTCTCAACACCCACAATGTGGTCTGTGGACAGGCATTATCAACATCACCCGGGAGCTAGTTAGAAATGCAGAGTTTCAAGCCCTACCCAGACCTCCTGAATAAAAGTTGGCATTTTTAACAAGATCCTCAATTTGAGAAACACTGCTCTTGACGTTCATAGCTTTTTATGTCTTTCCAAACTTACTGCACTAGTCAAGGTTTTGAGACAAAAACTTAAACAGAAAGGAATTTATGGGAATTTGTAGGATTAACTAGAAGCCTGGGGAAAGATATTCAGAAATTGGGGAAGATCTGAGAAGGCTGGGTGACAGCCAAGCTTATACCTCAGGAAGGGTCTGGTTAGGAAGCTGCTGCCCAGGTCACCACCATGGAACTGGCTGCCAGCTGCCCATGGCTTTGGAACATTTCATGAAGATTCAAAACCCTGGATAGGGGCATTTGACTTTTCCAAGCCTGGATAATAGGCCTTGCCTCCCATAAAGACCTGCATGCTGGGAGACACCCTCCAAATGAGAAAGCTTTGGATGCCGGTAATTAAAAAAAAAATACATACACACGTGCACACACACACACACACACACACACACACACACACACACGCACACACACACACACACCCTCAGAGATACTGCACGTTTGGTTTCAGACCACAACGATAAAATGAATATCACCAAAAAGTGAGTCACACAAACTTTTTGGTTTCCTACTGCATATAAAAGTTGTGTTTAGGGCTTCCCGGGTGGCGCAGTGGTTGAGAGTCCGCCTGCCGATGCAGGGGACACGGGTTCGTGCCCCGGTCCGGGAAGATCCCACATGCCGTGAAGCGGCTGGGCCCGTAAGCCATGGCCGCTGAGCCTGCGCGTCCGGAGCCTGTGCTCCGCAACGGGAGAGGCCACAACAGTGAGAGGCCCGCATATCACAAAAAGGAAAAAAAAAAAAAAGTTGTGTTTACATTATGCTGTAGTCTATTAAGTGTGCAGTAGCATTATGTCTAAAAAAACACTGTACACACCTTTATTAAAAGATAATGCTGTGGGGAAAATGGCACCAATAGACTTGCTTAACCACAAACCTTCAGTTTGTAAAAAAAAAACCCAAAAAACCACAATATCTGCAAAGTGCATTTAAAAAAGCACAGTAAAACGAGGTATGCCTGTATATTATATATATGAAAATATATAGTATAATGATCTATATTACAGTTACTTCTTGGGCTGCACAACATCCACACCCACTTTTTTACCCAGGTTTTGGCTTTAAAAAAAAACCTTCCAGGGACTTCCCTGGTGGCACAGTGGTTAAGAATCCGCCTGCTAATGCAGGGGACACGGGTTCGAGCCCTGGTCCGGGAAGATCCCACATGCCGCGGCGCAACTAAGCCCGTGCGCCACAGCTACTGAGGCTGTGCTCTAGAGCCTGCGAGCCACAACTACTGAAGCCCACGCTCCTAGAGCCCGTGCTCCACAGCAAGAGAAGCCTCTGCAATGGAAGCCCGCACACCGCAATGAAGAGTAGCCCCCACTTGCCGCAACTAGAGAAAGCACCCGCGCAGCAACGAAGACCCAACTCGGCCAAAAAGTGTATCATTGATACACTCTATATACTATATTAGGGGAGAAGGAGAATAAGTAAAAATAAAATTAGTTAAAATATTTAAATCTATACATAACACAGAAAAGAAGAAAATGGATAGAAGGCACAGGTGTCCTTATTTAGGCAAGTGGTCATGAATTCATATTTGGTATTTATGTCTTTGGATGCTGTTGGTATTTGTGTCTTTGTTAAAAGATGATTTTTAAAAGGGTAAAATAATGATTCTTGTACAAATATAAAATTGACACATGTTGAAAATTTTACTTAGCTCATTAAGTAATGAGGGAACCAGTAAGGTGTTAAACAATTCAAAGGAGACTCCAAAGAACAGATATATATAAGCATTGAGGAATGAGTAAATGACTTTGTTCATAGATATTCAACTGATTTCTTGGGAAGTAGGGCCATTGGACCCAATTGTACCTCCACTGGACAAAATTCTTTGGCACATCGATAGACTAAATTATTTGCATTGTAATCAGTTTTCTGTAACTTACAAAGTTGCAAAACAGCTCAAAGACATTGTAAAACAAGACACCTGCAGAATTAAGATAACTCGGAAGGCTGCTCTGGACAGCAGCCAGCATTCCACAGGACACCCATTCCGAAGTCTTTCACAACTTTTCCTATTACTTCCCTCTTCCACCATCCAATCAGTGCCCCCCTGTGCCTTCACTGTGGTTTCTTCTCCAAGTGTGTGGCCTAAATCTTCATTCCTGAGGAATCTGAGGCCTTAGTAGTCTTACCTCTGTAGGGTTGTAGTAGTGATCCATTGACTTTACCTCTGAATAAGACAATACTAGGGGATGCCCTAGAGGACCCTTAAATTCCATCCACCCTCCTTCCTGCCACATTGTGTAGTAGCAACTCTAGTTCCCTTTGATAAGCAGGATCAGTCGCCCCATGAAAGCCCATGAGTCCCTTTATTATCTATTTCCTAGTGGCATGGTGGTCTTGAAATGGCCAGGCGAGCTCCTAGTCTCTGCTTCCACTTCATCAGAACCATTTTATATCCCTCATGGAAGCATCCATCTTTCGAGTACTAAAATTATTAAAAAGCAGAGCTCAGAGGTTTGAGGAAGAGAAGCAGAAGTGTTGTGAGTGGGTTAGACCAGAGATTCTCAAACTTTAACATGCATATGAATAAATAGAGAGTTTTATTAAAATGCAGATTCTGATCCATTAGCTCTGGAGTAGGGCCTGAGATTCTACAAGCTCCTAGGAGTTTTCAGTGGCGTCAGTCCATGAACCACACTTTGAGTTACAAGGAGCTAGCATTAGGCTTAATCATAAGAAACACCACCCTCATTTCCTTGGTTCCTGAACCTTTAGATTCTGGCTAAGATGCTGTACCTTGTGTTGGTCACTAATTCAGAGAGGAAACTGCATCCTCTAGGACAGCATTATCACCTCACAGAATGCTTGCTGACTCCCACCTGGTTCTTTTCTGGAACTCTCCAAAGCTCTTGTAGCATTGTATAAGGCCAGCTGCCTCAGGGCTCTGGGGTACATGATTAGATCAGTGATTCCCCAAAACATCAGCCTATTGTCATATTTCTTTTGCTGTAAAAGAGGGCCCTTGGTCAGAAGCAATGTTGGGATGCATCAAAATGAGAAGGGCACTCACTGAGTCCACAGCTTGCTGTATGGCTGCCAGAAACATGGCAGTGGGAAAAGCAAGTCCACATACCCAAGAAATGAATATTCCAGAAAAGAGTCTATGCTGCCCTTTCTATGAAGGAAGGGGCTTGTTATGATGAGCCTGCTCCCAGGATGCTGGCTGGTGCCTTAAGATATGGTACTGTCCTAGAGATACTTAGTCACTACTGCTGGCAACTTGGTGTCTGAGCAGGGTCATGGCCAGGTCGCCCTTGGTGAGAGGCACGGACATTGCTGAGCCCATGTGTTCCCTCTGTCTACATGACCACTGGTCCATGAGCCCATTGAACATGCAATATCATGCTGAGGTAAAAGGCTCATAGACATCCATAGGGCTGGTCATCTCATCCACCTGCTTACCAAGAGCCTCCTCTGCCATCAGGACCTTTTGGTGAGCATTAGCAAGAACCACAAATATTTGCATTCTGTGGGCCCGTTCGTATAATTTCCAAACCACCTCAACACCAATCGCTCAGTCTTGTCCCTTCCAAGTACCTCATCATCTGTCCAAATTCTTACCTGGTGTTTAAAAATGTATCCCAGATTTGTTTTAATCAGGTATGGTAAGGCATGCAGACACAGAAATGGCTCATGGAGGAAGAAGCTTTTACTCACAGTTCCCTGGAAGTAGGAGGCACAGCACGCCATGCAGGGCCACATGGAGAAGCACCAGGGTCAGTGAGGAGTTAGAGGGAAAGTGAGGGGGAAATGTGGGCAATGACCTTTATCATGGTTTCTGTGGGAAAGGCAAGGCAAGGCAAGGCAGAGTAAGCAAGCTTAGAACTGGCTAGCAGGCTCTGGGGTGTGGGGGCTGCCTCTAGTTATCTGGTACCAGGTCCTGGGATGATTTTAGGGCTGGGAAGTATTGGCTCAATCTACGAGAGCTCCATAAAGGAGGTAGTTTGGAGTATGGATCCTGGATTGGTCAGTTTGCATGTCTGCTCTGGGGCAAGAATGTCTCAAGAATCAGCTAGTCCTAGAGGGGCCAGTCTCTCTCCAGTCAGCAGGACCCCAGATGTCACAGCATCAAGACTACAGGAAATAAGAAAATACAGTTAATAAACCTGATGACAGTATAAATGTATTACCTCAGGACATTTCTCCTTCCAGGCTAACTGTGCAGCTCAGAGTTCTGCCTGCAGGGAATTTCCTTCCCCACTCTCTCCAGGTCACCCCTGACTATACAGTTGTCCACTGTGAGCTCGTGCCAGCAGATGGTGCAGACTCATATGTCAACCAGGCTCACATTTGTCCTTTCTCAGTCATTTGGCGTAGGGAATTCCCCATGAGGCTGAAGCAGGGCCCGGATGCAGGAGGGAATGTGAGAGGCTCAAGAAATATTAGTGTGACTGCATCGGGGAGGCTAAAGGTGAGGCGAGGCTAAGAGGTGGCTGAGTTTGCTGTCTCCACAACTCATGGGGGAGGCCTTTTGCAGGCTCCCAGGAGCCTTGGGAGCAGGGTCTGATGGGCTGTGGGGTCTCAGCCCACCTCTGTGGCTCATGGAAAGTCAACAAGCTCTGCTTCCCACCCTTTATTATGGCCTAGGGTTACCACTGCTCTCCTATCTTCTCATTCCTATGCTTGACCAGTCCAGAAGGAGTTCCCAGTTATGCTCTCAACTGTCCACTCCAGAGTTGCCCCCAGTGATAACCTCGCAAATCAGCAATAACTTTCTGTCTCTTTTTTGGATGCTGGCCCACCCAAGCTCCCCCTCATCTTGCAGGGAATTTTGGGTAGAATCCCTCAAACCTGGCAAGTGCTATTTCAAATCTTTGAAAAATAACTTACATTTGGTTTCTCCGAGGCCTAGTGGGGAAAACCATTTCCAGGTAATTTATTTATGGTTTCCATGAATGAGTCACCAGTATTTCATTTACCTTGTTAAGCTCAGTGAGTCATTCTCAGACCCTTCCTTCTGCATGAAAGTGTTTTAAAGTGGAGGAGTACATGATGGAAACTTATTTTAGACTAACACTTCCAGCCTCCTCTCTGCCTTGGCTCCCTCACCTTTGTCTTCAGCCCCATCCCCCCTCCTGAGATGTAGTTTTGCCTTTCCAGACGCCTGTTGGGCATTCTTCTTGGATGTCCTCTGGGACCCTCAGACTGTCCTCTGCCTCATGGAGCTTAGCTTCTTCTCCCTAAATTGGCTCTTTCTTTATTTTCTTGCTAGTGTGAGAGGCTCCATAACTATCAGTCACTCATGCCGTGGCTTCACCAGGACCATCCCGTGTATACCTAGCCCTCCATCTCATAGGGAACATCTGTTGCTTTGCAAGCTATCTAATTTTTTCTTCTCAAAAAGCCACCTAGACCAGTATTTTCCAAAGTATATTCCATCTCAACCTTTTTGAGACCATTCTTTCTTTTCCATTCACAACACCGAATATTCTAATCCAGGCATTTAAAACATATTCACCTAGAACCTACTATGTGCCAAGAACTGTTTTGGGTACAAAAGATATAATGATGTGCAAGAAGTGGTCTCTACTCTCAGGAAACTTACAATGTAGGAAGAAAAACATCAGAATAAACAGGTACTTTTAAAGCAGAGTGGTAAGTGTTATGACAGGGAAGATGTATGATACCATGGGAGGAAGAAAGGAGAGGATACGTAAACTTTGGGCACTTCCTGGAGGAAAATGACAGTTAAGTTGATATCTGAGGGCTGAAATCTGGAGGCAAAAGAAGATACTCTATTAGGAAACTGAAAGAGTTATAATTGGAGTGGAAAATTTGAGAAGGTGTGTATGAGGAGGAGAGCTTTTGGTGGAGGTAATCAATGTCCATTTATGCAAGGACTTGTAAGCCAGGTTAAGGAATTTGGGCCTTATTGTAACAACAATAAGGAGCTATTGAAGGCTTTAAGCTAGGAAGGAGAATCATCAAATCTGGATCATTCTGACTGGAATATGGAGGATGGACTGGGAAGGGGGTAGAGGTATAAAAACCAACCAAATGCTGTAGTTTTGTTCTAGGCAGGAGATGGTGGTGGTCTGAAGTAATGGTAGAGGGATGGAGAAAAGATAAGTTCAAGAGAAATACGAGGGTGGAAGTGACAGAACTTGGTGATTCATTGGCTATGTTAGGTGAAGAATGCAGAACTTCCTTCAGGGAGAATGTCCAGTCTAGGGTTAGAATAGGATGTCAAGAACAAAGCCCTGGGGAGGTATTGATGAGCCTGAGAAGTAGCCAGAAAGTTGAGAGGGAAATCGGGTAGTGTTGCGAGAGCTTTTCAGTAAGTGATAGTTTCACATCTAGCTGAAAAGTCAAGCAAGTCAAGTGAAAAACTGAAAAAGGGTCCCTTACAATCCCTCGAAATATGTTACAAAGACCCCAGTGAGGGCAGTTTTGATGTTATGGATGCAGTGCACTGAGTAAGTGAGGGATGAGGAAGTAGACACTGCAAGTGTAGGTGACCCACTGGAGAAGTTTGTATCTAAGGGTTGTGTCAAGGAAAAAAATATTTTTTATTGTTGTTGTCATTTTCCTTTGTTTTTAACCAAAGATTCTAGAGTGTGGTTTGAACACTAAAAAGAAAAAGCCTCCAGAGAGGGAATTCAGGCTCTTGGCAGTGTATCTGGGTACTAGTGTTGGGAATTCCTGGATCTTGGGCCCCAGTATGCCATGGACTTTACAGCTGGACTAGATCTTGTTTGCTCCCTGATAAAGAGCCCGTTCTGCTGCAGATAACCTTGGTAGCATGTAGCATCTTAGATAGTTTCTTTTGATGGACTAAGCCAGCCTTGTTTCCAGGGGACTGTCTTGTTTTTCTAAATAGAGAAGGCCTCTAATTAATCTATTATGCCACGTGTTTCAGAGTCACAAAGACAATGGAGATTCACCAGAACTGCCTTCATGTTTGAAAGATATTTATGCTGGGTATAGAATTATAGGTTGACACTTTTTTTTTTTTCTTTTAGCACTTTAAAGGTGTTATTCCATTTTCTTCTGGTATTCATTGTTTCTGATAAAAAGTCAGTTATAATTCTTATTGTCATTCCCCTGTATGTAATGTCTTTTTTCCCTTGCTTCAGATTTTCTCTTTGCTTCTTAGCAGTTTTACTATGATGTGGCTAGGTGTGGTTTTCTTCATATTTATCTTGCTTCAATTCATTGGATTTCATGGTCCTGTGGGTTTGATATTTTGGTCAAATTTTGGAAATTTTCAGTGGATATTTCTTCAAATAATTTTTCTGTCCAATTCTCTTTTTCCTCTCCTCTGGAATTCCTATTCCATATGTGTTAGACTGCTTGATGCTGTTCCACAGGTATTGAGACTCTTCATTCCGCACCTGCCCTCCTCCAATCTAGACTTCAGCCTGGTTGACTCTACTGTCTTGTCTTCAAGTTCACAAATCTTTTTTTGTGTCCAAGCTGCTATAAATTCCATTCAATAATTAAAAAAAAATTTTTTTCAGTTAATGTATTTTTCAGTTCTAGGATATTGTTTAGTTCTTTTTAAAAATTTTCCTCTTTCTCTTGAAATCTCCCATCTCTTCACTCATTATATGTACCTTTTCCTATAGATTATTTAACATATTTCTACTTTTTAAAGAAAATAATATTGAACCCACCCTTTTTCTCCTAGGATAAGTGTCTTGTTAAGTGGTGACAGATGAAAAATTTAGCTTTTATAACAAAATATTTGTTAATAAGTTGCTGAATATCTTCTTTGGTGAGGTGTCTTTCAGATCTTTTGCCATTTTAAAAATTGGGTTATTTTTGTTGTTGTTGAGTTTTAAGTATTCTTTGTATATTTTGGATACAAGTCCTTTTTCAGATATATGTATTGCAAGTATTTTCTCCAAGTCTGTGGCTTGTCTTTTCATTGTCTTAACAATGTCTTTTGAAGAGCAGAAGTTTTTTATTTTAATGAAGTCTAACTTATCAGTTTTTTTCTTCCATAGGTCACACTCTTGGTGATGTATTAAGATTCATTGACAAGCTCCAGGTCACCTAGATTTTGTCCTGTGTTATCTTATAGAAATTTTATAATTTTGCATCTATCATTTAGATGCATTTTGAGTAATTTTTGTGGAAGATGTAAGATCAATGCCTACATCTATCAACGTTTTTAATGCAAATATCCAGTTGTTCCCAGCACCATTTATTGAAATGACTATCTTTTCTCCATCGATTTGCCTTTGCTCCTTTGTCAAAGATCAGTTGACTATATTTATGTGGTCTGTTTTGGGGCTCTATTCTATTTGTCTAGTCTATCTGATATATTTATCTGTAGTTTCACTAATACCACACTGTCTTGATTATTGTAGCTTTATAGTAAGTCTTGAAGTTAGATAGTGTCAGTTCTCTGACTTTGTTCTTCTTCTTCAGTATCATATTGGCTATTCAGGTCTTTTGCTCTTCCATATAAACTTTAGAATTAATCTGTTGATGTCCATGAAACAATTTGCTGGCATTTCAATTGGGATTACATTGAATGTATAGATCAAGTTGGGAAGAACTGACATTTTGATAATATTGGGTCTTCCTATCCATGAACATACAACATCTCTCCATTTATTTAACTCTTCTTTGATTTCTTTCATTGGAGTACTGTGGTTTTCCTCATATAGAGCTTTTGCATATTTTGTTAGGTATATTCCTAAGTAATTACATTTTTTTGGTGCCAATATAAATGGTATTTTTCTTTTAAATTTCAAGTTCCAGTTGTTCATTGTTGGCATATAGGAAAGCAATTGGTTTTTATATTTTTTATATGATTATTTTATATATTAACCTTGTGTCCTCAAACCTTGCTATAATTGCTCATTTGTTCCAGGTGTTTTGTTTTTGTTTCTGTCAGTCCTTTTAGGTTTTCTATATAGACAGTCATGCCATCTGAAAAAAAGACAGTTTTATGCCTTTCTTCACAGTCTGTATACTTTTTATTTCACTTCTTATCTTATTGCATTAGCTAGAACTCCCAGTATGATAGTGAATAGGAGTGTTAAGAGGGGACCTCTTTGTCTTGTTTCTGATCTTAGTGGGAAAGCATCTAATTTCACACAATTAAGTGTGATGTTAGCTGTAGGGTTTTTTGTAGATGTTCTTTGTCAAGTTGAGGAGGTTCCCCTCTATTCCTTTGCTGAGAGTTTTTATCATAAATGGGTATTGGATTTATTAATTATTGATTCATTTTCTAAAAGATATGGGCCCTTGGCACATTTTAAGTTGGGTTTTGTCTTTTTATTATTGAGTTGTATGAGTTCTTTATTATTTGGATACAAATACCATATCAGATATTGATATGCAAATAGTTTTTCCCATTTTGTGGGTTGTCTTTTCACTTTCTTCATGGTATCCTTTGAAGTACAAAAGTTTTAAATTTTGACAAAGTCTAATTTATCTATTTTCTTCCTTCATTGCTTGTGTTTTTGATGTCACATCTAAGAAAACATTGTTTAATCCAAGGTCACAAAAATTTACTCCTGTGTTTTCTTGTAAGAGTTCTTACATTTAGGTCCCTAATCCATTTTAAGTTTATTATTTGTATATGGTGTGAGGTAGAAGTCCATCTTCATTCACATGTGAATATCTAGTTGTCTCAGCACACATTTATACTTTTTAAAGCCTTTGCTAATTATAAAATCTAGGTCAAATATGTATCTGTTTCTATTGACCAGTTTTTCTCTTAACCATGGAGTATGTTCTCCTGTTTCTTCATATATATAGCTATTCTTGTTTATTGGACTGTTATGTGTAATACATCATAGGAACTCTAGATCTGCATTGCCTTCTCGTGAAGAATGTTAATTTTTGTTGTCACAGGCAGTTAAATTCTGACAGATCATCTTGACCTTGTGGCAGCTAGGTTTTACGTTTTATTGGGGCAGGTGTATTTCAGTTTTGCTCTTAGTCCTAGAGCTAATCTCTTAGTCGTAGAGTATAATTTTTATTCCTAAGATTTGGCCTTTTAGGCGTTTCACTGGAAATTCCCAAATGTTTACCAAGCTCCTCTAATTTGGCAGAACTTGAACTCCAAGCTCTATTTCTCCTCCAGTGGGCAGAAACTGAATCTCTGTTCAAATCTCAGTTTTCCAGCTGTATTTTACTCAGACACCTTGGAATATTACCTGATTCTATGCAATTCAGGAGCCAGCCAAGAAATTGAAAGGAATTTGTATGTGGATTTGGTGGCCTACCCCCTTATGGCTTCCCTCTTACTGGGGATTTTTCCTTTTCAGTTTCCAGCATCATTGGCAATCTCAAACTCTATTTTCCACTTCCTCAGGCAAATAAGATGATGGGTTTCTTCTGGAGTTCTATCTGCCCCATGATTTGCCAGCTAGGGAGTTTCCTTAACTACATCAACATGGATTTACTCTGGTGTGGTCCCCTTATTTCAAGAGTTGGATCCTTTCCAGTTTCTGCCAGCTTTTGATAGCTTTTCTAGCCTTCAAACAGCTGTTTTAAAATATTTTGTTCAGGGAATTCCCTGGCGACCCAGTGGTTAGGACTCTGTACTTTCACTGCTGAGGGTGCGGGTTCGACCCCCGGTCGGGAAAGTAAGATCCTATAAGCCGTGTGGCGCGGCGCGGCGCGGCAGGCAATCAATCAGTCAGTCAATCAATCAAATAAAATATTTTGTTCAGAGCTTATTATCGTTATTGGCAAGAGGATTAGTCCAATACAAACTACCCCACCATTTCCAAAAGCCAGAAGGAGCAGACTAAGGAATTTGGACTTTATGCTGCAGGCTAGAAGATTTTAAATGGAGGATTAATAGGTTGAGTTCATGCTTTGGGGGAGATTAATATGGGGATAGTTTGTAGAATGGATTGGTGAGGGGAAAGCCAAGAGACAGGGAAGCAGTCAGGAGACCCCTGCAGTAGTTCAGGAGAGAGGGGACCAAGGCCTCAATTGGGGAAGAGAAACAGTACAAATGGAAAAGGATGGTCACATGGGGGAGATTAAAAGAAAAGATCCAGTTTCTGGGAGGGACTATGGGGCTTTCCCACATGGAAGTGTTTTTTTGTTTGTTTTTGGTTTTGTTTTTTTGCCACACCATGGCATGTGGGATCTTAGTTCCCCGACTAGGGATTGAACCCATGCTCCCTGCAATGGAAGCATGGAGTCCTAACCACTGGACCGCCAGTGAAGTCCCTGGAAGGGTTTTTAAATGACCAGTGAGGATTACCATCATTCCATATCAGAGAGTCTGGCCAGGTTAAAGTTTATTCCAGGGTGTGTCTCTGTGGAGGCTTGAAAACTTTATTCACCTGGTGTTAGTCCTGGGCAAATGACCTGACTGAAACCTGAGTCACTGCTGGCCTTCAGTTCTCCCTGGCTCACCTGAGGGCTATTGAAGACCACCTAAAGTCTACTTAGAGCTTGAGCCTAGGTCAGCTGTGGAAACAGCCTGTTTGCCCCCAGCCCCAAGGTCTGGAGTAGAACTGAACCAGCCTGGGGAAAGATAGGAAAAGGGCTTACCAATGCAGGCCACTCTGCCTGGACACATCTCAGCATCCACTGTCAGGGCCTGTTCTCTTCAAGTTGGCAGCCATTCATCCTTGACCTTTTCTGCTAGCTTTGTTGCTTTCTCCTTCAACAGGTCAAATGGATGATGTACTGGATTATATTTGCACTTTTCACCACAGCAGAGACATTCACCGACATCTTCCTTTGTTGGTAAGTACTCCAGGAAATTGGGACTTTTCCAGGAAAGATGTTGTTAAGTGTCAGGGGAGAAGTGGGAATGTCTGAAAGCAGTCTCAAACCTTATTAGCACAGAGAAGCAGGTGCAGGAATGCCAATTGGAACATTTCAAATCAATTAGTCTGTAAAATTGTTCTTCAGGTAAATATTTATTGAATGACCATATAAGAGCAGGTATTGTTTGTACAATGATATAATGATGGGCAAGATAAACACAATTCCTCAATTAATGGAGTTGGTAAAGAAGCATTCCTATGTTTAAAAAAAATAAAAAGGGGCTTCCCTGGTGGCGCAGTGGTTGAGAGTCCGCCTGCCAATGCAGGGGACATGGGTTCGAGCCCTGGTCTGGGAAGATCCCACATGCCGCGGAGCAATTGGGCCCGCGAGCCACAATTACTGAGCCTGCGCGTCTGGAGCCTGTGCTCCGCAACAAGAGAGGCCAGGATAGTGAGAGGCCCGCGCACCACGATGAAGAGTGGACCCCACTTGCCACAACTAGAGAAAGCCCTCGCACAGAAACAAAGACCCAACACAGCCATAAATAAGTAAATAAAATGAATTTAAAAAAAAAATAAAAATAAAAAAAATTAAAAGGAGAAAAACAGTACACAAAAGTGTGCAATAAAACTAAGTTTCTCCCCTACACCATTCACCCTCACCATTACTGCTTTTCACAACTGTATATACTTTTAAAAAATGTACGCGTGTGTATACGTACACGCATATACACATACTTTTCCTTTTTTAAAAACAATAGTACTGTAGTATACCTAACAGTTCCCACTTTGTTTCTTAAATTTATTTTTGAAATACTTTGATGTAAGCATAAATAGATCTACCTACTCTTTTAAAGGCCACATAGAATTTCATGGTATAGATGGATCATAATTTATTTAATCAGTCCCCTTTCGATAGACAGCTTTTTCTCTCGCATGAACAATGCAGCTACTACAGCAATGGACCAAGTGAAAATCATAAGCTAGGTGTTTGTATTCATATATTGTGTCTTAGCTGAAAGAGGCTGTGAATAATATACAGTATCCTGTTCGTATCTAAAGGGTCTGAGTTTGTGCACATGTGAATGTGTACTAAAAATAGTGTGGAAAATACTTGTCTGTTAGCAAAGGTTATTTCCGCAACTTGGGATCATGGGGTCAGTTTCACATTTGCTGTGTTGTATGAATGTTTTACCATGATCAGGTTTCATCAGGGAAAATAATAAAAATATTTCCATTTTGAGAAAAAAAAAAAGTTCTTACCCCAAAAAGGATTAGCCTGGACTTACCCTCTGGGATGTCCTAGATCAAAGACATCCACTTCTCTGAACACTACTTCACTGAATCCTGTCTTGGATCAGTGACCTTAATGACCTCAGTGTGTAGTTGTTCCCCTGAAGGAGCCAGGCTTTCATCTCTACTGGCAGAGAGAGATGTCTCAGCTATTATGGCCTTAAGCTGGAAGGAAGGAATCTGGATTACCTAATTCAATATGCTTGTGCCATTCTGCACTGTCCTGTGCCCAGATAAACAACAGACTGAAGACGGGGCAGAGTCTCCAGGACTGGAGATGGAACTCTGCTGAGCCATTTTTTTTGTCTTCCCCAGACCTCAGAGGCTGGCACTAGGAGGTGGACCTCATTTTGTGCAGAGCTAAAGTGGGGAGGTTCGTGTCTGTCCTGCAGAGATGAGGAGAACAGGCCAGACCCAGTGAGGATTGTATAGTCAATTAAAGAGTGTGGCCAGCACTTCATGTCGTGCAGCCTTCTTAATGATGCCCTCCTTCTGTCTGGTGCCAGGTGGCCTCCTGCTGTCCTCCTGTCCCTTATCATGAACAAAGTGGGGAGAGCGTTAGTCTCATGAGCTCTTTCCCGGGGGTTTCTGGCATTTCAGCCTTGCTGCTCTTTCCTGGGTAGAAGTCCTGCCTGATGATGGATATGCTTGCTCCCTGGTAGCTGGAATATGTTTTACCCATGGCTCTGGAATTTTAGTCTCATGCCTAATAAGTGCTCAACAACTGTTTCTGAGATTGATTTGATTTTGATTTGGGGAGATGTATTACTTTTTTTTTTTTAATTAAATTTTTGTTTATTTATTTATTTATTTTTGGCTGCGTCGGGTCTTGGTTGCGGGATCTTCATTGCAGCATGTGGGATCTTTCGCTGCGGCGTGTGGGCTTCTCTCTAGTTGTGGTGCGTGACCTCAGTAATTGTGGTGCACGGGCTTAGTTGCCCCGTGGCATGTGGGATCTTAATTCCCCGACCAGGGATTGAAGCCACATCCCCTGCATTGGAAGGTTGATTCTTAACCACTGGACCACCAGGGAAGTCCCAGTGTATTACTTTTCTGTTGCTGTAGTAACAGATTACCACAAATTTAGCAGCTTAAAACAATACAAATTTAATATTTCACAGTTTCTGTGAGTTAGAAGTCCAGGTAGAGTCAACTGAGAGCTCTGCTGAGGAGCTCACAAGGCCAAAACCAGGGTGTGGGTCAGCCTAGGCTCTTATCTGGAGGCTCTGGGGAGATTCCACTTCCAGGCTCATTCAGGTGTTGGCAGAATTCAGTTCCTTGTGGCTGTAGGACTGAGGTCCCCATTTCCTTTACATGTGCCCCCCTGTCATCTTCAAGCCAACAATGGCATGTCATCTCCATCTTCTTCTGTTACCAGCCAGAGAAAGATCTCTGCATTTGCTTTTTTATTTTTATTTTTTTTGCGGTATGAGGGCCTGTCACTGCTGTGGCCTCTCCCATTGTGGAGCACAGGCTCCGGGCGTGCAGGCTCAGTGGCCATGGCTCACGGGCCCAGCCGCGGTGTGGGATCCTTCCGGACTGGGGCACGAACCTGCGTCCCCTGCATTGGCAGGCAGACTCTCAGCCACTGCACCACCAGGGAAGCCCCTGCATTTGCTTTTAAAGTCTCAGGTAATTAGATTAGACCCACCTCAGTAATCAAGTATAATCTCCCTATCTTAAAATCAGCTGATTAATTACCCTAATTACATCTGTAGAATCCCTTTACTACATAAGGTAACATATTTGTGGGTAACATGGGGAGGAAGCCCATAGGATCAAGGTCATGTGCTGCATGCCACAGGAAGGCACCTGATAACTAGGGTATTTGGAGCATGTGTACACGTATGGGTAGAATCCCCCTCTCTTCCTGACCCATATGGAGGCCTCATCTGGTCCCTCGTTGGTCCCTCTGAACAGGCGCCATCCAGGCAGTTTGTGGGTGGAAAGTGAGGGTCCCTTGCTTCTCTCCTGGCACCGTGGGCTCTGCTTCTGCAGGGAATGGTTCGTTGGGGCCCTTCCCTGCCTGCCTCAGCTCACAGCCTGGACACACCCTCAGCCTGCTTTCTTTTTTCCTGCCAACCTCCAGGTATTGCAGATCATGGTCTCCTTCTAGGAGAGTCCTTCCTCTCCATCCTCCCTCTAGCCCTGGAAATGGACACGGGATAGACTCATCAGACACAGGGCCCTCTTTCCCTTCTGGGGAATGGACACCAACTCAGCGGCTCTAAGCTCTGTTTATAATTGAAAGGGGGGCGGGGTAGTCCTGCACCTTCTGGCTTCCCAGAAGCATCTTTAACTTTTGTTAACTTCCAGGACTTGCTATCACGCCTCATGTGTATACTCCCATCACCCTTCACTCATCCCCATCCTGCTCTCTCCACCCCTCCACGAGGGCAGTTCCCTCTTCATTGGTAACTTTTAAAAACTTTCTGTGTTGATGAAAACAGCAATTGTGTATGGTCACAGAAGAGATAGGATGATGGCTTTTTTCACAATTTGTGTAAGTGATTTCATCTAATTTTTTTTTTTTTTGCGGTATGCGGGCCTCTCACTGTTGTGACCTCTCCCGTTGCGGAGCACAGGCTCCGGACGCACAGGCTCAGCGGCCATCACTCACGGGCCCAGCCGCTCCGCGGCATGTGGGATCCTCCTGGACCGGGGCACGAACCCATGTCCCCTGCATCGGCAGGCGGACTCTCAACCACCGCGCCACCAAGGAAGCCCTCATTTAATTTCTTAAAAACTATAAAATACTACATACACATGGCAAAATAAAATTGAAACAATACACTGAAAAGTAAGTCCCTCCTCCCGCAGGCCCTCAGCTCCCTCCCCAGAAGTACCACTGTTAAAAGTTAGTTGTGTTTTGGGGACTTCCCTGGTGGCTCAGTGAATAAGAATCCACCTGCCACTGGAGGGGACACGGGTTCACTCCCTGGTCTGGGAAGATCCCACATGCCACAGAGCAACTAAGCTTGTGTACTACAACTACTGAGCCTGCGCTCTAGAGCCTGCGAGCCACAACTACCTAGTCCGCATGCCTAGAGCCCGTGCTCTACAACAAGAGAAGCCACCGCAATGAGAAGCCCATGCACTGCGACAAAGAGTAGCCCCCGCTCGCCACAGCTAGAGAAAGCCTGTGTGCAGCGACGATGACCCAATGCAGCCAAAAATAAATACATTTTTAAAAGTTAGTTGTGTTTTTGGTGCTCCAGTAATTTGGGCTCTGCACTCTCACTGCTGAGGGCGTGGGTTCAATCCCTGGTCGGGGAACTAAGATCTCGCAAGCCTCAAGGCCAAAAAAAAAAAATTAGTTGTGTTTTCTTCCAGAAATTTTCTATACACATTAATTGTATGTGTTTTTGACAATTTTGTCACTTGCCCAACCCTCTTTGAAAACCCTTACCCCTTCAAGTGTGAAGGTGTTACGTTGGGAGGATAGAGAGACTACACCTGCCCCATGCACCCCAGTGCTGTGCGTATGCCTTGGATGTGATGGTTGCATCTGGCCTTTTCTCCTCAAACACGTCCTCAAGGTCAGGGCAGTTCAAGGGCTTATCCTTACGGAATGTGCAGGGTCCTTCACTTCTTGAATGAAAGCTGGGATGGTGGTACAATGACTGGGAGTTGACTTGGTTGGTGGTGATTGTGTTGGTAGAGTCAAGATACCCCAAGGCCTCTGGGAAACACAGAATCTGAGTAGCCCAACCTGGAGGCTCTTGTGCTGTATGGCAAGAGCCTGGTCCTGGTGTGATGATTCCAGAGGCAGTAGACATAACATGCACTTCAGTGTTCGAAACATTGGGTCTTGAGGTGGGCGGCTGAGACTTTTAACCCAGGCATCAGCAAACTCTTTCTGTAGAGGTCCAGATAGTAAGTAGTTTAGGGTTTTTTTTTTTTTTTTTTTGGCGGTATGTGGGCCTCTCACTGCTGTGGCCTCTCCCGTCGCGGAGCACAGGCTCCGGACGCGCAGGCTCAGCGGCCATGGCTCACGGGCCCAGCCGCTCTGCGGCACGTGGGATCTTCCCGGACCGGGGCACGAACCCGTGTCCCCTGCATTGGCAGGCGGACTCTCAACCACTGCGCCACCAGGGAAGCCCAATAGTTTAGGTCTTGAGAGCCATACAGCCTTTATCACAAGTGCTTAACTCTACCACTGTAGCATGAAAGCAGCCATAGACAGTATGTAAATGAGTGCGCATGGCTGTATTCCAGTAAAACTTTATTTACTAACATAGGTTGTCACCATGGACTTGGCCCATGGGCCACGGGTTATTGAGGCCCCAGATCCATTCTAGCAAGCAACAGAGACCACCTCTAACTAACTTAAGGAAAAGAAGAGAAAACCGTGAGACTTTGTTGGTAGATCCTGGAGTAAATCACGGAATGGAAGGAAAGCTGAACAACTAAGAACTGGAAGGAGAGAAGCCAGCCACCTCGGGGACCCCAGCTCTGAAGCTCAGGGACTTTCCTTCTGTCCCTTAGCTGCCTGTCACTCCCCTCAGCACTGGTTATGCCCATGCTGAGGGCCTCCCAGTTCCAGATGTCACTCTCCAAGGGTGGGCAATCTGATTGGCCCAGAGGTCAGCTGTGACCTAGAGGTCACTTAGTGCAAACAAGGCCGCTGGGGACCTGCTTGAATATGTCTAGGACCGGGGGAGGGGAGGCGGCTCCCCGGAGGCTGGTCGAGGAGGTGTCTCCACCCTCTCCATATATTTGTAGAACCTACTGTGTGCAATTTCATGTGGGTGCTGGGTGGCTTAGTCAGAGTCAGCACCTCTCAGCAGCCTTCTGGGAAGGAAGCTCACCTTGGGGCGTTGCCAGTGCCAGTGAGACACAGGTGTGGAGTACATCTCTCTCTCCTCCCATCTCATACTTTTCTTCTGCTGTGAAGTAGGTGCCTCTTCTTGTCCTCTCTTCTTCTATGTTGGTGGCTTAGGGGCAGGATTCTTTTTTCCGCTGTAGTGTGTGTGTGTGTGTGTGTCTGTCTGTCTGTCTGTCTGTCTGTCTAGCCTCCCTCCGTGCACACTCTTCCCATCCTTTCCTATCCTGGCTAAGATACACAGCCTTTACTCCTACCCAGGGTATCTCGTTCCACAGTAGAGAGGTAGGGAGGTTTCCCACTTACGTTCTGTGGCGTGAGGCTTTAGATTTCAGCAGTAGCTCTCAGCTTCTTTTGATACCACGGGGCAGCTGGCATCCCCCGGGACCTTCTCAGGTGGCCCGCATGCCTTACCGATAGTCGCTGGCAACTTAGACTAAAACCTGAGGCCCACTCAGTCCTAAGCTCCTTTCCTCCCTTGAATCTGCAAAGGGGGAGAGGGCCCTCACCCACCAGAGAGTAATGTGTAGAGGCTTCTGAGAGATTTGCTTTGGGCCTACCAAGGTTGAGCTGATGCCAGGTACATAGTAAGACTTATGAAGTGGCTGTTTGTGGGCGGCGGATGGAGATTTGGAGAGAAGCAAGGCTCTTGATCCTCACTAAGACATTGTTCCATATCACGTTGCACTTTATGGGGTCACCTGTTGGTTTCTGCTCTCCTACTAGATGATACACCCCTAAGGGCGAGGGCATGCCTAACCTAGCTTTGGTTTCCCTGTACTGCTTAGCACAGACCTTTCACCTCATAGCTTTTCAATAGAATTTTCCCAACTGAATGAATCAATCAATGAGCTAGTTGTTATCTTTGAGTAGAAAGTGGGGCAGGAAAAAAGCTTGAGGAGAGAAATTGAAAGAAAACGTAGTGATTGCTAACAGTAGGAGGCAGTCTTGAGGTTCGAGTTTTGGTACTAAAGACTCTAAAGGGGCTTCCCTGGTGGCGCAGTGGTTGAGAATCTGCCTGCGAATGCAGGGGACAAGGGTTCGAGCCCTGGTCTGGGAAGATCCCACATGCCACGGAGCAACTAAGCCCGTGAGCCACAATTACTGAGCCTGCGCATCTGGAGCTTGTGCTCCGTAACAAGAGAGGCCGCGATAGTGAGAGGCCCGCGCACCGCGATGAAGAGTGGCCCCCGCATGCCACAACTAGAGAAAGCCCTCGCAAAGAAACGAAGACCCAACACAGCAAAAATAAATAAATAAATAATTAAAAAAAAAAAAAAAAAAAAAAAAAAGACTCTAAAGGAGCCTACTTTTAACCAAAGTCCTGGAAAGGTTGAGAATTAGCAGGCTGTAACCTCTCCCTTTTTTCTTCTCTGGATATTCTTGTCAGCCTTCTGCCCAAGGAACAAACCCATTCCATTGTGATTCTTCTATAACTAGTTGATTTCTCTTCAAAGGAAGCTCCATCATCCAAGGTGGACAGGGGAATACAGAGGAGCCCTCTGTGTCCTGGTCCAGAGATACTGTATCTAGAGATACTGTCCAGGGTGGGCGGTATCTTGGTGGTCTGGAGACCACCAAGTGAAGTCGGCTACCCCAATTGGTCATTGGAGATGCGTTGCCAGCCTGACAAGAGAAGATTTGGGAGGTGAAGCCAGAAGGTTAGGAGGCAGGAAGGTTTTCAAAGGCTGCGCCAGCATGGATGGGGCACACGGGAAAGATCCTGAAGAACAGGAGGCTCAGTAGCAGGCTGGCCAGAGAATAAAGGGTCTCTGGCAGCACAGAAGGATTGCTCAGGATCTAGTGTTCACCCCTCCACACCCCCGCCCAGCCTGGGGCAGGCTCTTACGGTTGGTCCTACACTGTGATGGTTTGACCGTGGGGAATCAGACTCTGGTACCTATGTTTGCACAGAAGTACAACCTCTATCTGTAAATCAGAAATTCCGCAGAAATTCCACTTCTGGGCATTTTCCTAAAGGCACGTTAGCATAGGTACGTAAAGAAGCATGCTCCAGGGCTTCCCTGGTGGCGCAGTGGTTGAGAGTCCGCCTGCCGATGCAGGGGATGCGGGTTCGTGCCCCGGTCTGGGAAGATCCCACATGCCGCGGAGCGGCTGGGCCCCGTGAGCCACAACTACTGAGCCTGCGCGTCCGGAGCCTGTGCTCTGCAATGGGAGAGGCCACAGCGGTGAGAGGCCGCGTACCAAAAAAAAAAAAAAAAAAAAGCATGCTCCAGGAGATTCACTGCAGCTTTGTCAGCTTTGTTGTAGTAGCCAAAGATGGTAACCTTTGTAAATATGCATTCATGGGGATCTGGATAGATTCTCATGCCCCCATACACAGCCGTTAAGAACAGTGACTAATAAGAACCTGCTGTATAAAAAAATAAATGAAATAAAATTCAAAAATTCAAAAAAAAAAAAAGAGTGAGGCCTGGGGAATTCCCTGGCGGTCCAGTGGTTAGGACTCCGAGCTTTCACTGCCAGGGCCCGGGTTCGATCCCTGGTTGGAGAACTAATATCCCGCAAGCCACGTGGCACAGCCAAAAAATAAAAAAATCCCCAAAGTGTACTGTTAATCGTGTGTGTCCAGTAGGGGGAAGCAAGGTGTAGGAGGGGTGCAGAGAATGCCACTAGGTGAGCATGGGGGACATTACGGGAGTCATATATACCCACACAATTGTATATCTTTGCCCTAGTCCACTTCTGGAAGGATGCACAAGAAACTGATGATGTCTATGCTTTTGGAAAAGCATCCAGGATGGGAAGGAGACTGTGCTATATACTCTTTGGGACTTCTAGACTTTTTTAAACTATGTGCACACGTGACCTATTTTTTTAAAAACTCGTCTTTTACATAATAAACAAAAGAGCAGCAGTGCGACAGAGCCCCCTGGGATTATCCGTGAATCTTGGGTTGATGCCTGAGCTTTGCAGGTTCATTTGTCCCTTGGGGCTGACAAATACTTGTTTTCGAGACAAAACTTCCTTCATTGTTCATCACCAGAGTGTTCAATTACGGGAGAATCACACCTCGGTTCCTTCAGTTCCTTCTCTTTTCTGGCTGTGAAACGTTAAACAATCTTGACATGAAAGTGTCCTTCAGTTGCTAAGGGAATGTTCAGGAAGGGCCTGCCAGAAGCAGAAGGCAGTGGACTAGGATGAGGAAAGGAGGAGGGGGTGGAGCCGCTGACTGGAGTGACGTGAGAGTTAAAGGACTCTGAAATGACTTGCTAGAAATTGCTCTTTGTTTTGGCTCTCTTATCAGGGAGGATGCCTGGGAGGGGTTTACTTTTCTGATTCCTCAGACTAGCCCAGGTGTCACTTTCCCTCATCGCATCTGTTTTAATGGTACCCAGACTTTGTTTTCAGGTCTGGTAAGACATGCAGACACAGAAATGACTATCATGAAGGAATAAGCTCGTTATATTCACAGATCCCTAGAGGTACAGCCCTCTGCACAGAGCCACGTGGGGAAGCATGGGGCTGATCAGGAAGCAGAGGCACTTCCCTGGTGGCGCAGTGGTTGAGAGTCCGCCTGCCGATGCAGGGGACGCGGGTTCGTGCCCCAGTCCGGGAGGATCCCACGTGCCACGGAGCGGCTGGGCCCGTGAGCCATGGCCTCTGGGCCCGCGCGTCCGGAGCCTGTGCTCCGCAACGGGAGAGGCCACAGCAGTGAGAGGCCCGCGTACCGCAGAAAACAAAAACAACAACAACAACAAAAAAATTAAAAAATATGGTTAGGGCTTCCCCAGTGGCGCAGTGGTTGAGAGTCCGCCTGCCAATGCAGGGGATGCGGGTTCGTGCCCAGGTCCGGGAAGATCCCACGTGCCGCGGAGCGGCTGGGCTCGTGAGCCATGGCCGCTGAGCCTGCGCGTCCGGAGCCTGTGCTGCGCAACGGGAGAGGCCACAGCAGTGAGAGGCCCGCGTACCAAAAAAAAAAAAAAAAAAAAAAAATATGGTTAATACACATCAGGCCTGCCAAGTATGGTTGTCCCGGTTGTTCATAGCACAGGATATCTGGCCAAGGAGGGGAGTGGAGCTGAAATTCAGATGAAGCCCTGTCTGCAAGCCATGTGCTCGCAGGACTGCATCCAGCTGAAGGACTTGGCTTTTTCTCACACGTGCAGAGGCACCGCGTGGGTTAGCAGAGGCCCGTGATGGCACTTGTCTCAGCTTGCTATTCTATATTAATTGTGATGATTTGAGCAATCTCTGTTTCCTTGACTGGACCACCAGTTCCAAGGACGCCAGAACCTTGTCTATGTTTCCTGCTAGACTGGAAGCTCCCAGAGAGCAGGGGTCAGGTCTTCTTTGCTCCTCAATGTCTCCTCGGTGCTCAGCACCAGCTGTCACACACGGTGCCCAGTGAGTGTTTATGGGATGCATAAACAAATGGCATGCAGGACTTTAAACTTCAGAATCGTATGTCATCCGTACCCTGAACTCTTCCTTCTTTTGGCACCAAAAAGATCAAGACCTTTTTGCCTGCTGTTGGTATTTTTTTTTTTTTTTTTTTTGCGGTATGCGGGCCTCTCACTGCTGTGGCCTCTCCCGTTGCGGAGCACGGGCTCCGGACGCGCAGGCCCAGCGGCCATGGCTCACGGGCTTAGTTGCTCCGCGGCATGTGGGATCTTCCCGGACCGGGGCACGAACCCGTGACCCCTGCATCGGCAGGCGGACTCTCAACCACTGCGCCACCAGGGAAGCCCCGGTATTTTTAATTAAATTTAATTTTTTTAATTGAAGTATAGTTGATTTACAATGATGTGTTTGTTTCAGGTGTAAGCAAAATTATTCAGTTATATATGTATATATATATATTTTCAGATTCTTTTCTCTTATGGGTTATTACAAAATGTTAAGTATAGTTCCCTGTGTTATACAGTAGGTCATTGTTGGTATCTGTTTTATATATAGAAGTGTGTATGTATTAACCCCAAACTCCTAACTGACGCCTCCCCTCCTCCCCGCCAGCCTGCTGTTGATTTGAGCAGGGTGAGTAAGCATCCTCTCTCCCGGCAAGAGTTGGGCTCCCATCCCTGCCTTTTTGGGGACTAAGAAGATAGTCAAGGAGGGGAGGCTTCCATTCTCAGTCTGGTGATTCTCTGTCAGCTCCACCCTACTGTAAATCCCGTGTTTGTGCCTTCTTGGCCTCCAGTGAAGAGTGAATGACCGGGAAATTGGGCACGGCTGGTTGCGGCATCTGCGCCTACGGGAGCCCCGGCTCCAACCGAAATGAACAGAGCTCAGAAGGAAGCCCCAGCTGTTGTCAAGCGCGGTCATAGGGTGATTGCTGGAGAGACCCCGGGTCCCTGGCCTGCTTGACAACGAAAGAAAACACGAACCCAGCTTTGGGAATTCCCTGGCGGTCCAGTGGTTAGGACTCAGTGCTTTCACTGTTGAGGGTCCAGGTCCAGTCCCTGGTTGGGGAACTAAGATCCCACAAGCTGAGCCGTATGGCCGAAGAGGAAAAAAAAAAAAAAAAAAAGAACTGGCTTTCAAGAGGCCTTGGGCTTATGCTTGTGTGTGCATACACCTTCATGGGAATCTGGGGGCCACGGGGCTGCGTGCAGGCTGGAGAGGTGTTTATGCCCCCAAGTCTCATGTTTCAGAGGCTCAGGGTGGAGTTGCTGAGAACCTAATGGAATGTGTATTTTCTCATCTCTCTCCAGGTTTCCATTCTATTATGAACTAAAAATAGCATTTGTAGCCTGGCTGCTGTCTCCCTACACAAAAGGCTCCAGCCTCCTCTATAGGAAGTTTGTACATCCCACGCTCTCTTCAAAAGAAAAGGTAATTTATGTTCCTCTGCCTTGCACTCCTTCCAGTGAGTGAAAAACTTTTAAAAAGTGATTAAAAAAAAAAAAAAGGCAGGTTGTTTTATTGCAGGAGACTTAATTGACTCTTATTTCCCCCCTGCAACATTTGTTCCTTCTAATTTTTCTTTTTTAAGTCTATTTTTATGACCTGTTTAGAAATAGTGGTGAAATTCTCAAAAGGGTATTATTCATCATTATTTATTGTAAAACATTTCCATACATTGAAACAAAAAACAGAAAAGATTCACTCATGATTCAACTCCCCAAACTGAATTTCCTTCCTTTTATCAGGCTCAGCCCCTATCCTTTTGCAGATAGGATTTTTACATAGCCTATTAAAATACTTTAAAAACATAAACAGGAAAGTTGAAGCCTAGAAAGATTAAATGATTTGAACTTGTACCCAGATAGCTACTAACAGAGACTGGAATATAATAAATTTCTAGTACATTTGCTTTCTTGTTCAATGATAAAATGTATGCTACCAATGAAATACCTGCTACTTTAGTAATTATCAGTCAATAAGTATTAATGAGAATAGTCATAATAATTTGTTTCATGCTATTTATCTTTTGTGTTTGTTTCACTTCAAAGTACTTCACATACATCCTTGAAATGAAAATGTAGGTTTGTCTGTTGTCAGAGATGGAAAAAATAAGATAGGGAGAAATTGCAGGAAGGGGTCAACAAAAACCAAGGATTCAAGGAGGAATTACAACTTAACACCTCTTGAAAAGAAATTTAAGCTATTTATAAGATAATGTCACTGTCTATAAAATTATTTTTTGTTTAACATCTCCACTGAACCTAATTTGCCAGATTTGCTTTCAATGGATTGTTCCATTGTTTTCTTAAGATTTCATACAGTAATAGATGCCGAGACCACTAAAATAAACATGACCTCTGTCTTATTAATTTGTTTGGTAGCTCCTTTTTTAAGTTCAATCCAGTCTGTGAAACGTTTCTTTAAAATAAAATTTTAAGCGTACATTAAAAAAAAAAAAAGCCACTCCAAATCAAAAAGCAACAACAAAAAAGCTGAGCAGATACAATATGTATCTTCTGAGATCTTAGACATGATGGCATATCATCCTTTTTCACTTGGTCTTCCAAATGACCCACGACAATCACCACACATAGTATATAGTTCCTTCTGTTGACTTCTTATCTTAGAATAAATTCTCAGGAGTGGAATGACTGGGTCCAACATTGTATAATTCATTAATGATATTCTATGACTTTCTAAACTGATTGTGTGGTAGGATTCTACAGTGTGAATTAGGAGCACTGTTGGTGGCTTGATATACTCATTTCTATTGCTTCTGAAAGTTGGATACTTTGGACTTCCTGGGGAAGCCTTTGAGTATATCGGTTGGATGAGCAGGCTACTGTAGACGTTTCTGAGAATCCGTTTAGGAACGAGGACACACTTCCCGTCTCAGAGGGTGGATTTTGAGGAATGGTAATCCCTGTCTTGACTTGGTTATCAATCTCTATTCTTCCTACTTCCCTTTCTCCAAACACTGGATTTACCCTGAAGCTGCCAGTGTAATTTCCATTGAAATGAAGGTGACTGACTCTTAAGAGCTGCCAAGAATCACTTCTGGAGTCAGCCAGGGGTCACAATGGAAACTTAGCGTTGTGACTTCCTGAAGAAGCTTAAACAAGGACAAGGCAGGGGGTTGACTGCCCACCTGCATACCTCAAAGCGAAGGAAGTGCACCGATGGGCTGAACTTCAAATGAAGTGGAGGCCAAGTGTCATTGACTGAACTCTGCAATGAGCTCCTGTGATTACACAACAGCTGTTTTCTTAAAACAGTGACAACGACAACCTAAACCAAACAAACAAAAAGAATGAGCCAGCGTTGATTCAAATTTGAGCTAAACCAATATCTTACTTGGTCTTGGTCCCTGAAGTAGATGTCAGCCCTCTTTCCCACCTCACCTTTACCTTGTGGTATGATGCTGGATGACTTCTCATTTCTGCTTTTATTTTGTGATCTGTAAAATGATCTTCTGTATCAACAAAAACAACACCTATTTCTTTCTACGTCCTAATCCCTCCCATCGATATATACATGGGGAGGGATTTGGATATTGTATGAAATAGCTATGGAATAACAGAATTTCAGAGCTGCCGGGGCCTGACCTCCTTGAGATAAGGAAGATGACAACGGTTCTCGGTTACTGAAACCAGCCACTGTGTCAGGTGCTTTCCTGGAATGATTGCATGTACTCCTCACCTTGCTCCACAAGTTAGGTGCTACCAGGGTCCTCATTTTTTAGAAGACAGAACCGTGAATAGAGGCTAAGTACTTGCTCAGGTCTGACAGCCAGTTAGTGGCCATGCCAGAGAGAATCAGTATTGGGCAAGCCCCCAAGCTCAGAGCTCAGGAGAAGGGAGAAAGAACAGAGATTTTTTTGAGCTTTTCAACTCAGTGTGCCTCTGTTTTCCTTTGACAGGAAATCGATGATTGCCTGGTCCAAGCAAAAGACCGAAGTTATGACGCCCTCGTGCACTTTGGGAAGCGAGGCTTGAACGTGGCGGCCACGGCGGCGGTGATGGCTGCTTCCAAGGTACCATGCTGGGACCTGACCACCATGGCTGTAACTTGCCCAGAGACAGGCTAAGGACCAATCAGGTTCCTCTTCCTTTTTGGGGTCCCATTGAAAATCTGAGGGGAAAAAGGGTGAATCTTGCCCCCAGAAAACTGCACACCCCCCCACACAAATGATTTATGCAGTATTGAGAGGTTCCCAGAGCTCCTGAAGCTCATCTGTGGGTCTCATGTTAAGAACCTCTAAAGTACTTGGAGTGTAATCCTTGGACGCAGAGAAGAGGGAAGGGGAGGGAAGGGAGCTCTTCTCTGCAGTTTCCTAGGGTGCACTGGGAGAGTCACCTAAATAGACAGGTGTGGAGACTTATTACCTGAGTGAGTGGATGCACTCCATGCTCACGTGGTCCCACAGATCCAGGGGAAGGAACCCAGGGCCCAAAATACGTTGAGTGGTTCAAACAAACATGGAGGACAATGATATGTGTAGCAGCAGTAACTAGAGGTAGAGGAGGTTTGAAATAAATACTGGTCTTGTGGGATATTGTGATATAAGCAATTACTTCCTTCTTTTCTCCACCCAGCCCTGTTCAAAGGCCCTCCGTGTTCCTTCCCAGCTTCCTCTCCCATCACATTCTCCTTGTCGTTTTGTCAGTTTCTCGTTATGTGCTCAGCCCTGAAAAATTAAATTGGTAGATGTTTACTCTCAGAGCAGATTCAGCAGATTGCCCTAGTGTTTCCTGGTGACAACACCTTCCTCCAAATCCAAAGGTAGAGTAGGGATCTACAGTTGGCTGAGGGTGGAGGAAAGGCAGTTATGCTTATGTCTGGAGAGATACAATGGTTGGGAGGTGAGCTGTATTAGCAAAGGGAAGCTATGAGTCCTGGGTGGCGATGTCAGGGTTTGGGGGAAAGAGAGGGTAGATCTGTGAAAGGGTTTGGAAGAGGACAATTAATACAGATCTCTGTGCTCCATGGGCTCTCGGTGGATGGTGGGCTGGAGGGTGTTGATAGCCAGTTGGGTCAGGGGACTGAGCTGGGTTTTCTGGGCCCTGAACCAGGGAGAGGCACTTTCGGGGCATTTCTGGGAGAAGAACTTAGCCCCCGGGGCTGGGAGTTTGACAAGCATCTTCCACATAAAGTCAAGGAGTTCTGCAGACAAAGGCTGGCGGGGAGACAGGAGAACCAAAGGGGAGTGGTTCCTATTTCAGAGAAGGACCAGGTGCTTCTGTAACACAGAACCATAGTGAAGTGTTCCGCTGGTACCTGGAGGGTCCCTGTCCACCTTAGGTCCAATAGTAGCTGGCAAAGTGATGAATCTCATTGAGTACCATTGGAGGGCAAATTCCGCTTTGGTATCTGGAGGAGATGTATCAGGATTTACAAAGAGCAGCGAATTCTAAGATCCTTCTGTTTGAGATGCAATCGTTATAGGCTTTTGTGTTTAAGCTGAAAGAAGAGAACTCGGAATTGCTAAATTCTGAATTCATCAGGCTAACTTTGCCACATAAAGCTACAGAAGCCTCCCAGGCCCTCTCTCCACCCCATCTTCTTTGCTTCCGCACCTGAAGGCAGATAGGTTACTGCTCTTTTCTCAGCTCAGTTGTAGAACATCAGTGTGGTATATTTATCAGGGTGGCTCAGTATGGGTCACCAGGCCACTCAGCCATGTGTGTAAATTATATTTTTATGGTAATTCTATAGAGCCATCCTCTTCCAGGTCTGCCTCAAGCTGGAGCCTCCTGAGTCTTGATGCCATCTTGGCCAGTCACCGCCAGTCCCTCAGACCAACGGGGAAGCCCGTGAGCCTAGGCCTCCAGCCGGGCACCTTACAACTAACCTGAAGGAAGCTCTAGATAGTCTGAAACTTGCCTCAGAAAACAACTGCTCATTAGTTCTTTCTAGTTGGGCTAAAGTAGTGAGGGACACCTGCTTCCTGCTGAATTTGGTTTCAGACAAGAAAATTTTCTGCCTTGTGGGGGCTTTGCTTTTCCTCTCTAAATATCTTGAGAGAGAAAACACTCTTCTTTCCCCAAAATAGTGCCCTCTGTTTTTGAAACAGATGTGTACTTTTAAAAAAAAAAGAAAAGAAAAGAAAAAGAAGAAGTAAAATTCAACCTGGCTGAGGGATAGATCAGTGGTTTCCATAGTAACAATGGACCACTCCAGGCCGCAGCCAAAGGATGATAAGTCACCACTGGGTTCAAATCTGGCTTTAGTATCCAAACCACCTGGGAAGCTTTGTTTTTCATATGTAAACAGATTCTCAGATGTGCTGAATCAGAATCTCAGGCAGGGGCTTCCCTGGTGGCGCAGTGGTTGAGGGTCCGCCTGCCGATGCGGAGGGCGCGGGTTCGTGCCCCGGTCCGGGAGGATCCCGCGTGCCGTGGAGCGGCTGGGCCCGTGGGCCCTGGCCGCTGGGCCTGCGCGTCCGGAGCCTGTGCTCCTCAGGGGGAGAGGCCACGGCAGTGGGAGGCCCGCGTACCGCAAAAAAAAAAAAAAAAAAAAAAAAAAAAAAAAAAAAAAATCTCAGGCAGTGAGCCCTTGAATCTCTATTTTTAACAAGTTCCCCAGATGATTTTTAAACAGCCAACTCGGACTTTTCTGGTGGCTCAGTGGATAAGAATCCGCCTGCCAATGCAGGGGACACAGGTTCGAGCCCTGGTCCAGGAAGATGCCACATGCCGCGGAGCAACTAAGCCTGTGCGCCACAACTACTGAGCCTGCGCTCTAGAGCCAGCAAGCCACACTACTGAGCCTGTGTGCCACAACTACTGAAGCTCCTGTGCCTAGAGCCCTTGCTCCCCAACAAAGAGAAGCCAGCTCGATGAGAAGCCCTTGCACTGCAACGAAGAGAAGTTCCCCGCTCACCGCAACTAGAGAAAGCCTGCGTGCAGCAACAAAGACCCAATGCAGCCAAAAATAAATAAAATAAATAAATATATTTTTTAAAGAAATAAATAAAATAAACAGCCAGCTCTTTACAGGTCACTGCCTGAGGGCCCACCCAGAACCATACATCACAGGTGATTAGGGTTAAAACAGTTAACTTCTTTAACATTCCTGGGATGCAGATTTAGCTCCTTAGAAGCATTAACCTTGAGAATGAGAAAGCTGAGTCCGGAACAACCTTGTGGATTACCCCAGGGGAACAATCAAAGCAATTTTGTGCAAAAAAGACACTCTGCCCAGTCACAGTGGCTAGGGTGACCATGTAATGTTCAAACAGGACACATCTGAGAGTGAAACGGTGCTGTAATTATTATGCTGGACAACAGGAAGAAACGAGGTCTGCTCCAAGCAAACCGGGGTTTATGGTCGCCCTACTCATGGCTCCATTTTACATCTCTTGGACCCTGCCTGTCTCCTTCCAGAAAACACCCTCCACCTACAAATCAGTTCTCACTGTGAATATCCACTGCATTTAGCCAAACAGTTGCAGGAGAGAGGGTGAGGTGACTGAGAGCCTCTCTCTGAGTTCAGACAGACTGAAGGGAGGCTGGGACCAGGTGACCGGATGAGGGGGTCACTCCTTCCTCATCTGCTTTATTTTCCATCCTTTGATGGCTCCCCAGGAGGAAACTGCAGAGCTTAACCAGAAGAATGAAAGATCTTCTGCCTACACTTTTAGTTAATCCTTTTCTTCCTTATAACTTTGAGCCCTGAGCCCTTTCTCTAAAAAAAAATGAATGTTTGCAGGGTTTTTGGATCATCATGAAGTGTGAAGAAGCTTTGTAAACCATATCATTGTACAAATATAAGTTGTTATTAATGTTAATGTTTTATCTTAGAAAAGAAAAGCTAAAACAAACAAACAAAATTACACGTCGGAAATTTCTCCCCAGCCCACCCCCCAGTTTTCCCCAAGGTCTAATCCTTGTCCCCAGGAAGTAGTGATGCATTTTTTCTTTCAGCAAAAGCTGCTCTGTCTCCTTCCTAGGGACACACATCGCTAGTACCTTGTTTCGAAGTGTCCCTAGTCTCTTGGCTGGCTCTGAGCTTAGATGTTAGCTGTTTCCCAGCCACTAATTCCACCCAGAGGGAAAATTGAGCCCCAAGTCTTTTTAAGATTAGGATTGGAAATCTCTCTCTTTCTAAAATTAATGCTCTAGAAACTCATTCGTTAAGCAAAACACATTCTCACAGGAAGAGAAACAATAGTGAGAAAAACCAATTGATCAATAGTTTTTAAACTGTCAGGTAAAAACAAAAACAAAAACCAAAAACCAAAAAAAAACCTGTCAGGTAGTTTTAAAACTGACTTCCCTGGCGGTCAAGTGGTTAAGACTACACCTTCGCCTTCCAATGCATGGGGGTGTGGGTTCGATCCCTGGTCGGGGAACTAAGATCCCATGTGCCTCGTGGCCAAAAAAATCAAAACATAAAAAAACCCAACAGAAACAATATTGTAATAAATTCAATAAGGACTTGAAAAATGGTCCACATTAAAAAAATCTTCAAAAAAAAACCCCCCAGTGCTTCCCTGGTGGCGCAGTAGTTGAGAGTCCACCTGCCGATGCAGGGCACGCGGATTCGTGCCCCGGTCCAGGAAGATCCCACATGCCTCCGAGCGGCTGGGCCCGTGAGCCATGGCTGCTAAGCCTGCGCGTCTGGAGGCTGTGCTCCGCAGCGGGAGAGGCCACAACAGTGAGAGGCCCGCATACCGCAAAAAAAAACAAAAAACAAAAAAAAAAACCAAGAGACTCAGTCTCACAAGTCAGAGGAGGGCCGGCACTCACGCGGAGTTGCTGGTCTGATGTTACTTGCCAAATCTCTGTTCCAAGTTTGCCTGTGGAGATCATATGTAGCTGGATGCATCGAGGGTCCCAGTGGAGAGAGAGAGAAGCCCACCTGCCTGCCTGACCTCTGAGAAGAGCCTGGTTGAACCTAGGAGGTCTGAGAAAGCACTTTTAGGGTCAACAGGAGCGGAAAGAGCTGTTTCTTGGCTGTGACGATGCACCTTCCTTCCTGGTCACCTCCTCCTCCCTGACCCCTGTCTCTCCCTCCCTCCCTCCCTCAGTGTTGGGGGGAATTCTCCAGGGCCCCGCCTTGCTCTCCTCTCCATCCCAGAGCCACTTATCCTTTCCCTCACCTTCAGCTGTCACCACCTGATGCTCCTGGTTCCCAGATCGGCTCCTCTCCCAGGTCTCAAGTCCAGCATTTCTGGTTCTCTGAACATCTCCTCCCTGTCTCCTGGTACCTTCAGTCAGCATCTCTCTGACTCCAAATCTGTCCCTCCACTTGTGTCCCAAAGTTCTGATGATGACAAAATCACCATCCTCTCTGGACCCCCAAGCTCCAAATCTGTCATCTTTGATGCTCCTCCTTCCTCCGATTGACTCTTCAAGTCCTGCCCACTTGATACCCCTTCCTTCCTTCCTTCCAGGCCCTCTTCCAGGCACCCTCCCTTCTAGCTTGGACTATTGCAGTAGCCACTCAAGGGGGTCACTGCTGCTCACCCTTGCTGTTTGAGGCCTGTGCATTTGGCCCCGATCCCAGCCTTCCTGTCTAAGTCTCTCCTGACCTTTCTGGTTCTTGTATACTGTACTTACAGTGCCACCTTCAGTGCTGTTCTAGAAATAGCAACTCTGCTGTTTCTAGAATTTTCTCTTTCCTGCCTCTACTGATGCTAGTTCATCTGCCCCTGTTCCCACCTGTTTGAAATCCCGTCCAGCCTTCCAGGTCAAGAGCCACCTCCTTCACAGCAGCCTCCTTAGATTCCGGGTGGAACTGGTCTCTCACTTCCTGGCACCCCAGTGGCCCTCTGGTAGTCATTTATATCCATGTCTTATCTGCACCCCTCCTAGGTGCACAGTAAATGGGAAAGGAATGAAGGATGGCTGTTCATATGTTTAGCTGTCACAGCCAGGAGAGCAATGCTTAGCAACAAGTATGGGCTTTGGAAAATATGCAGACCCAGGTTAAAAAAAAAATCCCAGCTCCAGGACTTCCCTGGCGGTCCAGTGGTTAAGATTCTGTGCTTCCAATGAAGCGTTCAATCCCTGGTCGGGGAATTAAGATCCCACATGCCACGCGGCCTGGCCGAAAAAAAAAAAAACAAACCAAAAAAACCCCACTTGCTGTTGCACCTCTATGAGCCTCAGCCTCTTCACCTGCAAAATGGGCATGATAATGGTTTTTGCCACAAAACAGCCATGGGTCGATGTCCATAGAGACTTCCCAGGAGGCAGAGCTCATGCTGAGGCTACGTGTTAGTCACTTCTCCTGTGTCAGTTTGCTCTCTAAGGCTGATCATGATCTTCACTCACTGTTGAACCAATAAGAGAAACAAGTCCGATGCTGGCATTGGGAAGTTATTTACAATCCAGACTCTTGTAGAGAGGAGGCTGTCTCCTGCTTGAGTGGATCTCTTCCCCGTCTTTTCTCTGTGGTGCGGTAGCTTGAGCACAGTTGGGGCGCCGCCTGTGCCCTTGTCCCTCCCTGTCCACCTTGCCTGTGCTGTGTGGCCCTGGGCAAGCCACCCTCCCATCCTGGGCTTCAGCTCCCTCATTGCTCTGGGCCCAACTTCCGCCTCCCGTTCAGCCTCGAGGCGGGCAGTGTCTGAGTGGCAGCGTCTATATAACACGTGAGCCCCTGCCGCAGACGCCACCGAGAGAGAGAGGAATGTCAGCCTGTGGGTTGTTAGGACAGGAGGGAGCCTTAGGTGCCACTTACTTCACGGGGGAGGACACGGAGATCCTAGCGCTGTGCGGCTGTCCAAGGTCTTGCTGCCGTTAGATGCCGAGCTGGGCTGAGAGCGACACTCCAGTTCCCAGTCCTGTGTTCCTGCATCACTCCAGACGCCCCCATGGCCCCCTCCCCTCCACACACACTGAACTGACAATTCCTGACCACATTCTGCTTGGATCACACCCCCAGGCCCTGAGGCCCCATGGCTGAGAGCCCGAGGGATACATGTCTACCACTGAGAATTCTAGAGCGAGTCACAGCCCAGGTTACTTTTAAGGTTGTCTGCCTGGTCTTCTGACCGTCTTACCTGGAACACCTCTAGGGGTTAAGAAGGTACATTCATATGCACAAGACAGCCAGCAACTGACCCCGAGGCAGGCTCCCACTTTGCCTTGAGGCAAGGCCGGGGCCACACTTAAAGGCAGGTGGTGGGTCGCAAGTTACCTTAAGAGACTAAAGATAGTTTCTTTAAAGCTTTTATCACTGTGTCCTGATATAACATTGTAAATCAACCGTACTTCAGTAAAAAGAAAAAAGAAATCAGGATACTGGAAAGCAAAACAAATAAACAAACAAAGCGTTATCACTGTGATAAAGTGGGAATTTGTAAATGTAGCTCCACTTTTCTTCGCTGAGCAGATTTGTCTTGTGGATGCCCCACCTTTGTGTCCCCTACCCCACCCCTGCTTCTTGAAGAGAGATCTGCCACCACTTTAACCTCCCCTCAGGGCCTGGCCTCTCCAAGGAGGAAGCCTTCTCTACACATGAGGGCTGGACAGCTGCTGCGTTGGGGAGTCCTTCCTGGTGACCCCCAAACCCCATCACCTGGGCGCTGGCCTGACTCAGATGACCAGGCCCTGCTCTGCTTTCCAGGGACTCTGCTCATCTGTGTGCTGTCATTGTCCTGCACGGCCCTGTCTCACTTCCCAGATCCAGGTCCTCATCTCCTCTGCAGCTGCTGTCAGCACCTCAGATCCAGCCTGGCCTGAGGGGTTGGCCCGTGTTCCCGGCCGGCCTTCCCTCACCAGTTAATGTTCGTTTTTGCACTTCATCTCCCATTCAGGGCACTTCCGGCCTTTATTGCAGACATCCATGTGCCCAGCTCCAACCTGAGGAAGGCAGGCAGAGCAGATACCCGGGGCCCTTTCTCCACGTGTGCCACGCCGTGCGTCCAGAATGTTCTCATGACTCTAAAATCCCACTGTCTTCACTTTGCTCACTACCCAGAAACCTTCAGTGGAGGTCTCATCAAAGTCCAAGTTTAGGCAAAATAGGGTTTTTCCAGACTGATCTCCCACTCCTCACCAGCACCCGAGCCTCTTCTCAGACTGGTTCAATCTCAGTCTCCCAAACGCACCTGGGTTTTCCACTCTCCCACCTTGGCTCCAACCACCGTCTGGCCACGATGTCCTTCCGCTCTCTTTCCGATGGTGCAGACCTTGCCTCGCTCAAGTCTGAGCTCTTGGACGAGGCCTCCCCGGGGATTCTAGCCAACAGTGCTCTCCCTCTGTCCCCTGAACTTCTGTCGTATGTTTTGTCGTCTGTCATTTGCTGTCTTGTACACGCTTGTGTCTCGATGCCTCAGCCAGACTGTGAGAACCTTGGGAGTAGGAACCCTGTCGTGTTTCCTATTCGTGTTTGCTTCCCCCGCGGGGCTTCACTCAGCGCTTCGGGAACACTCCATCAGCGTTGGCTGCGAATGAAGGAATGAAGAAGTGAGTGAGTGACTTGTAGGAGGCCAGGGCAGCATGGAGCCCTTCAGCCCATTTTGTAGGTTTGGTGCCCATGGCTTTTTTTTTTTTTTTTTCTTTTCCCCTTTATCAGGTGGTTCGACTCTTTCCTTTTGTCTCCTCTTTGGACCTCAGAGAAGGGCAGGTAACCCCACTGAGACGCGTGACTAACTCCAAACTGCTCCCTTCGTGGATGGAGGCCGGCAGCCACCTGTGCCCACCGGCCCATGGTCTGGATCGGAGCCAGGTGTCTCTCCTTCCGACAGCCGTGTGTGTACATGTGCGTTAACCCTAGAGCTGAGGCCCCTTATTGAGCCTCTTATTGGGTTGATTTGGCAGCGTCTAACATGCAGTTCACTTACTTGGCTTTTTGGTTTGTTTGTCTCATGCCTGGAGAATGAATTGAATTTGACGATGGATGCTCTTGTGGGAAGAAGCCTTTCCCTCTCTTTTGTTTGTTAATCCAGTTCTGTGTCACGAATGAGGCCGTTGCCTTCATCCAGCATGTTGAGAAGGAGCCTGGAGCATGTATAGCTGTAGAGGTTAACTGTTTTAGCGAGGTGGGAAGCCTGTAGGAATTTAGAAGGAAGTACTAACTCTTTTTTTTTTTTTCAAATATTTGAATCGCCAGTGGGAAATGTGGTTATGCTGGCGGCTTTGCTGTCAATTGCCTGACTCACTAAAGCCTTTTGTCTTTATTCTCATTGCTATCAGTTGAAGGGGGTAGAAACCATGTGAGGCGAGGTGGGCTAAACTTTGTGCTCTGCTGGAGCCCCCTCCTGTCACTTGTGTCCCTGTCACTGGTGTCCCTTCCCCTGTGTGTCCCTCTGGAAAAGAGGACCTCGTCAAGGGCTTGCAGCCAAACTTAGTAACTGTTGAATTGGGGTTCTGTGGGCCCTAATGGCAGGTATTCTATTAGTGGTAAATTGTTTTACTTAGAATATCAGCTTTTTAAAGGTCTGCGTTTTCCCAGGAACACACTCCCTCCTCTGACTAAGAAAAGCATCAAAATGTAGAAAATTTGCTCTGTGTTCGCTACGTGGATTTCTTATTCCTTACAAATTGGGGGAAGGATGAGGAATTAAAGTTCTCAGATGCACAACATTGTAAATCAACTGTACTCCGATAAAAATTAACTATAAAAATTAAAAAAAATTTACAGTACATATACATATAAATATGTACATAAAAGTACATATAAGTCCCTAAGGTTTATATCTTGAATCCATCTATAAAATTAGAAAAATGTAGTAAGTAAATACAAATGAAAAACTACATCAAAATTAAAATTGAAATACAAAAAAGATCTCAAATTAGTAGAAAATTCAGTGACAGTTTACTTTTTTAAAAAATTTACTTTTATTTATTTTTGGCTGCGTTGGGTCTTTGTTGCTGCACACAGGCTTTCTCTGGTTGTGGTGACCGGGGGCTACTCTTCGTTGCGGTGCGCGGCCTTCTCGTTGTGGCGGCTTCTCTTGTTGCGGAGCACGGGCTCTAAGTTCATGGGCTTCAGTAGTTGCAGCACGTGGACTCAGTAGTTGCGGCATGCAGGCGCTAGAGCGCAGGCTCAGGAGTTGTGGTGCATGGGCTTAGTTGCTCTGTGGCATGTGGGATCTTCCCGGACCAGGGCACGAACCCGTGTCCCCTGCATTGGCAGGTGGATTCTTAACCACTGCGCCACCAGGGAAGTCCCCACAGTTTACTTCTTTTTTTTTTTTTTTTTTTGTGGTACGCGGGCCTCTCACTGCTGTGGCCTCTCCCGTTGCGGAGCACAGGCTCCGGACGCGCAGGCTCAGCGGCCATGGCTCACGGGCCCAGCCGCTCCGCGGCATGTGGGATCTTCCCAGACCGGGGCACGAACCCGTGTCCCCTGCATCGGCAGGCGGACTCTCAACCACTGCGCCACCAGGGAAGCCCTAGTTTACTTCTTAAAGTCCAATTTTCTAAGAGTTTTAGCCAGGAAAAAGAAAAGATTAAAGTAATCAGGAATAGATTCCCCTCCCTTGCCCCCAAGATACTTCTGTGGGATTTCTGGGGCTCTAGGAGCCCAGCTGAGAGAGCCACTGGGCCATATGTTGTTGACGTGCCCAGAAAAAAGCAAGGTGAGTCTGTTAAGACAAACAGCATGTAAACAAGCAGCCACAACAACACTGGGTAGACCATGCTTATAATACTGTGGGGAATAAAGAGGTCAAAGTATGACAGTACAAGCAGGAGATTAGTTTTCATGGAAGGCTGTGGATGTGTTCCTTTCTGGTCCCATGAGGCTGGGCTCTAGAGTGCACATGGGCTCAGCTGCCCCGTGGCATGTGGGATCTTAGTTCCCCAGCCAGGGATCAAATTCCTATCCCCTGCATTGGAAGGTAGATTCTTAACCACTGGACCACCAGGGAAGTCCCATCTACTTCTACTTATTAAAAAGACTCCTTTGGAGTCTTTAGACATAGATTTTTCTGTGTGTCACTTTTGTATATGCAATAAAGGATATAGGCACAATAAATTGATTGAAGCCTTTCTTAACCTTCACTTTCAGAATCTGATTCTTCTGAATCACTTTTCAACTCCGTTCATCACTATCTGTTTATCTTGAGGCCACGTCACTCTCTGTGCTTTCTAGAGCATTGGTGATGCAGAGCTTTTGTCTCTGAGATTTTCATCCGTGCTGCTGATACCTACCCTCCAGTTCTGATGTTGCTACTTTCTTCATCTTACTAGAAGGTGTCAGTAGAACGTGTTTTAGGCAACCTAGACTCAGATTCCTTCTTCAAGTGGGTCTTTTTTTTTTTTTTTTAATCTTTTGGCTGCACCGCACGACATGTGGGATCTTAGTTCCCTGACCAGGAATTGAACGCAAGCCCCCTGCATTGGAAGGGCAGAGTCTTAACCACTGTGCTACCAGGGAAGTCCCAATTAGGTCTTAAATGGTTTGTTAACAGTGAACAGTCAGGAGTTTCCATTGTCTGGTCATGCCTTTGGGAATAACCACCAAATGCATTCATGTGTAGGCAGTGACAACAAGGACAAGGCAACAGCAATCGTAAGACCCTCCCCAGTTTTCAGAGGTGAAAACATGTATGTCTTGTAATTGATGATAATTATTCACAAGATGTCTAGGAGTAAATGGGCACTGTCAGTATTCCAGTGACTTAGTGATGCCAAGGCTCCGGGTGGATGTCCCTGTGAGTCTCCTTGTCACAAGGTGGCAGTTCCCACACTCAAAGGCAGAAAGCAGGGAGCAGGGTCAGGCCTTTCTCCTTCTGCATGTGAGAGAGAGAAAATATCTTTCCCAGAAATCCCTTAGCCGATTTCCCCTTACCTCCCATTGGCCAGAACTGCATCACATGGCCATGCATAATAGCCAGGAGGGAGTTTGGGAAATCTGTTTTTTTTTTCCCCCTCACCATTTCGAGAACAGAGTTGGGAATGATTTTTGGATGGTCAGCTAACAGTCTGTCCGACTGTGGTCAAATACATTTGGGATATGCTGAGTCAAACAACCCAGAACACTACGACTTCTCAAAAGCTTTTAACATGTGGCTCATTGAATTATAGAATATGTTTTTAAGCTTTTCCAAATTTAGGGAGTCCAAATTTATTTTCCCCAAAATAAGGAACCCAGTTTTGCAGAATACCAGAGAACCACTCTTGGCTGTTCCCAGAATAGGAAAACAAAGGTTCTCAGAGCAGAGCTGAATTGGCCGGTGGAATAAGCTTTGTGGAAAGTGAATGGAGATGAGGTTTGGAGTAGACTGAGCAGGGCTGAGAGGTTTACAGATGAAAGGGCTATATTGATTTGAACCATCTCAGATTGTTTTGATGGGTACGGGCTAATTTGTTTTCAAGAGCCTGTATCCATGCTGCTGTGGTTTCTTCTGAGGACTCAGTCGATACTGAGCTATTATTATCTCCTTTTCTTTCCTAACCTCTGCCACTTCCAGCCTTCATGATGCTAGTGATACTGGAGCAGGCCGGCTGGCTTCTGGGACTGGAATTGAGTGCTTTGCTGAAACGGTCATGTACACGTGTGATGCCTGCTGCCTCTTTTCCTCAGATACATTGCTGAGCCTTTGTGAGAGCTGGGCAGACCCAGGGAAGGAGTTAGTCTACCACCATTTATTTGGACTTAGAATCATGAAGCCCCTCCTAGTTTTTTTGCCCAGAAGTGACGTGTTTTTTTTTTTTTTTGGCTGCCCCCCCACAGCATGTGGGATCTTAGTTCCCTGACCAGGGATTGAACCCATGCCTCCTGTAGTGGAAGCATGGAGTCTTAATCACTGGACTACCAGGGAAGTTCCTAGATGTCATCTTGAATGTTTCTGAGTAGAATAATCATGGGTCATTGGCTGATGGATTTGGAGGGGATTATACTGGGGAGCTGGTCTCTCCCCTCATTTTCTTAGCAAAGATCATCCAGCTGTTATGTCTAGAAGGTGAAGCCTCAAACCCCTTGCCCACCATTGTTCAGGAGCTGTATCTGAGGCAACCAGGGAGATTTCTGCCTTTCTCACATAATGCCCTCCAAACACCCCTTTGCCTGGATTTAGAATTCTCGTTGTATATATATATATATATATATATATATATATATATTTATTTATTTAATTTATTTATTTTAAAATTTATTTATTTATTTTTGGCTGCGTTGGGTCTTCGTTGCTGCACGTGGGCTTTCTCTAGTTGCAGCGAGCGGGGGCTACTCTTTGTTGCGGTGCGTGAGCTTCTCATTGCGGCAACTCCCCTTGTTGCTGAGCACGGGCTCTAGGTGCACGGGCTTCAGTTGTTGCAGCACGCAGGCTCAGTAGTTGCGGCACGTGGGCTCTAGGGCGCACAGGCTTCAGTAGTTGTGGTGTGTGGGCTCAGTAGTTGTGGCACACAGGCTCAGTTGCCCCGCGACATGTGGAATCTTCCCGGACCAGGGATTGAACCCGTGTCCCCTGCATTGGCAGGTGGATTCTTAACCACTGTGCCACCAGGGAAGTCCTGTATATATATTTGATTACTTAAGTAGTTTTCTTTCTGCTGTTGTTAGTTTCCTGGAGACATGGTTTTTGAAATATCTTTGGTAGGTTGAGAACTTAGCATTTTCATATTTTAATGCATCTTTGTTTCATTCTGACATTTTTTCTAAAACTGTCTGCAAGCTCCTTTGTTTTCCCCGTTGCCTCTAATGAACTCATTCTGCGTTTGCTCCTTTAGCTAACTGACTCTTTTGCTAAAGTTACTTCAGTGAATTACTGTGCTTTGTTGGCTCATTTTCATTACTATTTAAGTAAAGTGAAAAAAAAAAATCTCCAAACCCTGCTGCCATCTCTGAGAGCCTCTCACTAATGCTGTCATGGTCCTTGTTGGTTTCATCAATGCCACCCCCCCAGCCCAGAGCCCTTGTTAGCTGCTCTCGCTGATTTTGTGCTGATTTGTTGGTTCCGTTCTATCTGCGGTGCCTATGGTCCCCGCATCCTCTAGCCCGCTAGGACTACTCTTCCCTTCATTATTCAAGTAAAATACCTCTGCCCCCCCCCATCCATGCATCCCATGTACCTTTGGGGGGAAGTCTGCATGCCCACGAGTGTTTTTGAAGGTACCCAAGCTTATCAATTTTTGCCTAGTGGTTACTTGCCTGTCACCTCTTGCTCCAAATGCCAGCCCAGTTCTCAGTAATCCACGTCTCCTTACCAACTCCTCTGCCCTCAGGTTTCCTTCTCCTCCAAACACTGAGTCTCCCCCTCCAGCCCCTGAGGCACACCTAAAGCGATGCTATCATCCCTGTGCCTTCCTTATAATCCTTTCACTTTGACAGATTCTCTCATCCAAACAGCGAGGCCCTTCCTTTTCATAAGTATAATGGATTGATCTTGCTTTCCTAAACAAAAGAACGGTTTCCCCCTGAGACAGCTTCTGTGGCTCCTTCAGAATAAGAAGTGGCTACAGTCAACAGTGTTTTGTTGCGTGTGTGCTTTTTTTTTAATATCACCTTTTTCCTTCCTGATTCATTCCCTTTGGGGTATTTTATGAAGCTCAAATGTGTCAGTGGCCGTCAGTGTGACTCATGAACAGTCATGTGAACAGATAAAAGAAATGGCTGTTGTCGTACATTTAAAAAATACTGTCTGCATTTTATTTCCTTTGAAAAGAGTAAGGCCTGAGCACATAGATTATTAAGTTGTGATAGTCTAGCCAGACTCTCGTGTCCTGGGAACTGAGCAAAATGTAGCTCTTTAAGGATTTTTATTTATGTAAAGCCTGAGAAGCCGCAGACAAGCCCTGGAGAGTAGGAACCGAAGGCAGCAGTCGTTTCCTCGGCCCTGAGTCTGGCTGAGGCTCTGGCTTATCGCGGGGAGCGCGTCTGAAGGGGAGGAAGGAGCCTGGAGCCAGAAGAACAATTCCTGAGCCCACAGGAGGCCCTAGAACATTCTGGGCCTGGACCCCCCTCAGTGTTCCCTGCAAGTACCCCAGGCAGCTGCCCCTCTGCAGACTATTCCAGAGGACTGGTCTCCACCTTGCTGATTGTCAGAGCCCCCTTTTGGCCTTGGTTGCATTCACCCGCCACGGCTGCCCTGGTCTGTGGGGCAGGCCTCTGACGTGTGCCCCGTCCTGTGTTGTGTCCAGGGACAGGGTGCCTTATCAGAGAGACTCCGGAGCTTCAGCATGCAGGACCTCTCCACCATCAGGGGAGACGGCGCCCCTGCTCCTTCAGGCCCCCCGCCACCGGGGCCCGGGCGGGCCAGCAGCAAGCATGGCCAGCCTAAGATGTCCAGGAGTGCTTCTGAGAGCGCTGGCAGCTCAGGTAGGTGTCACTTCCCTTCCCCTCTTTTCCACCCTGTAGGCCTTGCTTTCGTGGAGAGAGACCCAGGCCCCCCTAGGGCCCTTGCCCCAAGGACTCGCCACCCATACAGATGTCCATCAGACCGTGCCAGGCCAGCCAAGGGGCAGAGCACCACTTGGGCCAGGACAGAGGGCTGGCCTTGGAGACTCTGATTGGGGGCAGTGTTAGGTCACCTGCACCAAAGGGCCCCCCATCTCCTCCATCGGATTATCTGGGGTGGCGGGGGCGGGGGTTAAGTAGTAGTACCTGGACCAAGCCTAGAGGCGACAGGCCCAGCTGGACCTGGGCCAAGGCAGCTTTCTCTGTGTTCTTCGTCTCCGACCCCGCACTCCCAGGAGGGCTTACCTGTCGTGAGCACCTGAGTGTCTCCTCCCACCCAGCCAGGGCTTACAGCACGGTATCCCTTTTCCCTGCACGGTGTTTCCTGTCCTCTCTCTCACTCTACCATCTCCTCCCCTCCCTGAGCCCCCATGCCCCATGCATAACCTCGGCCACCACATGCAAAGGCCACACTAGCTCTGAGGTCTAATTCCTGTGGAGGCCAGGGCTTTACGGAAACCACACCTCTGCCTCGATGTCTACCCCGGTTAGAGGGGTACCTGGGCCAGGATTGGCCTGGAACTTTGTTTAAAAGTGCAGAGTCCTGGGCCGCCGCCCCCCCCCCCCCCCGCCAGGGGATTCAGGAGGTCTAGGGTGAGACCCTGGTATGTGATGCTGTCGAGGTTGCGGCCACATTTGGGACCCACTGACGTCTGATCCCTCGGTGGCTTTCGGGCTTGTGGAAGGTAGGGGCAGGGATCAGAGGACTAGCGAGTTGGACCAGGACTCATGGTTTCCCAGACTGTTTCTTGGGAAGATTACAGGGACTTGGCTCTCAGGAGCTGAGCACTGCTGCTGCCAGCAGAAAGGTTGGTGGGGAAGGGGCTGCAGGGGATCATTCTGGGTCATCGCCTCCGCCCCTCCGCCTTGGTGGGAAACTGAGCCTGGGGGCTGAAATTGGGCCACTATTGGAATCTCTGGCTGTGACGTGTGCAGGTGGCTAGCCTGCCCTTAAATGTATAAACAGGGACACCCAGGCCACCTAGACCTAGACTGTGTGCTGTGAGGTGCAGCCTACAGGGGCATCTCAGTCCTGCGCCTGGGGTCCTTCCGGGTCCCACCTGACCTGAGGGTCTAAGACATGGGTGGGAAAGAGGGAGCCTCACCACTGCCCTGGGAATGACAACCTATGCCCCCCTGCGGGGAAAGGAGAACGGCTCAGGGCCCGGCCCAGCGTCTGCCAGGTTCCAACCCTCTCAGGACTGGCCTCTCTACCCCCGGCCCCAGGATTGAAGAATGCGGCTTTTCTATTGGAAGGGAGAGATTTTAACCCTGGCAGGGTTGGGGAGGTGGAGGCTTGGCCATGGGGGTGAGGTCCTCCTCAGGTAGGGGAACCCTGTCTCTGTGCCAGGGGATCTTAGTATGGAACCCCAAAAGGCCAGGAGGGGGGTGGGGGACCTTGGGATCACTCAGTCTAATCCTCTGATTTTACCAATGCAGAGACAAAGGCCCAGGGAAGGGAGCTGTCACCAGGGTTGCCCGCTGGTGGCATTCTCCTGTGGCCCCCTGACTCCTAGGCCAGTGCCTTCTCTCCACTCACCTGCTGGCCATCAGGTTTCCTGGAGCATCTACAGCTTCTGACCTCCTGGGCACGGTCGCAGAAATAGGGATGTGAAATGCAATTAGATAATCGCCTCCACCCTCCGTCAGCTTGCCGGCTGCGAAGCCTCAAACGAAAGCTGTCACTGGAAGAAAAAGGGCCCCAATTCTGTGAGGCTCAGTGGGCAGAGCTAGAAACAGTGGGGTGACGTTCCAAGGGGGTAGCCACTTACCAGCTGTGTGGCCTGGGCAAGCTGTTCATCCTCTCTGCACCGCAGATTCTTTCTCTAAACACAGGGCATGACAAGCGCCATTTGTAGGGCTGTCGTGAGGATTCAACCAAAATAATCCACGTAATAAAGGTGCTTAGGGTCATGCCTGGCCCTCTAGGTAGTAGCTGCTGCTATTATTGTTCTTCTTTTTTTTTTTTTTTTTTTTTTTTTTTCCGGTATGCGGGCCTCTCACTGTTGTGGCCTCTCCCGCTGCGGAGCACAGGCTCCGGACGCGCAGGCCCAGCGGCCATGGCTCACGGGCTTAGTTGCTCCGCGGCATGTGGGATCTTCCCGGACCAGGGCACGAACCCGTGTCTCCTGCATCGGCAGGCGGATTCTCAACCACTGCGCCACCAGGGAAGCCCTATTGTTCTTCTTGTTGATATCTAACTCACCTACGAAAGCACATTATGATATGAAAGTATCCAGGACAGAAATGGGCTGCCTTGTGAGGCAGTGAGATCCCTGACATTGGCAGGGCCCAAAGCAAAGTCAAATAGTCATATACCAAAGCTCTAGGGAGGGATTCCTGCTTGGGTTAGGAAGTGGGCCTAGGTGGCCCTACAGTCCCTTTCCCTCTTAGAGTCTATATTGTCATTATAGAGGTGAACGAAGCAGAAGAAGTAGGCTCAGAGAGGTCACACACTGTGCCAAGGCCACACAGGACTGGAATCCAGGCGTCCTGCCTACCCCTCCCCTTGGTGGATTATTCGTGGCAGCTTCAGAACTAGGAAAGAGAGAGGTTTGGTAGGGTCTCAAAGGTGATGGATAGTACTCAGCCATAAAAAGGAATGATATTTTGCCATTTGTGACAACATGGATGGACCTGAGGGTAATGAAATAAGTCAGACAGAGAAAGCCAAATACTGTATGTTTTCATTTATACGTGGAATCTAAAAAATGAAACAAACAAATGAATATAACAAAACAGAAACAGACTCAGAGATACTGAGAACAGACTGGTGGTTGCCAGAGGGGTGAGTGGTGTCGGGGAGGGGTAAAATGGGTGGAGAGGATTAAGAGCTACAAACTACCAGATATCAAACAGATAGGCTACAAGGATGCAATGCACAGCACAGGAATATAGCCATTATTATTTATAGTATCTGTATACGGAGTATGACCTATAAAAATATTGAATTACTGCACCTGTACACCTGAAACTAACGTAATATTGTAAGTCAACTATACTTCAATACGGAAAAAAAAAAAAAAAAAAAAAAAAGGCGATGGGAGGCATCCCCTGGGCTTTGAACATCTTCCCAGACAATCACTAGATGGAAGCGGATTTGGGCTGATTTGTTTGGTTCTGACCCTGCCGCCCTCCGTCCTGTGCCATGCCCCGGGGGGCAGGGGCAGCGCTCCGGTTGCAGGAGTGCAGGCCAAGCAGGTGGAGTTCGCAGAGAACCAGAGAGCCTGCTGTGCTGCCACACGGCCTGCTCTCCTCACTGCCTGCCCTTGGCCGTGGCGCCTGTGATTTCAGGGGGCCGGCAGGGGAGGTGCTGACCTAGCAGGGAGGGCAGGGACCATTGGCCCTCGCCCTGGCTGTTCTGGGCCTAAAATAAAAGTCATCTCAGAAAGAAAGACCAGTGAAAGATGGCCCAGGGTCTGGGCGTGGGGCAAAAGCACCCAGGTCAGAGGCTCTGGGGCTGTCGTAACCCCGGAGTGGAGGGTCCGGGTGCCTGGGAGGAAGTCAGCCAAAGGAGGCCCCGCTTTGTGTGCCCTCCCAGCGCCCCAGCCTCGGACGCCAGGCACGGTCGGGTCGGGGAAACGGCCCCCAGTCTGGGCTTCCATCCTGGCTGAGTGACCCTGGGCCTGTGCAGAGACGGTAAATGCAACACAGCGAGGCAGACGTCACCAAGCAGTCACCACACTTGTTCCCTCTGGGCCTAGATTCAGCCTCAGAACCTTCCTCAGAATGATACCCCAGGCGGCTGCTATCAGAGGGTTTGACCTTGGCACAGAAAACCGAGCTCAATTCGCTTCGGCTTTCCTCTGGAGAAAAGGCACAAGAATCCCTATCCCTCCTACATCTTAGGCTTGTGAGGAGAGCAGTCAAGGTTATTTGCAAGCCCTGGCAGGTGGCACCTGTTGCAGGCAGGCTGGGAGACGATGGGCGAGACGGGTGGCTGCACCTCGTGGAGTTGCCTGCAGCGTCGGAAGTGACAGTTTCAATGTACGTATAGGTAGAGTTTGAAAACACGAGGCCTAGTGAAAAAAGTACAAAACGGAATAAGATACAACAATTTATGTAAAATAAAAACATAGGCCCATTGGTGTAAGATAACACTATTCAGTTTGCGTCGCCCACCCTGCAGAATGGACCGGGAGGCATTTTGTCCGACGCCATTTATTGAAAGTCTGGCACTGAACCCCAGGAAGGGTGCAAGGGAGTTGAAAAAATGATCCTTGCCTTCCACGAACTTGGAGACAGCCTGTATTTAGTGAGCACCTACTGTATACCAAGGCCCAGATGTGCACCAAGCCCAATGGACTGTGTAAGGTGGCAGCCTATTCGCCGTTGGAGCACTTTGAGGGTTCAGGGGTCAGTTTCCTGCAGGTCATTCTGAACTGGGAGACAGACAGAGGAAGGGCATCTGGGCGGGTACAGTTGGAGTTACTTCTCAGAGGAAACTTTGATGTCATCCCCTGCCTTCCCTGGGGCTGCAGGACACAAGGACTGACCTCTGTGGGCCAGGCAAGGTCATTTTCTAGCACCCGAGAGGAAGCTGGATCTGGAATGATCCTCTCCCCCACCTCGGTGTCTCTACAGAGACCCACATTCCTGGGACTCCTGTATTGAGCACACTGGGGTCCCCACACGTCCCCGGGACCTCCCGGTTTGCCTGGGGCTGGTTCCCGTCAACTGGGGGGCTATCACTGATGGTGCCCCCATCCCCACAGTGTGTACCTGCTGCTCCACCTGCAGGACCTGGAAAGGTGAGTAGACAACCAGCACCTCTGCAGCGTGCGGGACTCGCCGCGGGAGGAGGCTCTAACCACGAGCTGGTGTCAGACCTGGGGGCTCCCTTTCAGCTGCAGGATCTGGGGGGTGGAGTCGGGAGGTTACCTCCTTAGAACAGCAAACATGTATTACCCTACAGCGAAGCCCAGCTAGACATCTGGGAGCGGCTTACCTGGGTGGTCTGGCTCAGGGACTCTCAAGAGTTCTGGTCGGGATGTCGGCCAGGGCTGCAGCCATCTGAAGGCTTGACTGAAGATGGCTGCCTTGTGGACTGTTGGCTGGAGGCCTCAGATCCTCACCACACGGGCCTCTCTGGGGCTGCTTGGGCATCCTTACAACATGGCAGCTGGCTTCACCCAGAGTGAGTGATGCAGGAGAGAGAGGGCAAGCGGGAAGCCACAGTACCTTTGAGGACCTGGTCAGAAGTCGCACACCACCACTTCTGCCTGATTCTGTTGGCTGGAAGTGAGTCATTCAGTCCAGCGCACACTCAAGGGGAGGGGAGTTCATCTCCACCTCTCGAAGGGAGGAGCGTTTAAAACCATCCCAGGGTCATAGTTCCTTGTGCTCTGGGTGAGGATGACACAGGCACTTACCCAGCTCCTCTGAAGTGATGGAGCCCCAGGGGTTTCGGTCCTTGTGCAGCCAAGGGAGCCCTGGTCCTGCTTTGCCACTTACCAGCTGTGTAACTATGTGCAAATCACCGAACCACCCTAAGCCTTGATTTGCTTCAAACAGAGATAAAGATCCCCGCTTCCCCCCTTTCACTGTGCTGTTGTGAAAATGTCTCTGAAAGGGCTTTTTTTTTTTTTTTTTTTTTTTTTTTTTTTTTGTGAAAGGGCTTTCTGCAGGGCGGTGATCGTGATTACTGTTACAGCCAGGAGACCTCAGGGAGGGGAGGGGCCTGGGCTCTCCCCAGCCCGGCAGGCCCCTGCTGCTACCCTCCCTGGGTGTGGGTGATAGCTCAGCCACGTGGTTCTCTCCTGACCTGCTCCTGCGCTTTCCCTGACCTTAACTAGACACGCGAGGGACCAGAGATGGTGCTGGGCTAACCCAGCCCCCTCTGCTCCCCCCCCCCCCATGAAGGAGGTGCCTTTGGCTCAGAAGGTGAGAGGGGCCGCCCCTGGCCTGCAGCCGCTGGCTGGTGCGAGGGGAGGAGACGGGCACGCCTGGCGCCCTTGTTGCCTGCGCCCCCGGCCCCGGTGCCGCTGAGACGTGGCTCGTGCCTCCCATATCCGTGGAGGGCAGGAGGACGTGGAGCTGCGTTCGGAGCAGGGTCCTGTTTTCCCTTTATTTCTTCAGTTTTAAGACTTTTCAGTGCTAAGGTTTTCAAAGGTCTGTAGAAGGCATGGGGGTTTTGGAGGCCATACACCTAATGAGAACAGACGGTCCAAGGAGTCCTGAGCAGGGCCGCGGAGACCAGCATCGTGCTGAAACAGAGGATGTATATATGCTCAGCAAGGACAAAAGGAACGGAGGGGCTGCACGCAGCTGTTTCCAGCAGTAGCGGCCAAGGCTCGAGCCTGGTGGACGTACGAGTTCGTGGGGAACAACCACGGTGTCCCAGGCAATTACGGTTATTTCTGTCTCGTCACCCTTTACAATTTGGAGTTTGTAAATTCCATGAGCCACTCAGAAAGCCTCTCCTTCCGGGATCTTGTCACTCGGGGGACCAGGGAGAGGAGAGATGCCTTCTCCTCCGTTCTTGCCTCGTGGGCCTGCTCTGTGCTGCTCTCTGCACGGGGAAGCCCTCGCCCTCCCCATGACACCTGGTGGTTTCATAGTCAGAGGCTGCCTTTCCAGTACGTTTAAATAGAATTACAGCTGATTGTGGGAACTGAGTAGAGTTTGGTCTTCCTGGGAGCTGCGGGGATGGGGGCTTCTTGGGGACTGGACAGCAGGTCGGGCTCGCTGGAGGCCTCCGGCTGGGGTGGCCCTGCTCAGAGTTGTGACCTGGGAGCCTTTGCCCCAGCCCTGCCTTGCTTTGGCCCTCTTGACACCCAGGGTCCTGGAGTTCTTCCCCGTCTCCCTAAGGTCTTCTTGCGAGGAACCAGCTAGTGACTTGTCCACACCATTTCCCCCTGTGATGGTGGGAAAAACCCTTGGCTCTCCAGGCCTCAGTCTCCTCCTCTGTAAAGGGGAGGGGGGTGCATTTTGAGTTCGATGCCCCTGGGGCCCTTCCAGCTCTGACCCGTTTTCTGCGGGCGGGCGGGTGAAGGGCGCTGAGTGTGAAGTGTCAGCAGATGGTGTGGGGGGAGGTTGGTCTCACACCCGGGGCTGGGACAGTGATGCTGGGAGAGAGGATTTCAGGGGGTCACAGACGCTTTGGTCAGAGGGGCCCTCCTGGTCCCCCGAAATGATTTCCATCTGTGCGTCTCAGGCAGCAGGAGAACATTCTGCTCCATTCCTGCCCATCTGTTAATCGTTTCCTGTTGTCTCCTACACATCTGTCTCTCTTTTTCTGTGCTTCTGTTATTCTCTCTCTCTCCCGCTCCTACCTACCGCCCTTTCTCCCCTCTTTTCTCTCTACCTGCCTTGATGTTATAGAGAGCTGAAAACTGAATTCTATTACTGCTTGAAATTAGTCATAGAGGTGGGGTTTTTTTTTTCCTTTTTTTTTAAAAAAAATCAAGTGTATGGGACATATAAAAAGCAGAGTCATCTCTTTTTAATCCTCTCTATTAAAAGAAAGAGAGACTTGCATCTTTCTTGAGGGTGGCCCCGGGGCAGTTTCTTTCCTCAGCAGCCGGAGCCGTCAGAGGTTTGGAGCGCGGGGCGGAGAGAGCGCGTGTGTCCGTGTGTGTATACCTGTGTGTGTGCACGAACGCTCACACGTGTGTGTGAGTTTCATCCCCAGAGGTCCTTCCCTAACAGAATATATTCTCTTCTTTCTCCTCGGTGGCTGTCGGGGACGCTGATGTGAGTGTTTCAGATGGGCGTGCGCTCCTCCAGATGCCTTTGCTGACTTTCATTAACGGCTCCCACTAACGTGTGCTGCGGGGGAGTGTTTGCTAACCCGGGGTGTTTGCCGCACTGGTGGGATGGGGAGGCCCGGGCCTCCCGCAGAAGGACCAGCTCGGCCTTGGAGGGCTGGGAGTTTCTCCCTCCCTGGCCTCTCCACGGAGAGAAGAGGTGCAGCTGCTCCCTAGCCTGCTGGAGACAACGTCTGCTAATACAGAAAGTCAGTCAAGGCCACACACACTCACTCGCCCGCTGTGGAAAATAAGAGCGACCCCTGTCCTTTGCTAGAGGCCGCGCAGCCTCGGGCACCACGGTCAGCTCTGCGGGCTCAAGGCCTTGGCTGCCGTTCCTTGAGATTTGGAGGTGGTTGTGGCCGTGACCTTGCATGAGATACTCCTCATACAAGTTGTCTTCAGGAGCCATCAGAGTATTAAGATGTGGGCAGCAGTACCCTTTTGGGTGAGAACCTATTCAGTCACAAATTCTGTTAGGATCTACAGGGAGAGGGGGGCTGAGGAGGCCCACCATCGAAGTTTCTGCCCAGCCACTCATCTTCGTCTTGGCGCCCGTCTTGGTGGGACCGGTTCTGTGGGGTGTGTATCTTCATTTATACTCCTCCCCGTTCCACAAAGGATTTAAGTCTGGTTGTGGAAATACAGATGACGAATTGAACCAACTAAGAAAAATGAAGCTTGAGAGAAAGGGAATCGGCAGGTAAGATGGAGGCAGAGTGAGAAGAAAAGTTTAAGTGCATGTCACAAAGTCACAGACTGTCCAAGATGCTGGGCTTCCTGGCAGCCAGTGCAAAGAGGGAAACGCAGTTAAGAGATTCAGCGTCACAACACGGTAGCCAACCGGAGGCTCAGCTTGTCCACAGTGGGTCCCGAGAGTCAGGCAGAACATTACAAACAACATTCTTGGCAGAAACCCTCCATGAACCCAGGGAGCAGTGTGATTCTTCTCTTTTTAGCAGGTTCTCTCCTCTGTGGCCTCCATCCGAAGCTACTTCCAGCCCCCAAGCTGCCCACACTAACCTCCTTTCCTCCCCACCTCTGCTGAGTTGAATGATTGTTTTCTATTCCTGCCTGGATATCTGGGTTCCCCTTGATCCATCACTCTGAGTGGGCCAGAGGGTCACTTCTTTTCTACCCTTCAGTCCATGCTCAAGGATGCAGTGGAGAACAAACTCAAAGCCATTTTTGTTTCAGTCCTGAGATAGTTGTTGTTATGATGACTATTATTATTTTGGTAATGTGTGAGTTCATTGCTCAGCCTCAGTGAATCCAGACCATGTGAGCAGGCTGAATTGTTCGATGCCTGAGGATGTTTTGGTGACTCTGGGCTGCCCTCTGAACCCCAGAGTGATCAGGACAGAGAAAGCCCTGGCCCCGGATTTAGAGGGAACCACGTGTGCAGAGGCACAGACTCAGACCAGTCCCCTAGCCCGTTCTCAGGATGTGGGGTTCTGTGCTGGGGCGGACGGAGCTGGCCAGGCTGCTTCTGCAGTTTCTGGCCTGGTCTGAGAGCTTTCGGGCCTGGGCCGGCCTGTCTCTTTTTCCTCCTGGCAGGTGTCCAGAAGGAATGTCCTTGTGATAGGTGTCGAGTTCTGATTTGGGACAAGAGCCAAGCCCTCTGAGATGGTATCAGGTCTCCACCTCGGTTAGTGGACGAGCAGCCACTGTGGGTACAACCCTGGGGTCAGGTGCTCAGAGGGGCCGAGAATCATCAGCCATGGCTCAGGATGCTTTCTGTGGGGCTGAGGCAGTGAGACTGACGGACAGGAGGAGCAGGGTGCGCAGCACAGGCCATGTGGTACACATTCCAAGCCCCGCTGGGAGCAGAGGCGCCAGGCAGGACCGGAGCGTTCAGGGAGGGCTCCCTGGAGTTGCCAGCCTTCATGTTCCTCAGTCCTAAGGATGCAGCTGATTTGGCCAGGGGAAGGGACCAGAGGGAACCTAAACCCGGAGGAGACAGGCTCGGGGATGCACTGGAGCAAAAAAACGCAAAGGAAGTTTAATCATCTCGGGCTTGGCTCTTCCTCAGGTGCTGTCTGAGCGGGTTGCTCCCAGCCTACAGTTCAGCTTTGAAATCCGTGGTTAAGGCAGCCCTGCTCTCGTGCTGCCTCCTGCCGGCTGTTGCGAGTATAGCAGCAATGCCCGGGAAAGCGGCTCAAGATTAGGCTTCTGCTGTCTGTTTTACTAAGCCCGCACCGGGTGCTGTTATTTCCCCTTTTGATGGAGAGAACACATTTGGTGGCTGAAAATGGTTTGGGGAGAAGTAGCAGGGTGTCCCAGAAAGAGCTCTGGTTTTTATCTGTAGGCCTCGGGGTGGTTGGACCAGGTGATCTGAGGGCCCCCTGGCTGTGCATTCTGTGATTCTAGGTAAAAACAATATACGAAGCCTAGAAAGATGTGTCTCTGGGTGTCAGATAAACTGGGTATGGGCAGGAGGTATTTTATCTCTCGACTGAGATAGGCCCACGTGGCCAGATGAGATGGACTGTGCTCAGCACTGAACATTGCAAAAAAATACCGTGCGCTCAGTGACGTGAATCCATTCTGGTGCTTTCCCTGTGGATCAGTCACGGCAGACCAAAACAGGAATCCTGCTGTCGTTTTTGAGGGGAAGACTGCTGCTAGAGTCTCCTTCCACTAGGCTCCTTTGCTTCTCTAGGACTTGGCCTTTGAAATGAAAAATCTACATAGCTTTGCTTAAGGTTCTCTCGGAAGGCTTCCTGGCATTTTACATCCTGTCTCTTAAAGGATGCTTGGAGGTGAATGTGCAAGTGTAATTAAGGCACTGTCAGCATTGCTGGTTTGTATTATAGAAAACTGTGCTATTCCTCTCCAGAGGTCACTGCCACCATCTTTTCTAGAGATTCTTTCCTGGAGCATTCTTCTGGTATGGCCTCGCAGCTCTAAGCTGCAGGGTTAAGACATGTCTCAGTTAAGGCAGCGCTGTCCCCACCTCCCCTGGTTGCTTATCGGTAGATTCTGAAGCCTGTGCTCGTTCCCATGCACAGCGCCTGACCAGTCTCACAGTTGCAATGATCCTGGATCCTCTGCAGTATCGCTGGAGGATACCGGGGCCTCGGCTCTCCTAACCGGCCTGGCTTGCCGTGCTGTGTGCCTAACTTTGAGCTTGCGTGCCCTTCTTCGCTCCTTTCTACACTGATCCCCCCTCGCTGTACTTTGTCTCCTCTGCATAGATTGTAAATGGACATTCAGTGGTTGAGGGGGATGTGAATGAGGGTGGTGTGAAGGCATGGGAGCCTCACCAGGTCCAAAACCCACTGGCGTTTTCCGATGAGGAGGAGGAAGACCTGCTGGATTTCATGTACAAGTATAAAGCACCTCGAAGGACGGAGTTCCCCCTGGAGGTACACGGTGTTGGGGGCTGCGGGGCGGAGCGTGTGTTTGCACAAAGGGCTCTGCCCTGGAGAACTGGGGCTCCTGGGAGCGGCATCTCTTGGGGCGCCCAACATCTCCTGAGTGCCTGGGGCGGGGACACCTCCCTCCATCAAACAGGCAGGACAAGCCACTACGTAGCGTCCAGCTACTTGCCAAGGGGCAAAAAAGACCCTACTACTTTTATTTGGAAATAGGAGAGGTGAGACAGTGCCTAGGGATTAAAAAAACAAACAAACAAGAAACCCAACTACCAGCCTAAGGTGATGTGTGAATGAAAAGCAACCAAATGAGTGTTTTGGAGGAAGAAAAACTCAGAATGTGTTCTATGACAAGTCTTTATAAATAAAGCGTGTTCATCCCTGTATCTCCATGACACCGTAGTGCCTGGTACAACATAGATGTTCAGAAAATGTTACAGAAGGGGCACAGCCCTTCGAAATGACCAAAACAATACACTTTATCTGTGTACTCTTGCCAGTTGTAGATGCAGATGGAGTTCTGGCAGCAGGAGGGCCACGCCTAGAGCCTCAGGGCCTTGCTTTGTGCGGGGTCACCAGCCTTGGGCTGGGGTGTAGGGCCCGCAGGATCGGGGGACCCCAGAGTCTTCCTCCCTGTCCCATCACATCTCCCCTCCTTCCCCTCCTGCTGACACTGCGGCCTGAGAGTCCCTCTGAGGCCAAGTTGGGAGTCCCTCCTGCCCACAGAGCAGAGACCCTTGTGAGACTCGGGCGAGGCAGTGCACGGAAAGGCTGACCTCCTTCCCAGAGGGCAGGGAAGGTGCCAGAACCAATCTAGGTCCTGAGGCGTTGTGCCTTTTTGCTTTTGTTTTTGTACAGCTGAGCAAACTGCTTTACTGTTTATGGTTAAAGTGCTTGAGGCAGATCCCTAAAACAGAGGGTTTCACCGATTCTTTCCTTACTGTGTCCAGAGGTGGCTGGTAAACATTTCCTAGTCCCAGAGGTGTAGCGTGAGGACTCAGGATGGGCAAGGCCAGAGCCTTCCGTTCCTGCTTCTTTCTCTTCTGCCTCCCTTCCGTGTGCCCGCTGGGCACCAAGCTCCTTGCTGGGACGTGGTGGTGAACTCGGCCCTGCTCCCAGGAAGTCACAGTGTGGCAGGGGACACAGTGCACAGAGCAGGCACGCTCCCCCGTGGGCGCAAAGTCCCCTGATGCCCTGTCACGTGCCAAACCATGTGAGAACCAAGGAGCTGGTCCTGGCTGTGAGTGGGCCATGTGGGTGGGGCTCAGGAGTGACTTCGGACAGAGAAGCGGGGAAGGACCTCTGGTCAGAAGGGATGGAGGGTATGAAAGGGCAGAGTGTAGAAAACGAAGCTGAGTACAGAGAGTTGGGGCCACTTGTGAACCCCCTTGAGTGCTACGCTAGAAAACATTTCCCTTTTCTTTTACCGTGATAGTCACTTCCTCTGTGATTTGTGTGTCCCATGGAAGGAGGGGTCCCTGGATAGTCATTTGTAGGGAGGATGAGATGGAACCCTTCATACTTAAAGGCAGTGTGTCCTCTGTTGTGTGGTTTGCTGTGCATGAAGGGATCTCACCTCCAGAAAGAGGACTGGAAATTTGGTGATGGAAATTTTAAGCACGTACCAAGTAACACGGGGCTGGTTCCCAGGGGAAGAGATGTGGAGGTCTTTCTGCTGAGTCACTTGGTAAGATCATTTTGCTCTCAAGGCAGAAACAAGATGTGTCATCCTTCTGTGTAGCCATTCCCTTGGGAGATCCAGGCACTTAGGAGAACATGAAGAGGGAGGCACCGGGCTCCTCACCTGGCTCAGCTTCATGGGGATGCTTGGGCCGTGACTCCGATTCCTACTGTGGACACTCCGAGCGGGCCCCCGGCCGCACCAGCCTCTTCACACACGTGTGCATTTGACCAAAGGAGCTGGAGTCTCAACACACACCCAGCCGGGTGCTGTCCTCGAAAGCTTCCACGCTATGCCAAATTGACGGGTCCTTTTTCTGTTTCCTCTACCAGGCACCGCCTAGATTCCTTCGATCTCGCTTCAGGAAGAAAAGTACCTCATCCTTGGCCACTGAAACCGCGTGAGTGAGACGAGCCAACAGCACTGGATCCACAGAATGTTTCTTCTCTGCCTTAAAGAGCTATTTATTCACTAATAACATAGAAACCCGCAAGCTGGTGTACTGAGCGTGCAGCCTCGGACATGGCCTTTCCTCTCTCCCCTGTTCCACTTTAAAAGAGTTTCCCTTCCCCACTCCTTTTCTTTCTTTTGCTGGGGAGAGGCTAAAGGGGAAGGTAGTGTGCTGGGGGTCAGCAGTTTTCCCCAACTGGACCGGCGTACAGACAGCAGTGTTTTAGAAATAGAATCACCCCCACTGCTGGGATGCACATTTGTAATTTCTTGGTTGCATACTTCGTTTTTTAGTCCTGTATATGCAAAGAAAGCAATTTTCTTTTTAACTTTTTTTTTGTTCTTGGTACTAGTACTTTGGATTACGATGTACATATTTACGGCTTTTGGCTTAATATAGTGGACTTGCAAGGGCTGCCAGAGGTTCTGATGTGTAAGAAAACTGCAAAAACAGAAGTGTAAAAAATTATTTTGATCCTAGAGAATGTCTCAGATGTGCTTATGAAGCTTCCAAATACAACTCGAGTACAACATCCCTTTTCCTACAGGCTGACGGTCCATATTCTTTAGACAGTTAGTCAACAGACCAGAGAAGTCTAGAATGAAGAGAGGCAACATTTTAGTAACGGGTGTGTGAGTGTAAGGAAGTCAGGGGAACAGCCTAGAATGAAAGTCACAGGAAGCTCGTCTCTCCCATGGATCCAGGATTAGGAGCTTCTGAATCCTTACGGAGGATTTATCATTGTCTTCGGCAGGAGCCTCGCCCTTGGTAGAACTTCTCTCGGGCATGTAGACTTCCAGAGCTGTTGTAAGGAATCATTTTGAGTGGTTCAGAAGTGCTTGACGATGACTGTGTCTCCATAATAGGACCCAGTGCTGTGACTGATTTCCCCAGGTAGAGGAGCCCACAGTGGGAGCGCCTTGTTTCAGGAAACGCTAAGTGAAAACCAACCCATCCACCCAAACAAAAGCAACCCTACAATCATGCTTTGTTTCAGATATGTGGTGAAGTACATCTGAGACACCTGGGTAACGATCCAAACGCTGGGTTCTAGAAAGGTTTCGGAGGTTGAGACCTTCGTGGATGAGACTTGCTCCCCAGCTCACGGGCAGCTCTGGCACATGCCCTCTGTTCCCTTCCTGGCCTGTGCAGAATGTGAACGAGAGAGATGTCGCACGCTCACGGGCGCTCGTACTTCATAGAAGCCCGCATCGCTTAGGAAGAGAACAAATCACTGTCTGAGGGGACTCCCCGCTTAGACTGAGAATTTTATCTGAAAAGAAGAATCTGGTTTAAATAGCATTTTGGTCTGAGGCAGCTGCTCTCCCCTGGTAGAGCTGAGCCTAAATGTAGGACTCATGTACTTACGCTTAGAGTTGGTGTTTCCTTTCCGTGTGATGCATGCAGCTGGGTCACAACCCAGCTACTTATAATACTTGGATTGTGTTTGTTCATAGATAGGCGCTGAACACTAGAGAGTGTTATGTACCACATAGAAGCTACTGTCAATCAGCTATCAACAGGCCCAGTTAAAGACTGGGCTACGCAAACATACATCAGTCTTTGCTGGTGACACATTGGCTGGATCTTAGCCACCTCCGACAGGGTTTGACTTGAAGTTGATTGTTACCAGATGTGCATATTTAAATCCCTTTTCCCCACAATGCCTCTGAAGGTGACTTTGTAATTTACAAAAGGATTTAGGAAAATAAACCTAAAAGCAAATTTGTGGTTCAGAGGGCAAACAGAGGCTGTCTGTTCATTGTCTGTGCCCCATACCCACTAATACCTAAACCCCTTAGGGAAGACAGAAAACCTGTTTTCTTCAAGCTCACTGAATAGTTTCAGACAGAGGAAAAATATATGCTTTAAAATGTATTTACCTGTCATTGGGAGTACCCAGAATTATGAAACAAAAGCAAAAAAAGCTTAACTTATTAAGCAGCTTTTTCGCAATTTTTTTTGCCAAAATAATAAATGCCTTTAGCAGCAGAGATTAAAATCCTATTGTGAACAAGCTATATTTTCACCATTTTACAATGGAGAGTTTTAACAAGTATGGGCTATGAAGTTTGCACTCAACTATGCCAAAAACAAGTTTGAAGCACTCTACTCTCAGACATGCTGTATTATTTCTCCTTTAAGATTTAAAAAATATAAAGGTATCCAAACTGCTGTCTTAATGTAACTATTTTTCCTTCAAGTGTTGGTTAGGGAGTTGGATTCTCTCTTAAAAACACTCACCGTACAACTGAGAGCAGCTGTCATATTTCTGGCAAAACATGTTTACTTATCCAACAAGCTGTATATTTGTGTGGACTGACATAAAATGTGAATGCCTCAAAGTGTACACGTAGTGATGTGGAGTTCTGTCTAGAGGATAAAACTGAATGTTTTTAATTGGCTGATTTACAGACACAGGCTGTTTACAAAATGCTAGCTGCAAAGTCTGTACTTTTCATGTAGTAATTTTCGGTTCTTTGCTATTGAGCACCTGTTCTGTTTCTGAGAAGATGAGACGTGGTATTGTATTTATAAACCGGAGAGTTAAGCATAATCCCTCCTGGCTTTGTGTGAATAGCTTGCTCACTTCGCTGGCCTCTGAAATGTGTGTTCTCTGTAGTATACTGTCCATGTGTCTGTGATAACAGTGCTTGTCAACCACGACCACCACTGAGTACCTTCCTAGTTGTTCACCTTGCACAGTATTGGAAATGGTAAACGATGTGTGCTTCATTCACAAACGGCACACAAGAGAGCTGGCATTCTGGACTGTGACTGTGTACACTTGCCCTTGGTTTATTTCTGTAATCCCCATAGAATGATCTGTAATCAAATAGTATACTGAACTGTGCATCAAAGGGATGTAAAATTACAGTATTCCAAAGGTTGAAGTTCTGCTGTTTTGTTATAATGCCTGATATATATCTTGAATAAAGTCTTAACATTTTTCTTTTAAAAGACATCTTTGTAATGTTGGGCTTATGAGGAAAGAGAAGATACTTAAAAACAAATGTATTCGTCAGCAAGGATTGGAAGCTGAGTACTCAGCCACTGACTGGCCTGGTGCCTGGCGACTTGGCTCTGTGCCTACTGCACAGAATTGTTGCAAAGAGAAAACAATTGATAGATATCTGTGCTTTGAAAACCAGTTGATCACATAAATATAAATCTGGTACTATGTTTGTTTTACATTTTTAAAGGTCACCAGTGGAAACTAGGTAGCTGTGAAAACAGGGTAGTTCACCTGCAAGGCAGTTTTAATTCTGCAAACAGAACTTTGGTCTGTTGCTTTCCTTCTAGGAACCTCTGTCCTCATCTGCAAATGCGGGAGAAGGGATGCAGCTCAGAAGAGGGCGGGGCACATGGAGATGCACCGGGAGTGATGGATGCCCTTAATGCCACTGCAGCCCTTGCCTTTAAGATATAAATGGGTACACGGACTTCCCTGGCGGTCCGGGGGTTAAGACTCCGCGCTTCCACTGCAGGGGGCGCGGGTTTGATCCCTGGTCGGGGAAGGTCCCACGTGCTGCATGGTGCTGCCAAAAAAAACACAAAAAAACAAAAGCAAAACCAAAAAAACCCCCAAAGACTTGGAAACTCAAAATCTGAAACGTCACAACGAAACACTCATTTTCTTTGCCTTTATAGTCCTATATGTTTGACACGAGGACTGTAAAGCATAGCAGCAGCAGGTAAAGAAGACGATACAGAGGACTGAAAGAAAGAAGGGATGCAAAGGAAGGCTGAAAATCCACTCATTAATCATTTCCTGAGCCAAGTCCAATGTCAACAGAACTGATATTAACCAGGTTAAGAGCTGACAAATAACAGAGAAGCAAAGTTATAAAATTTAAAAGCTGACTTGGTTCGGTGTCATAAAGAAGTATTTAGTATTTATGGTGCTAGATTACAGTCACTTGTTGATTTTGATGTGAATTTTCATATGCTGTTAGAAGACTTGGGGAAATACACAGGATTCCAAGGCGATGGACCCGGGTTCTGTGACTTACTGGCTGTATTTTGGGTAACGTATTTAACCTTCTGTGAGCTTCTGTGAGCTTCAGTTTCTGCACATCTAAACTAGGGACAGATAATATCTCCCTTGCAAGGTTGGTATGAGGGTTAGCCATCTTGTGGATACATGCTGGGACGTAGTAGGTGTTAAATAAATTCTACTTCTACATATACGTGAATGTCATTTAGATAGACCCTTTAATGTAATAAGATGTTTTGTTGTCAAACTATAAAATCACTGTAGATGATAAGCCCTGCTGCCCATAAAACAAAAATTACATGTATGAAAATTCCCTTTCCCCTAAATCACGTGCCTGTCAGCCCTTCCACTTCAGCCCATCTCTGGCTGCTGGGGCCTTAGCCAGCCCTTGTCTCTACCTCTCCTGCCCCTGGCCTAGAGGGGAAACCAAGGTGCTCTGAGGCCCAGAGACCCCTGTTGTCCACATTGCACTAAAAAGTCACGGAGGTGGTAGAAAAGGCTCCTCCTCTTCAGCTTCTTCGGGCACCAGATCCATCCCGCTTCCAGGGGTGAGTGGAAGAGGTAAGGAGCCAGGCAGGTGAGAAATGATGTGGAGGCCTTGTGAGGGACTGGCTTCTGCTACCCCAGAAGCATGAGGAAATGAAAACCCATCAAAACAGAAAGCCATTCCATGCGTCAGGTTCTTGAGATTCTCGTCTCAAATCAAATGTCTGTTCTTTATTAACTGGTCCCATAAATAGACACACACTGGGCCTTGGAGTTTGAGAACACTCTCTTGTCACCCTTTTTCCTTTTAGTAGACACACACTGGTTTCAAGGAGTTCCTCCAATAATCCTAGTCTGATATGCCACAGAATTCCAATTTGGTAATCTTTTATCTTCATCTATTAATAGAGGAACTACATCTTATCATCACCAACTATTATATTAAAGGATCTGAAGCAGTAATTGAGGCATAATAGTATTTAATAATGGTTTTTCAACCAGTCAAAATGCTCTGCTCTTTGAAAATGCTTCCCAGATGATTCTGACGGGAGAGCGGAGAACCACTGCCCTGGACTGTAAGCATCCTGAAAAGCTGAATTTTCCTCAATGCCGCTTACCTGACCCTCTTCATGTGAACAATGCTTAACTTTGGCATCGTTTCTAAAAATGACTGAGATTACTTTTCCCCTTTAGATTCTACAATGTGTCTTTGGAAAATTTTGGAAAAAGTTTACCCGCACAATTACAAGTATGAAATCTCAAGTGGATAAATGAACTTTTATAAAATATAGTATCTTTTAACTCTTGGTTAAAAAGTTTTTGTCTCCACTTATACAGCCTCTTTAGCTTCACGAATGGGCATACTGAAAGGCTATTTCATCGACTCTTCTCTCAATAAAAATCCTGTTCCAATAAACTAAGTGAGAACTGCTATGAATGCAGTGAACCTAGTAAACCAGACGTGTTACCACCCCAGGCTCACCTCTGAGGGAAACTGCTCACGTAACTGTTTTTTTGCTCCACGTGAACCTGCTAGCCTCGATCAAATGGGCCAGGGTGGGCTCCTGACTTCAGAACAGCCGGTTCCCTACACTGGTCGGTGACCCCTGATGAGACCTGGTGTAAAAGGACCAACTGACCCAGTTAGAGTCTCCTTGCAGTCAGTTAGAGACTGGAGATATAGGAGCTGAGGGTCACGATGGAGAAAAGTGCCTCAAAGGTGCACACTAGCGTTATTGTGGGAAGCAGACACTAAGAGTAAACAAAAGCTGTGAATCAGAGAAGTTGGTGAGGAAAGAGAATGGAGCCAGTGATGTAAAAAGAACTGAGCCCCGTGCGTGGCAGACCCCAAGCCTAAAGATCCACCACTTCTGCTGCTGCGGGCCCTGGAGGTGCCTCAGATCCAGTGTCACCATGTAATGTCTGCTCTTCCTGAGGCCTGGGGGTTAGTTCTGCGTGGGAGATGGGGGTGTGAGGTGTTCCTGCGTTCCCAGGCACATATCCTTAAGATAATGTCACACTGCTTGAGCTAACTTGTTAGTTTTACAGTCTTTTTACGTTTGTCCTAACTGGAGATTCCTTGCAACTAAATAAGCCTAATTGGAAGAACTATTTAAGCCATTACCATTTGTTAAAAATAATCAAAATTTAAAATATCTATTTCTCTGAACAAATCTGGGGATGTTTAATCCATTAAGTTTTGAAACATTGGTAAGTTTAACGTTGGTACTACATGCTTCCGTATCAGTTGGTACAATTTACATCATATCTTATACTATTTCATCTTTGCAAAGACATCATATACACAAAGATACACATTCGATAACTGGGAAATCATAAAACTTCTGATCTATACTTTCAAGTTTGTTCGGTCATGATACTTCTGATAAAGATCATCAGCATACCAGTTTCGCCTCTTCCAGAAAGATGTTGTCATTTTATCTAAGAGCTTACTTTGGGTTTTATTGCAGAAGACAAATTCCCTCAAGCGTCTTTTTCTTGCAGCCGTCTTCTTCCATAATTTTTTCTTATAACCAGCCTGTTAAATGATATTACAAAGACAATTTAAAACATTATATTATATAGGAAACAACAGATATGTTAACCAGTCATGGTTCATAGGCCTGCTGGAAACAAAGACTAAACTTTCATAGGGACTGGTATGTTTTTCAGAAAAATGGGATTCTCAGTGTGGGGTTAGACAGAGAAATCGCGTGTAGTTTGAAAAAGGAATATTAATAATTTAAGAGTTTTTAAGAGATTATTTAAATTAAAGCCACAGCAAATAAAGCTAAATAAATCGTTGTGGCTGGTGAAGTACAGGGTAATGATACATAATTGTGACAGCTAACTTTGTATGCATTACCTTATTATCTCTTCAACAATCTTCAACAATAGCATACGATTATTCTCATTTTACAGATAAAAGAGAAACAATTAGAGCAGTTAAGCAGCAGACTGAGGTCAGAGAACTAATAAGAGTTCTTAACCACTACACTGCTATCTTCCTAAAGTGGAGGATGATGAAGGCAGTACGGCTAGTGGGTGACACTTATGTTCATTTAAGGGGGGCCTAAGTATTACAAAGGCTGAGAAGCAGAGTTCTCAAGTATACTGTGTCATTTATTCTTTTCACACACTGGGGGGACCAGTTTCTACAGTAAGTACTTTTCTATGGAATAATGACTGCAGGAAAACTATTATTGGGAGTGGTGAAGGAATCACATTATTAATTTTGAAGAATTAATTTTTGAAGAAATAGATAGTTAGATCGAATATAAAACTATAATCATAGCCTGTTTATTTTTTTTCTTTTGGCCGTTCTGCACAGCTTGTGGGATCTTAGTTCCCCAAGCAGGGATTGAACCCAGGTCCTCGGCAGTGAAAGCGTGGAGTCTTAACCACTGGACCGCCAGGGAGTTCCCAATCATAGCCTGTTTAAACTAGAAGAGACCTTAGTTGCCGCCCAGGTTAATGCTTGGCTACAGTAATTTATAGGAGAGGTGAGACTAGAAACGCAGCTATTGGTAAGAGCATTTGGGTCCTTTCAAACCAAGGGCTCTTTAGGGCAGCACACTAACTGAACCAAACCACAGCTCTTTGCGGAGAAGGTGCCTTGGGGTTTCTGACATGCCTTAGTGTCATCACTGTGACCAGCAACTTGTACAGTACAGTGATGCTTGGAAATAAGGAAGGGTCATTTCAGAGTTCCGGCTTTAAAACGCCAGAGATTAGATGGTTACTTCTCATTACTTACAATTCTAAGTTGAAAGATTCAAAGAAAAATCCCCATATTTGTGTAACCATTTTCTAGTTTGCAAGCCAATCTGGATCCCTGTGCATCTCTGACACACAAACAGCTAGTTTGCTGTCCTGCCCATCAACAGCAGAATAATCTCCTTTGAAGATTATGCTGTGGAATGTAACCACTGTGAAAATGCTTGAGACTTTTTAGACAATCTACAGGTTCAGAAATGGAAGGAGGGAATAAGCAATAAAAATTAGGGACACCTGGATGAAACGGTGCTGCAGAAAATACTTTGTTTTTATACATTAGTGTAAATTAACCCACCCAGATTTTTGTTTTCTTCTTAAAATTAGATTTTGATGAAGCAGGCCATTCTGCATATGGAATACTTTTGGGGGCCTTGAGCAGGGACTAGGTATTATGATTGGAGAATTCGATCAGGTCATTTATAACAGTGTGAGGGTTTCAGGGCCCAGGAAAAGGGATGTGGAAAGGAAGGCAAGGAAAACCACCTGTTTTATTTTATCTAGGGCCAGATGAGGACCTGGAAATAATTAGTATAACAAAGGGGAGGAAATGTTTCCAATGGTCCAAAATTCATAACTATCTGCTGAATTACTTAGTTCAGCTACTTATGGATTACATGAGCTTCTACTGACTAGTGTGGGAAACGATCACAGTATTGTTCCAATGGAGAAGTGAGCTCAGAATTCCAATTATTCGTCTACAAATTTAGGATTGTTTGTAACAGAGTACCTTTCAAATAGTGAGGAAATGCTACCAATTATCTTATTTTCACAGGGAAACAAATTTTGATGTTTAAAGAATTGTTTGTTAACTCCCAAGTAGTAAAAGGGAATTAGGATTTGAAGTTATCAAAACTCAAAGGTGTTTTGCAAAACTCTGGTCTTCAGCTGCTTTCTAATTATCACCTACTCTGTTTCCATGAATAATAAGGACATGAATGGAAAATACCTGCTGCTGTGGGAGCAGAGTAGGAATACTCTGTCAGAGTCCCCCTCTAAAGGCCATGGTCCCCGGCCAGAATAAGTATTGGGGTTCTGTCTGATATGATCACCAATCATACACACCAACAGAGAAAAACTTACAAAGTCAAATTTAAAACAAGTATATGAGCGGTTAATGTTCCGCCATAAAGATTAAGCCACCTGGAGAACCCAATCCAAGGTAGGCTGGAAGCTATTCGGTCCCAAATCTCCACCACGGGACTAAGTCCTTGCTGAAGTCCGCTCCGCTGTTTTAATGCTCTGGGCTTAAACAGAGCCTCCCCACAGGTTATTTACACATCGGGGGCTTCAAAGGGATTCCGGTAATCATCAGACAAGACAGACATGTAAGAGACCTGAGATGAACCTGTCCTGCAGTGAAGACTTTTGCCATTGTGAATAATATTTTGTTATATGAGTGTTAAAAACGTTTTCTTCACATGTATTCACTTACATGAAGAGATGCCTGCCAAGCTGGGACTGAGCTCAGCACTGTAAAAGCTGCTGGCAGGATGGGAGGAAGATGTGTCAAGGCACAGGCTGACTTCTGCTTCAGTTTAATCTAACCTCACACTCCTTTTCTAAGCAAGTAACCGTGTGAACACTCACCTTCCTCCTTAGCCACAGGCCAGAATGAAGTCGAAGAAACCTATAGATGGCAGCTTTCACAGTCTTTCTCTTGCCTTTTCTTGAACTGTAGTATGTTACAGTTCTGACTGGTGGCTTCAGGATGTTTGGGAGCAAGGGGACCACTCTAAAATATATTAAAAAATTTTTAACTCAGCAGTAAGACATTAAAGGATAAAATCCATTTCTGTACTTAGAAATGAAAGCAGCAGCTCCACTGGAATAGAGCTCACTTTCAATAAACACTGTTACTCCAAACGATCCGTGACACTACACATAAGAATGGCAACTATCATCAGTTTGCAAGTCCCGCATAATCTACCCCCTCAACCCCTAGGAGAGAATTTATCCTGCTATGTTTTAATCACCTGATGCCTTATCCATCTGCCACTAGATTATAAATTCCTTGAGGACTTTAACTTATTTTTATCTTCGTATCGTCTTTGCCAAGTATGGTGCTGGGCACCCAGGGGTGCTTAACTAAATATCTGCTGACTGAATGAGCAGCGCACGCACCCGAGCCTTGCAAGCTGAGCATCTTGTTCACACCCCCACTTCGGCTGACAGCTTCCACCCGGGAAACCACATCTTAGAACGTCAGAAGTGGGCCCTGTGTAGTCATCCCTGATGCCGGCGTGTATAGTCTCCCATCCTTCAGGCAAAGTCTATATAATAAACCGGCAAAGAATATCATCTACTTCTAAAATGTCGTAGGCATGAAGATTTTAGAATTTTTGTCCAAGCATCATGTTTACTGAAATATACTCAACCTATTGAGGACTGTGGCAGTCTGCCCACATGTCAGGTTTCTGACAGATGTGATCAGTCTGGGAGCAGAGGACACAACCGGTGTCTGAATGTGACTGAAATGTCGGGAAGACACTGCAGAACTAAGACAGGCATTCTTGGAGCAGTTTCGATAGGCTGAAGATGCCCAAATACTCAGGGGCCGTAAGATTCCTGGAGAGAGAGAGAGAAGCATATATACTTAATATGACACTCCAAAATACACATCCAGGGAATTCCCTGGCAGTCCGGTGGTTAGAACTGGGCGCTTTCACAGCCGGGGCCTGGGTTTGGTCCCTGGTCGGGAAATTAAGATCCCGCAAGCTGCGGGGCATGGCCGAAAGAAAAACCAAATTATGCACCCAGATATTTAAAACGAAGTAATGTACCAAAGTGACCAAGTATTATACATAATTAATGGGGTCCTGAGCATCAGACTCACATGTGGATCTTTTTATCCTTCTTGAGGTATAGCTTACACACCGCAAAATTACCCATTTATGTACAATTCAATGCTTTTTAGTAAATTTAGAGAGTTGTGCAACCATCATCACCGTCCAGTCTGATGTGTCCTAGTTCTACATTCAACAGTAGGGGACAAAAGGCATGCAATGTTAATTCCCACCACCAGATCTTACACTGTGAATACACAGAACTCCTGCACGTAGGGAATGGCAAGGCAGAAACACAAACGCTCCTCGGCTCCGCAGAGAGACAGCAGGTGGCAGGAGGAGGATTCATAAAGAAAACAGAAGAGGTACTTGAGCTGCCCTCTAGAAAATGAACAGGCCATGAGAGGAGGAGGCACAGAGTCCAGGCAGCATGAACAACGTGCGCAAAGGCAAGGAAGCCGAAACAAATCCATGTCGGGAGCGGGGACTGGACCTGCCACAGAGGCTGAGCACTGTTTGCCTGACTATCGGGGATGGCTGGGGAGTAGTGGGTAACAAGGTGGGCAGCTCAGAAGGCAGATCACGGAAGGCCTAGATGTGTGGACTGAACGCAGTCCTCTTTATCAATCCTTCACACTATCACCAGACTCAGAGTCCACGGCTGCAAAGCAGAATCACTCACAGAGCTGACTCCACTTGTAGATTCTGAGTGAGGCTAGTGTGGGACTCAAGAATGTGCATGTAAACAGAAACAGAGTCACAGATATAGAAAACAATCTATGGTTATCGGGGGGAAGGGGGAGAGGGATACACGGGGAGATTGGGATTGACATAGACACACTGCTATATATAAATAATCAACAAGGGCCTACTGCATAGCACAGGGAGCTCTACTCAATATTCTGTAATAACCTATATGGGAAAAGAATCTAAAACAGAGTGTTCATATGTATATGTATAACTGATTCACTTTGCTGTACAGCAGAAAATAACACAACATTGTAAATCAACTATACTCCAATAAAAATTTTAAAAATAATAATAAAAAAAGAATGTGCACATTGATAAAGCTCCACAGGATGATGGAAATATCTGAAAAGAGGATTGTGGTGATAGCTGCACAACTCACTACATCAAACTGTACACACAGGGCCTCCCTGGTGGCGCAGTAGTTGGGAATCTGCCTGCCAATGCAGGGGACATGGGTTCGAGCCCTGGTCTGGGAAGATCCCACATGCCACGGAGCAACTAAGCCTGTGCGCCACAACTACTGAGCCTGCGCTCTAGAGCCCGTGAGCCCCATCTACTGAGCCCATGTGCCTAGAGCCCGTGCTCCGCAACGAGAGAAGCCACTGCAATGAGAAGCCGGGCACTGCAACGAAGGGTAGCCCCTGCTCGCCGCAACTAAGAAAGCCCGCACGCAGCAATGAAGACCCAACGCAGCCAAAACCAAAATAAATTTTAAAAAAAACTGTATGGACAAAACAGGTAATTTCATGGTATGTAAATTATACCTCAATAGTTAGTTAAAAAAAAGCTCCACAGGACTTCCCTGGTGGCACAGCGGTTGAGAATTTGCCTGCCAATGCAGGGGACACGGGTTCGAGCCCTGGTCCGGGATGATCCCACATGCTGCGGAGCAGCTAAGCCCGCGAGCCACAACTACTGAGCCTGCGTGCCACAACTACTGAAGCCCGTGCACCTAGAGCCTGTGCTCCGCAACAAGAGAAGCCACCACAATCAGAAGCCTGCACACAGCCACAAAGAATAGCCCCTGCTCACCGCAACTAGAGAAAAGCCCACATGCAGAAACGCAGCCATAAATAAATAATAAATTTATTTATTTAAAAAAAAGCTCCACAGGTGAGTCTGATACTAAGTGAGGGCTTGGAACCACTTTCTTATTGTCCATTGCACTGATTTCACATGATAAAAGAGGGGCAGTGTGGAGAAGTGAAATGCCAGTGTTCGAGCCAGACTGGGTTCATATTCTAGCTCTACTACTTACTAGCTGTGTGACAATGGGCCAGTTAGTTAACCTCTCTGTGCCTCAGTTTCCTCAAATTTAAATGAGGTTAATCATGGGCTTTCCTGGTGGCACAGTGGTTAAGAATCCACCTGCCAAGGCAGGGAACGTAAGTTCGAGCCCTTGTCCGGGAAGATCCCACATGCTGTGGAGCAACTAAGCCTTTGCACCACAACTACTGAGCCTACGCTCTAGAGCCCGCAAGCCACAACTACTGAGCCCATGCACCACAACTACAGAAGCCTGCATGCCTAGAGCCCGCACACCACAACAGAGAGTAGCTTCCACTCGCCGCAACTAAAGAAAGCCTGCGTGCAGCAACGAAGATCCAACGCAGCCAAAAATAAATAAATAAATAAATTTATTGAAAAAAAATAAATGAAGTTAACCATGAGCAGGTAATGAGAATTAAATATGATAAAATATGTAAAGTACTAGGAAGAGTGCCTGACATAGAGAAAACATTTAATAAATGCTAAAAGCAGACAACAGAAAAGAGCTGAGGAATGCTTAACAAAGATGGCATAACGTTAACAGGTGGCAGAAGGAAGATGGAATACTTAAAACTCTTATTTTGCTTTTCTCCTCTCCATCAGAGATAACAATTTCCAGTCACCTGGTGACCTAGTGGGTAGGATTCTGGGCTTCCACTAACGTGGCCCAGGTTCAATCCCTTCAAATCTCCAAGTATAAATAATTTATATCTCAAAGAACTGAAACTATTTGCAGACATGATTACAATCCAGGAGGTAATCTTTGAAAGATTAAGTGAATAGGAGGATTGTAGACAACAAAATGTCCCAATTTTCACAGATCATCGGAGCTTGATGTATCTCAATTAAAAAACACAACAAAAACTCTGAGAAGTTCTTGGAAACTGCCCCTGAAGGAGGTGAGCAGATGGGAGTCCAGAAATAACTGGGTAAACTACAGGCTTATCTGTAGAAAAAAAAAATGTTAGAATGGATAAATAGAAATGCACAGAAAAAAAAATTTTTTCATCAACTGGGAGTAAACTGTTACTTGAAAAGAACTTCATTGCACTTTTTGATGTAGTCACCAGCCTGAGAAATCATGAGACTTTCTAGACAGTGTATCCTGACTTTAGGAAGGCATGTGAAAAGATTTCTTATATTCTAAATAAATATAGAAATGTGGGCAGGACAATAAATTAGGTAAATTCCAAGCTGATTGGAAACTGTACTCAAATTAGTTGATTGCTGTTCTCCTGGTGGAAGTGTCTTCCTGGCTCCCTAATTGACTCTTATTTTTCCCCAATTTATATGAAGGTCCTGAAGCTGTACAAGGCATGTTTAGCAAATCTGCATAAAAAACAAGCTGGGAACCATGGCTTATTAACATATTTGTGAAAAGATAGACTATCTAGACTCAAAGTGATCTCAGTAAAAGGAAAAACAGACCAAAATTAACAAAATGAAACCAGGGATAAACAAACTGAGGTTAGAAAAAAGTGGTTCCTGGAACAACAGGAAGGGTGACTGGCTTGAGAGCAGTTTCTGGGAAAATGACTTGGGAGGCTTTATCCACCATACCTTCTCCTGGACCAACACTGTGATTTAGCTTGTAAAAACCAAAGTCCAACTTAGACTGTGTTAACCAAAGGGCAGCTCACAAATCAAGGGCAGTAATTAACTGCTCCTTCAGTCTTCTGCCCTCTTTGGGAATTTTAGTACAGACAGGCTTTCTCTTAAACACCCTCTTGTATGGAGAACACTGATGTTTTCATGAAGGAGGTGACACAAAACCAGTTTTGAAGGAACAAGAGGAGGTAGTGGAAACAGAAGGCCAAAAATGGAATACATAGTATGTAGTACGTTTGGGGAGCTCTGTTTGGGGAATTACAAACAGCCCCCCTGTGGCAGGAATCAAAGGAACGTGGGGGTAAGGGGAGGTGAGTGTGACAGTGTCTAAACTAGTGGTCTTCAAGGTTTTTTCTTATCCCACACCCTCTAAATGAATCTTGAAAAATTATGTACCCTTTCACAAAATTTCAAGTAATATCTAAAATTTTAAATAGTTTAAAAAGGATGTAATTTCCAGTATATTTCTAAAACTGACATTTAAAAATAAGCTGTCCCATCACTCTTTTAAATGTTTTCAATGGAATCTAAATACCATAGTGAGTTAACACCCGCCTACATCATCAATTGTTAAAAAACAAGGACAATAAATCCAAATTGATGAAAATAAGAACTTTACATCAAAAGATACTTTAAACAAACTAAAAAAGCAAGCCAGAGTGGGAGAATATATTGGAAACACATTTAAATGAGAAAAGACACACATCCAACATACATAAAGAACTACTATAAATCAGTAAGACAATTCAATAGAGAAATGGGGAAAATGTTTGAGTATTTCACAAAAGAAATTCAAATGGTTAATACACATGTGGAAAGGTATTCAGGCTCATTACTAATCAGGGAAATGCTATTCAAACCCCAACGAGACACCACTAAATACTCACCAGATTGAAAAAATGTATAGGTCTAACAATACCAACTGCTGATGAGGATATGGAGCATACAGTGCTGGGTGACTTTAAATAAGCTCATCACTTTGGCAGCATCAGGCAATGCAGAATATATACATATTCTCTGATTCAGCAATTCCACAGCTAGTTTTATATGTATAAACACACACACACACCATAGAGAAACTCTTGCACTCATGCACCATGACTCAAGGCCAATCAGCTTTGCACCTAACCGCCCCAAAGTGGGAACACCCAAATGCCCATCAATAGTAAAATGCAGAATTGTAGGGCAGTCCCGTAAGAGACCATTCTATAGCAATGAGAAAGCATGACAGCTACGTGTAAAATGAATGAATTTCACAAAGAAAAAGAAGACACAAGAGTACATACTATGTGATTCCGTTCACGGAATGTAAAAAAACAGGCAAAACTAAAAAATATATTACTTAGAGATGCACATATACATCTTAAAACTATTACAGAAAAAAAGACAAGGTAATAATAAAAGTGAGGATAGTGTTTATGTTTGGTGGAAACGGGCAATTTTGGTTTAAGAGGCACACAGAGGTGAAGGCTCCTGGTAGTGTTCTATGTCCCGGCCTGGGTGTTAGTTATACCCCATGTTTGCCAGAGAGTTATTTGTTAAGGTAGCCATGTATGCTATATACATTTTTCTTTATATGTTATATTTCACAATTGAAAAATACCGCACATAAACCAGCTCTTCTATAACAGTTGGAAACTTTACACTTTTTTCTTTCTAGTCTTGTTCCACAGAAATTTTATCCTATTTTGGGTGAACGTAATTTACCGATCATCCTATCTTATTTGAATGATCTTTAACTTTTGCAAAAGTCCCTACAGTAAAGGCAACCCTTCGCTTCCGTCATCTCTCTGTCAAGAAGTCCTTAAGGCTGCCCTAGGGCCGCCACTGAGCGAAGCAAGCAGCCGCACTCCCTGCACGTTGTGTGCATTTCATACAGCCACGCTTACCACATGCCGGGTACTACACGAGGCGCTTTACGTGCTCGAGCTCATTTAGTCCTCAGGTGGATAGTGTTATCCCTATTTCAGAGCCGTAGAATCTGAAGTTCAGAGATTAAATAACTTTTCAAGGTCAAAGCTCGTGAGTGGCGGATCCTAGCCTCGGTGGGACTTTTCTGTTTTCCTCGCCCCCCACCCCCGTCCTTCTGGTTTGTTTTCTAGGGAAGGCGGAATGGCTAGGAGCCGGTAAGGAAGCCAAAACTGTGGGACACCCCGGTTCGCGAGGGTCCAAGAATCTCGGGGATCTCCGGTGCTGGCGGCCGAATACAGGCCGCCCCGGAGAAAATTCGGAACAAACCTCTGGCCTCATATAACGACCCCCCTTCTTTCTTTTTTTTTTTTTTTTCCCTGTTAGCCTCCACGCTAAACGCCCACTCCATCCCGCGCCAGTCCCCCCTTCTGTGAAGGTATGAATCGAGCTCCTCGCTGCCCACTGACCTGAGGCTGCTCTCACAGTACACGCAAAAGCGGAGGCCGCCATCTTGCCGCCTTGCCTTACGGCAGCCGAATTGGATCTAAAAGCTTCAGAGCAAGAGGACACTAAGGAAAAGTAACCTGGGCGGAGTCGGGGAAGGGAGTTAAAAACATGAATAAAGGAACGTTAAAGTCTACCTATATTGAATATCTTCTTTATGCCAGGCTGTCCTTCACCAATGTAAAACAAGTGCCTGTAGAATAGTGCCTGGCTCTCAATAAATTCTTACTGAGCATTTGACTGAAAGATGTATTTAAGTACCAGCATATTTGAAACAATTTCTTTTTGCTCATTTCATTAAATTAGTTTGAAAGAATAAAATGTATCCTTCCAAAGCTGGGATACGCTGGGCTAACTTAACAGGAAATAGCAACATTAATAGAATATTTTTAAAAAATTGAATGCCACCTCTAATCAAATGAATGTAAGTATCCCGAGAACATCAGACACACACACACACTTTTTTTGTCTCTCTCTCTAATCAATAACACTGTTATTTGGTAGAACAGCACCTCAACTCTTCCTGAACAATCTACATACCTTATCTTATTCCTGAAAATTAGTGATCATACATTTTTAAACAATGTTCATTCAAACAGAAAATAAACAGCAAACCTCTCTCCCATCCTTGTAGTCTAAGATACTCGACGCATATACAATATATGGCACTATTTACTGGTTGAAATGGGTAAGGGTCACACACTGAGTCTCAAGGAGTTCACATTTAATAAGGAGACAACTACAGACCATAATAGGCAGATAAATGACTGATGGGGCAGTTCAAAGTTAAGGAGGGAAGGTTTCTGGTTGGGGTGATCAGAGACAAGGAGATAGAGTATAACATGGATCTTAAAGAATGGGGAGGATTCTTTAACGAGGGCAAGGTCACTCACTGTTGGCAGTAAGAGCATCAAGAGCTAAGGTGAGAAGAGAGGAAGCCAAGACAGAGAGACACAGGATTTATTTAGAGCAGTGGTTTTCAAACTTTTTGGTCTTGGAACCTCTTTACATGCTTACAAATTGTGGATCCCAAAGAGCTTGTAATTATATAGATTATATCTATTAGAATGTATTATATTGGAAAGTAAAATTGAGAAAAAATTTAAATACGTATTGTACTAGTTTCCTATCGCTGCTATAACAAATTAACTCAAATTAGGTGGCTTAAAACAACACAAGTTTATTATCGTACAGTTCTGTAGGTCAGAAGTCCAAAATTGGTTTCACAAGGCTAAAATCAAGGTATCCAGGGCTGTGTTCCTTCTGGAGGCTCTAGAGAAGAGTTTGTTTCATTGTGTTTTCCAGCTTTTAGAGGCTTCTTGCCTCCTTCCATCGTCAAAGCCAAGAATCACATCACTCTGACTTCTGCTTCCATTGTCACACCTCCTTTTCTGATTCTGACCCTCCTGCTTCCCCCGTCACTCCTAAGGACCCTTGTGATTACGTTGGGTCCACACAGATAATTCAGAATAGTCTCCCCATCTCAAGATTCTTAATTTAATCACACCTGCAAAGTTCTTTTTTGTTATGAAAGGTAACATATTCACAGGCTCCAGGGTTTAGGAGAATGTGGACTTACTGGGCGATAAGTATTCTGCCATTGCACTTATTAATTCATTTTAAAACAACAATTATAAGGACTTCTCTGGCAGTCCAGTGGTTAAGAATCTGTGCTTCCACTGCAGGGGCACAGGTTTGATCCCTGATAGGGGAACTAAGATCCCGCATGCTGGCGTGGTGCAGAAAAAAAAAAAAAAAAAAAGACCTATTACATATTAACACAGATATTTTTATTAAAAATAACTATTTCAAAATTTAAAAAAATTAGCGAGAAGAGTGGCATTGTTTAACCTTTTTGCAAATCTCTAAGGTCTGGCTTAATAGAAAGCTGGATTCTAAAATTTGCTTATGCATTCAATTTGTTGTGGTATCACTTGTCATGTAGTCTCTGGGAAAACTCTACAATTATGTATAATGAGTAAAAACAGCAAATAATATCTTAATATTACAAAGGTTGTTTTGATTTTTAAAAATATATTTATTTGGCTGTGTCGGGTCTTAGTTGCAGCACGCAGGATGTTCTTTGTGGCAAGCAGGATCTTTTAGCTGCGACCCGTTGGCTCTCTAGTTGTGTCCTGCGGGCTCTAGAGCGCACATGGGTTCAGTTGCCCCGTGGCATGTGGGATCTTAGTGCAGTGCCCCAACCAGGGATCAACGCATCCCTTGCATTGGAAGGAGGATTCTTAACCACTGGACCACCAGGGAAGTCCCATATGAAGGTTGTTTTGATTTTATGGACCCTCTGAAAGGGTCTCAGGCTCACCAGGGGTCCCATACCACACTTTGAGAACCACTGAGTTGGTTCTATTTCAGTTTCTCCGAGTTTTAGGGTAGACAAGTGGGTGATGAGCTTGAACCACTATTGTTGCTATCTTGATCTCCCATCTATGGTGGCCACTTTGAGCCATAAAACATGCACACAGGCTGGAAAAGTGCTCTGAGATGTTTCTTAAGGGTCTTTGAATTGCCAGTGGGAGTCACTGCCATGTGGCATGTTTTTGAACAAGAGAGTGATTTAAACTTCTGAGTTACTTTAGGAGAGTCCATTTTAAAGCAAAAGCAAAAAAAAAAATCTTAAACCGCACGTGGAAGATGAGGATTAAGGACTTGGTCAAACGAGAGGTCAGGAAACTACAGAAATTAATTTTGGAGTTTGAAATCTTGAAGCTGGAGAAGTTGCTAATGCTGTTCAGGTTCAAGGCATACATGGCTGGAGAGACTGAAAATGTTCACTGGCCTTGAAAGGTTTATGGTCAAGGTTTTTGAAAAGTCATCACCCAGCATGACAGCAGTGGGCAGGGATGAGATGGGGGGTAGGGAGACTGCAGTTCAATAATTAAAATTACTAAAAAAGATGGGAGACTGTTCTGAAGGCTGTTAAGCGATGGCGATATGAAATACAGAGTGTAATGTAATTACAAAATACCCTGAAAAGCACTGAACCTATATAAACATAAGTAATTATTTCATTTTAGATAATTTCAAACCTATTTCTCTACTTAACAAGTGGGATTTAGTAGCATTGTGTACCTCTAGGGAGAACACCATACTACAATAGAGTACCTAGTTGAGACTTGAAAGTACTCCGCAAACGCAAGAGACACACAAGTTATTTAGTTTCTACGATATATTGACGGTAAGATCATTATTAGTACTTAATAGCATTGAATACGGTGTTCAGTATTTAACGTGTGTTACCTTGATTACAGACTCAGTGGAATACTTTGAAACAGTGTTTCTGCACTGACCTCATCTTCCCATCCATCCCACAGATTGCGACCAAAATTATCTTCCTAAAATAAAAACTTGATGAAGAAAGCGGTGTGGTTTAATATGGAAGGAGTAGAAGCTGTGGCACCCGAAGAATCAGGGTTTCTATTCCTGCTGTGCTATTTATTAGATTCGTGAACGACACATTCTGCACAAAAATCTCCCCAATGTTCTTTCACCCCGTCTCCCATAAGCAGGATGACTCCCGGAAGGGCTGCCAAACGAACAGAACGCGCAAACCGAGACAACACCATTGTTTACGTAACTCTGGGCAAATCCATTCCTTTCTACGAAATATCCAGCTGACAGAAACAGCTGAGGTGCTTTCTTGCTTGAATTCTCCGGAGTCACACCTGCCCGGTTTCCGCGCGGACCAGAGCCCGAGGTCCTGAGGCACTGCTACGCCTCTCTAACATCTAGAAACCCGAGCTTGGGGTAACAGCCAAGAACCCCGAGCGCGACCCGGAAGGAGAAATCGCCCTTTCCGGCTAAGCAGGGCCCACCCTCTCCCAGCGGCCTGGACTCAGGCGAGAGGGAGCTGCGCGTGCGCAGTGGCGTTGGCTGCCCTTCCGGTACGCCCGGCGCGGGGAGGCGGCACGGACGCAAGCACGCACGGACGCAAGGTTTTCCCTACTTGCGCTGCCGCCCTAGCTCCCACTTACACCTGCAGCGCGGTCAGTCCTGCAGAGATGCTGCGAGCCTGTCAGATATCCGGCGTGACCTCCACCGCCCAGGTGAGGACGCGGGCGCCGGGAGAGAGCGCGTGGTGAAACTGACTCTCGGCAACCGGCGGAAAATAAGGGAGGCTTTGGCTCTGCCTAGGCCAGGGGACAGAGGCGTGTCTCAGGGCCGCCCTTATCGCCAGAGTCCCGGGTGAGCCCTAGAGGCAGTTAATTCGGTAGTTCGATGGACTGGGATGACTTGAGGGTTATTGCTGAATAGGGATGGGGCGTGGAGAAGAGAAGGTGGCGGGGAGGCGGGCGTAGGACGGGAGGCACGGCTTCGGGGACATGCCATCCAATCAGCCCCGTGCAGCCCCAGTCTAGGACCAATTGAGGCTCCTGGCGCCCGGGTCGCCGGTTGGGCGCTTGATAGGTTTCGCGCAGCCAGTGGTTGAAGGTCGACGGGGGAAAACTGCAGTTCCCAGCAGGACGTGCATAGCCTTGGCTTGTTGCATCTTAATAAGGAGGTTCCTGGACTGCTAGAGTCCGCGTTTTAGGGGGTCAAGGTTGTAATTAATCAGGAGGGGCTGCCTTTTCGTAGCGGAGAACACTTCTTGAGCTATTCTTACTCTGAACAAAAATGAAAGATTGTTATTTATGGAGCTCGAACACCTGGTACTGGAGGAAGGTTAGGCGTCATGACCTTGTGCTCATTTCTGAGATTAGCCTGAGGATGTGTGTCTTTAGGTGCTGGGACAACTTTGGCAGACATTCAAGGAGCCCAGACACCCAGTTATTTTTATTCCTGCATAATTATCAAAGTAATTTTCTGAAATTAAAAATATAAAAGGAAACCTATTCCCATTGCTCACAATTTAAAGAAAATTGGTATTTTGGCAAAATGTGGTATTTGCAAAACAAGGACTGTGACTCAGGCAATTGAGCAGAATCCCTGGACACAGCGAGTTAGAAATAAAAGTCAAGCTTTTTTTTTTTTTCAAGTTTGCTTATCTCCCCTTTCGTTTCCAGGGTAGGAGAAGCAGCCTCTTCTGTAGGAAACTGCGGGGTAGTGTTAGTTTTCTATTGCTTTATAACAGGTGCCACAGATTGAGTAGCTTAAAACAACACATTATCTTACTGTTTCTGGACATGAATGGTCGGGGTTCTCTGCTCGCTGTCACACAAGGATGCAAAGTGTTTTCCCTGCTGTGGTTCTCATTTGTAGCTTCTCTTCTAAGCTCCTTCAGTTTGTTGGCAGAATTCAGTCCCTTGCAGCTGTAGGGCTGAAGTCCCTGTTTTCTTGCTAGCTCTCACCTCACCCTTCCTGGGGGCTGCCTGAAGTTCCTTGCTGCAAGGCCCTCAGAGGCAGTTTGTAACACAGATGTTTACTTTCTTGCAGGCTACCAGGAGCTTGTCTCTCAGACTTCAAAATCTCTCTTAACTTCCCCGTTTATTATCTCCAGACCCAGATTTAAACGGCTTATGTGATTAGGCCAGGCCCACCTGGGTTAACTCCCTTTTGATCAATTCAAGTCAACTGATTAGAAATCTAATTACATCTGCAAAATCCCTTTTGCCATACAACGCTAATCATGGGCTTAACGGCAGGGGGCAGAGATCATGGGAGCCGTCATAGAATCTGGCCTATCATACTGCCCAGGTGAGGCTAGGAGGTTGGAGGAAGCATAACTGCCTTTCAGGGCAGAACTGGTGAGGTATGTTTTTGGACCCCTCCTTTCAGGCCCAGTCTTGTCACATCATGGTTGTCTTTGTCTGCCCTGAATTCCAAAATTACTTTTTCCTTCCTTGCCTTTATCAAAATATTTTCCACTTAATGGGATCCCAATTAGGAAATTAGGAGAAAACTGGTTAAAACTTCACATTAAAATATGAACCCTTTTCTAGCCTGCAACCAAGATTTCTTACCTTCCTAAAACTGCTGTCTTGAAAAATTCATTGGTTTATTCTTATCTCCTCATTCATTCTATAGTATTTGCTCCTGTTACTTTGTGAAACTCTTTTTGCTCTTCTCATGTAGTATCTTGGTCCCATTTTACCCTTCATCTCTTTTATTTTCCTTCGTTGAGTCGACGACTTATTGTACCTCTAGGAACTCTAGTACCCCAATGAGCTTTCCCCCTCTTCCCCTTTCTCTTTTCATTTAAGACATTTTTTCAGAGCAGTTTTAGATTCACAGCAAACTGGAGGGCATTCCCCATATACCCTGTGCCTCCCTCTGTATTAACATCTGCCACCGGAGTGTTACATTTGTTACAATTGATGAACCTACATTGACATATCATAATCACCCAACATCCATTGTTGGGATGACACTAGCATTCACTTTTGATGTTGTACGTTCTGTGGATTAAGACACATGTATGATGATATGTATCCATCACTATGGTATCATATAGAGTATTTTCACTGTCCGAGAAACCCTCTGTGCTCCACCTCTTCATCACTTGCCTATCCCCACCTCCTGGCAACCACCAATCTCTTTACTCTCTCCATAGTTTTGCTTTTTTCAGAATGTCATATAGATGGAATCATACAGAATGTAGCCTTTTCAGATTGGTTTCTTTCACTTAGTATATTTAAGGTTCCTCCATGTGTTTTCATGAGCACAGGCTCCGGACGCGCAGGCTCAGCGGCCACGGCTCACGGGCCCAGCCGGTCCGCAGCATGTGGGATCTTCCTGGACCGGGGCACGAGCCCGTGTCCCCTGCATCGGCAGGCGGACTCCCAACCACTGCGCCACCAGAGAAGCCCCAGACCATTTTGAAATACATTTTACATCATAACTTAGAACAGTAGATTGAGAGTATATAGGTAATATACATTTTCACACATATATGCACAGAAAACTAGAGAAATACCACCTTCCTGTTTTTGCCATATTGATGAATATCTGCTATTTCCTTGTCATAACTGAAGAGCACTTTTTCTCCTATAGAATATGTTTTTACTGGGAAATAATACTGCTTTCATGCCACACTTAATTGGATTTGTGTATGTGATATATTTTTAACCTTAATGCATGATGCCTATAAAATATTTTTAGTCAACTATAGAAAGAGTTGTTGGATAGTAATCTGTAATTCAGATGTAGAACTTGCCATTAACTTCTGGATACCTTTTGTTTGTGTGGGAGGAATCCTTATGACAAATCTCAAAACCTAAATGTCAGTTACAGCAAACAGCCACATCTAGAAGGGAAACCTGCAACCTCCAGATAGGGTTCATATGAGGGGACTAGTATTATAGTCTCTGTTTGCAGGATTGTGGTTTCTTTTTATATGTTTACTTTAATTTGGAAGAGCTAAGGAATAAGTGGTCTTTGCAAGAACATTACATGGGAATTGTGTGTTTTAACTCGCTTTTTGGGGTTTTGTTTGTTAAAATCATGTTTCTATAGGTTGGAAGCAGCAATGCTAACCTTATAACATTTATTACAAGGCTATATGTCAAGGCAAATTGTTTTGAAACAGTATTGTCTTTTCTGCATTGTTGGTTATTATTAATAAAAAGGTATTCCAGAACTAAGAAGTGTCCAATATTTTGTGTGTTAAAGTTAAGACGTTTAGTTTATATAAATAAAGAGAGAGTTTAGTTTGGTGCTTAAGAAAGAGAGTTCTGAAGGTAGACCTTGGATTTGGCAGTGGTTTCTTACACGTGACACCAAAAGACTCAAGATAAATTGGATTTCACAAAATTAAAAAATGTTTTGGGGCTTCCCTGGTGGTGCAGTGGTTAAGAATCCACCTGCCAATGTAGAGCCAGAAAGTAGATAGTGGCTGACAGGAGCTGGGGAGAAGGGGAAATGGGGAGACTGCTTAGTTGGTACAGGAATTTCCTTTTGGAGTGATGAAACTGTTCTGGAACTAGATAGTGGTGATGGTTGTACAGCGTTGTGGCTGTACTAGATGCCACTGAATGTACACTTTAAAATGGTGAATTTTATAAGCAAATTTTACCACACAGAAAAAAACAAAACACTTAACAACAGGCAGTTGTAGATGGCCTGATATATACAGAGCTAGACTTAAATATATATATAAAATTAAAGTAATATAAAATAATATATAATAAACTTGAAGTAGCATCCATTAGCCAAAAATGGGACAATTTGAGTTTTCAAAGGATAACAGTTGCAACTGGTTTAAGTTCATCAAAAGTGTTTAAATCCATGAGTTGATAAAGACCCTGTTTTGGTTTGCTAAGGCACGTTGAGCTTGGGATAAGAGATTTATGTACTGCCTCCCTCAGTTCTGGGGGTTTCCTGGCCTCAGCTGGGCATTTTGTGTCCCTCGTGAGGTCGTAGTCAGGCCGTGGCTGGGGCTAGAGTCATCTCAAAGGCTTCCTCACTCCCGTGTCTGGCAGTTGATACTGGCTGCAGCTGAGACCTCAGCTGGGACCGTTGGCTGGAACACCTACATGTGTGTCTGGGTTTCCTCCCAGTTTGGTGACTGTGCTCCAAGAGCAAGTGTGATGAGAGGCAGAGCCAGGCAGAAGCCGTATTCCCTTTATGTCTTGGTCTCAGAAGTCACAGAGCCTCACTTTCACTGCCCTCTATTAGTAAATCAGTAACTAAGGTGTGCCCTTGTTCCACGGAAGGGCTCAGTTTGCTGGAGGAGTAGCAAGTTTCTGGAAGAGCATGTGTTACAGGAAATACTGTTGTAGTCAGTTTTGGACAATACAGTCTGCCTTGTAGCCACAACAACTTGTGTTCCTCCCACATGTAAATACATTCACAGCCTTCCTCATAACCCTCCAAACCCTCATCCCATCACAGCATCAGGCTTGGACTAATGGACCGACCGGGATCTTGCCATCAAATCAGATCCCTTTGCAGGTAAGATATCTTGAATGTGGTCTGTTGGGTACAGTTCCTTAAGTGCTTTTCCTTTCAGTCTAAAGACCTGTGAACTAAAGAGACAAGTTATCTGTTCCCCATATACCGTACACACAATATAGTGTGACACTCCCATCCAGAGAGGCACACAGCAGTCGCTGTTGATAACAAATGTCAAATCCAACTTGCACGTGTTGCTGCTTGCTTAATTAGGACTTAGTCCTCTTGCTTGGGAATGTTTCTCCATAGCTCTTTTTTTTTGGCTGCACTGCGCAGCGTGCGGGATCTTAGTTCCCCAAACCCGAGCCCCCTGCCGTGGAAGCGCTTAGTATTAACCACTGGACCGCCAGGGAAGTCCCTCTCCGCAGCTCTTGGTTCTACCCTCTGGGCTTCAGGTTTCACCCTTTGAATCATCCTTCCTTTTCTTTTTTAAATTAATTAATTAATTTTTGGCCACGCTGGGTCTTGGTTGCTGTGCGCGGACTTTCTCTAGTTGCTGTTAGTGGGGGCTACTCTTCACTGTGGTACGTGGGCTTCTCAATTGCGGCGGCTTCTCTTGTTGCAGAGCACGGGCTCTAGGCGCGTGGGCTCAGTAGTTGTGGCTCGCGGGCTCTAGAGCGCAGGCTCAGTAGTTGTGGCGCACGGGCTTAGTTGCTCCGTGGCATGTGGGATCTTCCCGGACCAGGGCTCGAGCCCATGTCTCCTGCATTGGCAGGTGGATTCTTAACCACTGTGCTACCACGGAAGCCCCATCCTTCCTTTTCCAGATATGTCGCCTGTTGGCAGCTGAATCGTTTTCTCAGATTGCTTTCTGTCTGTAGAAGTTCTAGAGGCCCCAAACCTCTATTTGTTTTATACTCTTCACCTTTAAATACAGGATGGCCTGTTTTTCATCTTTGTGGGTTTTTTGTGGGTCTTACTGGGGTGTTCTCCATTAGACAAGAGCCACACCCACAAATCTGATCAGAATAAGCTCTTCTCCAATTTTGGGCTCCCTGTGAGGCTGCTGTGGTCTCAACCCCCTAAGATTCTCAGTTGCCGTGTTGTTTAATAAAAAGAATATGGGATGCATACTCTTAAGATCCTTAGTGGGCCTTTTCTCAGTATAAAAAGTTCTGTGAGGAGCACCTCCTGAGATCTTTCTGAGGTCTTAAAGGATCGTTGCTAACTGGAGAGGCTGAGAATGAGAAACAGTCTTATTTTTTAACCCACCAAGTACTGGCTCCTTTATATTTCCTTCACATTTTGCTTGGAAGCTAAACAGGTTATTTTGGTTTGTTTGTGTTTCAGAAGCTCGGCTCTATCCTTATCATACTCTGCTAAAAGGAAGCAGTTGGCACTTGTGAATGTGCTGCTTAGTACTGTCTTTAGCTAAATCCATCAGTTCATTAGGTATGGCTATACCTAATTTTCTATTTTCCATGTCTTACCACGGGTGACAATTTTGATAAACTTCTGCCACTGCATACAAAGATCCCTTTTTCCTCCAGGTTCCAAAAATATTTTTCTCACTTTTCTTAAGCCCTCGCCAAAACAGCTTCTGTGAAGGCCATTGGGCTTCTGCTAACAGTCTCCTCAAGGCCCTTCCACCTTTCACTCTCCACCCCCCAGTCCCAAAGTCATTAACACGTGCTTTATGTTTTATAGTAGCACCCTATTTCCAGGTACAAGCATCTGTTTGGTTATAGCTGTAAAACAGATCGCCCCAAACCTAGTCCTTATTTATTCTTTTACAGTAAATAATATTTATTATTATACAGATAAAAATTATATTGTATATACGTATAAGGAAATAACATAAGTAAATATCTTTCATTTCTAAGGAGGTTCCATTAGGAGGTTCTTGGGGGTCTCATGAGCTTGCAAGGTTCTGGGGAAGTGGCAAGGTTCTAGAAAAGAATGTGAGATGTGAAATATGGCAGTTTTGGGAAAATACAATCTGTCACAATTAATAAATGAAAACCAAAAAACCGCCCATTGTTCATCATAAGAGGATAACTGGATAAAAGGATAAAAAGAATCAACCATTTATCCTCCTTTCCTCTGTGAACTGTACTATTGAGTAATCAAATTGTAGATGAAGGGAAGCATCTCTTTATAAAATACGTCAAATTATAAATGAAAAATAGAATTAGAGACCCACTTTTTGCAGCTTCCAATAAATTAATGGATCTAGACATTGTACATAAGCATAGTTGATAACAGCACAAAAAAAGAGGCAAGCAGACGTTGTGTACCTCCCAATGAAAGAAAACACCACCCCCTAAAGTCTTGCCAAAGAGAGTAAACCTGAGTCTGATCAAGTGTCTGGTTCCAGCTCTAGCTTGCAGGAAATACAGAGGACAGGAATGTGTTAAATTGCACCTTGAACAAAATCCAGTCTCTGGAAAATTCTGCAGGTTGAACAAGCAGATTTCTTCAACAGAATAATTACTGGAGGGAACACCTATAGAGTAAAAGACCTATGGATTAATAGACTTAGAAGATATCCATATTTTTTAATAGGCAAGACTAAACTTTGTATCTAGGGATTCATACTTGCGTGGTAAAACCATAAAAAACTTAAATTTTTTGACTCTTAAAGCTCTGTTTGGAATATGAAATGCAACATAGACTATGACGTAGCCTAATGAATAGGATACTTAAATTTTTTAAACCAGGAGCCACTATTTCAGACAAAAGCCTGTTTATTTGCGTCAGGATACAATCAATTTTCTTTCTTTCTTTTTTTTTTTTTTTTTTTTTTTTGGCGGTACGCGGGCCTCTCACTGTTGTGGCCTCTCCCGTCTTGGAGCACAAGCTCCGGACGCGCAGGCTCAGCGGCCATGCGTTCCCTGCATCGGCAGGCGGTCTCTCAACCACTGCGCCACCAGGGAAGCCCCAATTTTCTTTTTTTTTGGTACAGAAGTATGAAACTTTTTTAAAATTAATTTTTCGGCTGCGTTGGGTCTTCATTGCTGTGAATGGGCTTTCTCTAGTTGCGGCGAGTGGAGGCTACTCTTTGTTGTAGTGCGCAGGCTTCTCATTGCGGTGCCTTCTCTTGTTGCGGGGTGTGGGCTCTAGGTGTGCAGGCTTCAGTAGTTGCAGCGCGTGGGCTCAGTAGTTGTGGCTCGCGGGCTCTAGAGCACAGACTCAGTAGTTGTGGCACATGGGCTTAGCTGCTCCACGGCATGTGGGATCTTTCTGGACCAGGGATCAAACCCCTGTCCCCTGCATTGGCAGATGAATTCTTAACCCCTGCGCCACCAGGGAAGTCCCAAGTGTGAAACCTTTTATTGCTACTATTTTTTGGTCATAAAAGATAAATTTTTTCACGTTTTATCCCTTCTTAAATCAGGGTGCATATTACAGTTGGTGCATTTTACAATTGTTTAATTGAAGGCTCAGCTTTCAGAAACAAAAACAAAAGCAAGAATATCCAGAAAAATTCTGAAAAAGAATAGTACTAGAAGAGAGGATTAGCTCTACCAGGTTAAAACCTAATTCTAAGATGCAGTAGTTAAAACATTATGGTATTAGTCTATGAATAGAAGTGTGTGAATGGGTGGAACAGTGAAACAGATTAGGAAATCTAAATGTATCAAGGAATTGAGTATATTTTAAGGTGGCATTTCAAATTGTTGGGGAAAAAAATGGATTATTCAGTCTGTGATTTAGGGATAACTGATTAGACATTTAGGAAAAAATAAAGTTGAATCCATGCCGTATACTTTACACTGGATTCAAAGATTTAAATATAAAAAAGATGAAACCATGAGAGTAAAACCATGGAAGACTTATCATCGGAGGGTGGCTTTCTAAGAATAGGAGAAAACCCAGAAATCATAAAAGATGGACACTTGGCTATAAAAGTATCACAAACTGATTAAAACCATTTGCAAGTAGCCCGGACATGGCTAATTTTTCTTCATATGTAAAGAACACTTAGAACATGAAGATGATCAATCTTATTTAAAAGTGGTCAAAGGATACACTCTGATAGTTCATAGGAAAAGAAGTAAAATAGATAATAAATATATTAAAAGATGCACAGTCATAACAAAGGAAACTGTGATTAAAACTGCACTGCAAGGCTGTTGGAGAGGCTGTGGGAACCCCCATCCCCTGCACTGGCAGGTGGACCCTTAACCGCTGTGCCACTAGGGACGCCCCTAATACAGCAATATTTACCAACATTTCAGATTTTACTTTTAGGAATACTTTTAGGAACTGACCCCAAATGATGTATGTTTCTCATTGTTTATTATAATAAAAATTTAAACAAAACCTCAGTCACCATCAAAAAGAGGCTGGTTAAATATATTAAGTGACAACTGTTGGAGGCCAGAGAGAAGGAAATGTTCCCACCAAACTGAGAGCATCTTGAGACCAAAACACAAGGCAGGCAGCTCCACATAATCAACAGATCAGTTTATTATAGGGTAACTTACAGGGTGGGATCCGGCAGGCAGTGATCCAGAAGCGTTCACAACTGCACTCCGCATGTCTGAGGGGCTATTGGGACGATTTTATAGTTAACCTAGAGTACAGGGGTACGTGCTTGGGAACAGACTGAATCAAATCCAGTAGGAAGATTTTCATGTGCTGATATAGAATGAGCTCAAGTGTATATTGTTGAGTGAACTTTAGTACAGGACTGGGTGTACATTATGGTATCATTTGTGTAAAGGGGGCGTGCCCGGAATTCTCCGTCACAAAATATCTGAATATATAAGAAACAGATAGCATTGGTTGCCTATGGAGAGGGAATCTAAGTGGCTGGAAGACAGAAGTATGAGGGAGACTTCACTCTGTATGTAACTAAACATTTTGAATTTTGATTTTGAATTTCAGATTTTAAATTTACTTAATGCTAGGAACTATAAACTTACAATCACATCAGATATATCTGTCAAAGGGAGGGAAGAGGGGCAAGGTAAAAGGAGAAGATGGATAAAGGAACAGGTTAAAAAATATATATTGCTGTGAATTACAGTGTTCTCAAATTCTAGTGTTGAATTTGGCTCTGTATTACACAGAATCAAGTATCCATTATTATGTTTGCTACTTGACATTCCAATTAGCTAATTATCCACCATTAACAGTGCCTTAATTTTTGACTCGAATACCTTTTTATACCCATTGAGGTAAAAAAATGCTTTCTTAAACAAAATACAACTTAAATGGTTTCCTAATATTTCATCCCTAAGTGAACAAAATGGAGTTGTTGATAGATGAAAATAGATGCAATTCTGTTTGAAATTTCATGCTACCTGCTTTATAGAACAGTAGAAAAACACCCATTTCTTGTAATTTCAGTTGAGAATTCTACACTAAAGGTAATAATTGAAATACTTTAAAAACACCAATTATAGCTGCTTTACACATTGTAAAACACAGTTTTTCCTCCCCCAAATGTATTAATATGTTAATTTGATGTTTACCTCTAGGCTTTGGCAAATAGAATGTAAATGCAACTATAATTCTAGAGTAAATTCATGTGCTCTCTGATCATGTGATACATTTTCTTAAAATTTAAGATACTTTTAAAAGGAAGTTTGTGTTTTTCTGTTATTCCTTAGATGCAGTTTCATCAGGGAACCTAGGGAAAACATTTTTTTTTCCCTTGCTGCTGTTTGATTTCCTACTTGGTATAAAGAAAGATTTTATTTCTGGATACAGTAAGTTTGAAGTTTCAAATTGATAGCTATGAATGGCCTTACGTTTATCAAAACCCTCCCCAAATAGTATTTAGATGCCCATTTATTTGTTTTATTTAAGGGATCTACATTTTGTTAAGACACGTTTGATGTTATGTGCTTTACTTTGATTAAAACAAATCACACAGCATTGTCTTGATCATTTGATTTTGTGTCAAGGTAGACAACTTATATGGAGATAAGTATTTACATGAACATTTATGACATTAGTAAAATTAGTTTTCTTTCTTAAAACTATTGACTTTTAGTCTAATTATACATTAGGAGAAACCAAAATGAACTTTTAGATTTAGATGAATGCCTGTTGGAATTGACTAGCCACATAATCATCGTAGAGATGGGAAACTTGGTTTTCTGGGTAGATTAAGCTAAGGTTGCATCTCTGCCCTGAGCGGATTCATATGTATCTTATAGTGCAGTGTTGTTTGCTAGACTCTGTAGGTGATTTTTCAGACGTCTGCGTTTACAAAGTGAAAAGAGATATTTTATACTTTGTTTTGTTTTTTCTTGCCAATTAAGAAAACACGGTGCTTCCCTGGTGTCGCAGTGGTTAAAAACCTGCCTGCCAACGCAGGGGACACGGGTTCAAGCCCTGGTCTGGGAAAATCCCACATGCCGCAGAGCAACTAAGCCCGTGCACCATAACTACCGAGCCTGCGCTCTAGAGCCTGCGTGCCACAACTGCTGAAGCCCGCCCGCCTAGAGCCCATGCTCCGCAACAAGAGAAGCCACCACAATGAAGAGTAGCCCCCGCTCACTGCAACTAGAGAAAGCCTACGCACAGCAACAAAGACCCAATGCGGCCAAAAATAAATAAATAAATTTATAAAAAAGAAAACATGGCAAATTGTCTCTAAGAAACAATTAGCATACATAACATTAAAAGGGCTAAATGGCACCCCAGTGTCATAGCATCAGTATTTACAATAGCCAAGAGATGGAAGCAACCTAAGTGTCCATCAACAGATGAGCGGATGAAGAAGATGTGTGTGTCTGTGTGTGTGTAAAATGGAATACTACTCAGCCATAAACAAGAATGAAATTTTGCCATTTGACCAACATGGATGGACTCGGAGGGCATTATGCTAAGTGAAATAAAGTAGACAAAGACAAGTACTGTATGATATCACTTATACGTAGAATCTAAAAAATACAACAAACTAGTGAATATAACAGAAACAGACTCACAGATACAGAGAACAAATCAGTGCTTATCAGTGGGGAGAGGGAAGTGGGGAGAGGCAGGACGGGGTAGGGGATTAAGAGATACAAACTGCCATTTGTAAAATAAGCTACAAGGATATATTGTACAACACAGGAAGTATAGCCAGTATTTTATAATAACTATAAATAGAATATAACCTTTAAAAATTGTGAATCACTGTGTTGTACACCTGAAACTTATACTGTACATCAACTATATCTCAATTTTTAAAAATGCTAATTGGGCTTCCCTGGTGGCACAGTCGTTGACAGTCTGCCTGCTAATGTGGGGGACATGGGTTTGAGCCCTGGTCTGGGGGGATCCCACATGCCGCGGAGCAACTGGGCCCGTGGACCACAACTACCGAGCCTGCGCGTCTGGAGCCTGTGCTCTGCAACAAGAGAGGCCGCAATAGTGAGAGGCCTGCGCACCGCGATGAAGAGTGGCCCCCGCTTGCCACAACTAGAGAAAGCCCTTGCACAGAAACGAAGACCGCGCACCGTGATGAAGAGTGGCCCCCGCTTGCCACAACTAGAGAAAGCCCTCGCACAGAAACGAAGACCCAGCACAGCAAAAATTAATTAATTAATGTTTTTTAAAAATGCTAATTGATCATGGTCTCATAGTCCCTTTTTTTTGAAATCTTAAAAGTAGTTTTATATGAGCCTTGGGGCACAGGAAGCATCACTGTATTTAAGGGTTTGTAAATATGTTTCATGGTAAGTTGGTTTCTGAAAGTAAAATAAATTTTTGTTTAATGAAGACGTTTGTATTTGTAATAAAAGTACTACTACTGAGTTCCCAACCCTAAAGTCCTCCCAGATTCTTATAACTATTGGTTGTGGTGTTTTCTCCTTTTTCTCTAGAGCTGTCTTTGTGGGAAGTTTGTACTCCGTCCGTTGCGACCATGCCGTAGATACTCCACTCCAGGCAGTTCTCGGTATGTAGCATGTTTCCCTGTAAATAAATAGGCTTTTAACTGTATGCTGAGGGGCGTGTGTGTGTGTGTTCGTTCTTTGGATATGAGAACATCTGCTTAAAGTCTTTTTTTTTTTAAGGGGTGCAAACACTGGAGCTTTGCCGTAATATCTTTGGAGCATTATTTATTTGTAGGCGAAAATTCGTTAGGTGCTCCTTTTGGTTCTTTGGTGACCGGATGACATCCAAGATAGACCCCCCCCACCCCTTTATGGCAAATAGATATACTTCCAGAACTCAGCATGTTGGAACTTAAAAAGTATTTGTTCTACTTGACATTTTGTTTTATTGTATTTACGGAAATGTTTAAGGGAGAGGACTGTTGAAAATTAGTGATACTTGTTTTTTGGGTTCAAAGGAAAACCTCATGATTGTGAACATGCCAAGGTTTTTTTTTTTTTTTTTTTTTTGATGTGAACCATTTTTAAAGTCTATTGAATTTGTTACAGTATTGCTTCTGTTTTATGTTTTGGTTTTTTGGCCCGGAGGCATGTGGGATCTTAGCTCCCTGACCAGGTATCAAACCTGCACCCCCTGCATTGGAAGGCGGATTCTTAACCACTGGACCGCCAGGGAAGTCCCTGAACGTGCTAAGTTTTAAGTGTTAAAGGGCAAATTGCTTTGTTCTTCCTATCCTAGATATTACTGTGTTAAAAAATTATCCACAAAGAAATACTATTTTTTGTTGTGAACATATTAAAAAACAAAGGGAAAAGTGATGTGCAGCTGTGGTGATAAACTGGGCTGCTGTGATCTGAATCAGTGGTAGAGAAGTAGAGGCTTGAGGTCTTTGAGACTCTTACATTAGTCTAGGGAAGTAGGTTTAGGAGAGCCAAAAAATAAAAATGTGTTTCCTATTTCTTTCACTTAGGTTGTCTCCTAGCAAAATTGCCGGAGCTGGCATCTTGTTTGTTGGTGGCGGTATTGGTGGCACTATCCTGTATGCCAAATGGGATTCCCATTTCCGGAAGAATGTAGAGAAAACCATACCTTACTCAGACAAACTCTTTGAGATGGTTCTTGGTTCCTCACCATATACTGTTCCATTGCCAAAGAAGCCGGTAAGAGTTTTAAGCACAATTTCAGTTTATCCTAGAGAATGCTTTGGAAAGCAGGCTGTTTTCATCTTGAAAATATTTTGCCAGGTATAGGTTTTCATTTTTTAAGAAATTGAAGTAATATTATGTAGAGCTGGATTTTTATCCCTTTGGAGTCCCGTAAGTGCTCTCATTTAGTCCACATCGTATAGAAAATAATTATGTGGCACACGAGGCTAAATGGAAGGGGCAGTTCGGGCAGAAGTAACCCCAGCTGCCCTGTGGATGGAGGGGGTTCTGTGTCAGCCTACAGCATTGCAGCTCTCAAACTCTGACTTTCGGGCTTCTCTGGTGGCGCAGTGGTTGAGAATCCGCCTGCTGATGCAGGGGACACGGGTTCGTGCCCTGGTCCGGGAGGATCCCACATGCTGCGGAGCGACTGAGCCCGTGAGCCAGGGCCGCTAGGCCTGCGCGTCCGGAGCCTGTGCTCCGCAATGGGAGAGGCCACAACAGTGAGAGGCCCGCATACCGGAAAAAAAACAAACAAAAAAAAAACAAAAAAAAAAAAAAAAAAAAAAAAAAAACAAAAACAAAAACAAAAACTCTGACTTTGAAGACTAAAAACATAAACGTAGAATGGCCATGACACAGGACCCACGTGTCATAGTTAGTAATGGCTCCTTTTAGACCTCAAAACAGCCACACAATTTTCAGCTACATACTGATTCTGTAACGGAAATACCTTCTAGTATTCCTGGAACTTTGTGCATATTCTTCAGTTTCACCCTTTTTTCCCCCATTAGGCTTACAAATTTTTTTTAAACATGTTAACATATTTCTTCTTTCAAACGGGTGCTTGAAAAAAATGTCTAAAAGAGAGCATGAATTTTTGCTGATTTGGTATTGGATATTTCTTTATGCTGTGAGGCTGGACATGGCTGACCAGTTCTTTGTTAGAAACTGGGTAGACATCTGTTCTCCAGTCTCTAACATGGTCTCGAGACCAATCCTATGACAGAGTTACTCTGTGGAAAAGCAGGTGTCCTCTGACTTCTCTCACCTCCACCTCAAATGACTCAACATGTTCTTGGTCTTCTACGTCATTTATTCTTCCATCTGAACTTTAAAATGTCCATGTGGGCTGAGGGAGGTAGTGTTGCAGCTTCAGTAGTCAAGGAGCAGAATCCTATGGCGTCATTCTAAAGTCCTGGGCCTATTTTAAGCTCCATGACCTGGGAGAAAGAGCTGGAAGCAATTTCAGGAGCATCCAGTCAGGCTGAACAGTTCAGAGTAGTGTTCTCTTCTCCCTTGACATGACTTCAGGTGTCATTCTCAATAGCCTTAGCCTCTTCTTGCTCCACTTCCCCTACCCTGCTGAACATTGCCACTTGTGAACTTTGCATGTCTGTACTCCACCACCTCAAAACTTGCACTCTTCCTGATTTGCTTTTTATGTATTAAAGATTGTACCATGCTGTCAAGTAGCTCAGTTAGAATTCTTGGATTCATCTTCACAGTTGCCCCTATTTTTGTAGCTATCCTATCTTTTTTTTTTTTTTAATGTCATTCATTTCTTTTTTTAAAGAAATTCATTTATTTATTTATTTTTTAAATTAATTTTTGGCTGCATTGGGTCTTTGTAGCTGCGCATGGGCTTTCTCTACTTGTGGCAAGCGGGGGCTACTCTTCGTTGTGGTGCGGGCTTCTCATTGCAGTGGCTTCTCTTGTTGTGGAGCACGGGCTCTAGGTGCGTGGGCTTCAGTAGTTGTGGTGTGCGGGCTCGGTAGTTGTGGCTCTCAGGTTGTAGAGTGCAGGCTCAGTAGTTGTGGCGCACAGGCTTCTTTGCTCCGCGGCATGTGGGATCTTCGCGGACCAGGGCTCAAACCCATGTCCCCTGCATTGGCAGGCGGGTTCTCAACCACTGTGCCACCAGGGAAGTCCTAGCTATCCCATCTTGTTAGATCTCTAATGTTTATTCTTTTTCTTTCCACCATCTTTATCTCATTTCTGACCTTTATCACTTTGTATTTAAATTAGCCCTGTTCCTCTCCCCTGACACACAGCCTTTCCCACTTCCTCCCAGTCTCCAACCCCCCATTCTCTCTTCCTAACGTGACCTAGGCCATCCTTATATCAGTATCAGTATCTTCTAGAATAAGTGCTGTGATGTTTTCATGATATTTTCATCATATCACTTAATCAAGAACTTTGATTCCTATTGTTTTAAAGACAGAAGAGAGATTGTCTCATGTTCTGAATAAGGAAAGTGAAGCCAGGAGTGGTTAAATGTTAACCTAGGAGCTGGCTATTGGTTCCTTTATTTCTGTAGTTTATGGCTTTTGCTGGTTCTTAAGTTGACATTTAGTACCCTTGGCATTCTGGCTCTCATTTACATTTCCAGTCTTATCTCTGTATGGTCCTGCCCATAAATACTTAGTTTTATACTTGTTTACCTTATAAATATGCCTTGTGCTTTTCATTCATTCATTTACTCAAATGTCAGTCAAGTGATTAGTATGTACCAGGCATTGTTCCAAGGTCCTTGGTAAACTAGAGAACTAAAGAGTGATCCTTTCCATTTGTACAACTCTACTCATGTTTGTCTTCTACTCAGAATGACTTCCTTTCTTTTGTCTTTCAGTGTTCTCTTCAAGGCCTGCATCCTTCACTACACAGCTGAATTCCAATAGCAATTAATTTTTTTATTTTTTAATTTGTACCATTTATTCAGCACTCTGTACTGTTGTGCATTCTTACAAACTTGTTTCTTTTAGAAACTATGCATTTTATTTCATGGTAACCCTTTTAGTGTCAACATGGTTATTTATGCATAGACAGTAAATACTGAGAGAAGATAAACCTAAAATCTTTTTGATGGACATAGAATAAGACCTGTCTAAATGGTGACACATGTTATGTTCCTGGATGGGATGTAATATAAAAATGTCATTTCTCTTAAATATGTGCATTTCTCTCAAATCTCTCTTAAATATGTATATATTTGAGAGAAATAATGTTTTTGTGATGTGTGTGTATGTGTACATAAATACACACAAAGACATCTAATATGAATTCTAATTGATTTTTCCAGAGGGTGAAGAACCAGACAAGATGATTTTAAAGTTCATGTGGAGGAATTAGTAATGTATAAGACTAGTCAAGGACATTTTTTAAAAGTGTTGGGGTAGGGAGTCAGAGGTCACTTGCTTTTCCAGATACTGACTGTTATAATCCTACTTTCATAAAACAATAAGATTTGACATAGGAATAGAAATTAGAGGAACAGAACAACGGAGTCTGGAAATAGCGCATATTTGTACACATACACACACATTTGTTGTGAGAGTGTGAGTTGCCAGAACCTTATGTGAAAGTGATAATATCTTAAAAATATTATAAGCCCTCTGACCCGGCACTCCCTCCTCTGGCAGCTGTCCTGCAGATGTCACACTGTAGTGCTTTTCAGTTGTCTGTGGACAAGAATGCTTAACAAAAATCGGGAAACAACTTGAATGCCCATAAGTAGGGGAGTAATTGACCAAATTATGGGATTTGCCACTCCATTAGGATATACAATTAAATTAGGATATTATTCAACTAAAAAGAATTTCTTGACCAGAAGTGAATGTCCATAATATGTTGTTAAATGAAAAAAAGCAGGTTACATGATAATTTGTATAATATAAAATTAACTATTTTAGTTTGTTTAAAGAAATGAACAATTGTATATGTATATGTACCTGAACTCATGGGTGGAAGGAAGATTTCAGGGCATTAGCAGTGGCTCCCTGAGAGTGCTGGAAGGAGCAATGGAGGGGCAAACTAAAACAGTGATGTATCTTGATGTATGTTATTTTGCTTGTTATATAGTGAGCATGCATTTCATTTCATGAGTTAAAAAATAACAAAATTTTAATAATAAGAAAATGGATATATTTCTGATTTCTGGTAGTGACAAAATTCAGAAGCATTTTTGTTATGTTTGGGTAGTCATCTTAGGGATATCTGAGTCCCATTGCCAAGTTCTGGCAAAAAGGGGGACAACATAGGTGGTAAATGAAAATATTTCTGATACTCAGTAATTTTCTGTGGCACATCACCGGCAGTCCTGTTAAGGAGTGGTGCCTTAAACTTAAGGCAGGTGGTTATTGAGAAAGAGAAAAACAGGCATTACTCACAATTGGATCATATATCTTACTTAGTGTGCAGGTACAGGAATCTTGGCGATTAAAGAGAAAAAAGATGAATTTTCATTTTTACTCAGAGCCTTCTAAAAAAAACATTTGTTTTTAACTGAATTTATTTAGAAGACACCATAACAGGATTTAGAATGAGAATGGAAATAGCCGCCTCATTGTTGTATATATAAAAGGAATGGTGTTTAAAGGGAAGGTCTTATATCATGTACTTTATTAATTGCCCTAAGAGAAGTCTTTGTTACTATTAAAATATAGACTAGTCATTTGGAATGACGTTTTTGGACTGCGTTTTTCTAGTACGATGGCTTCTCTTACTATGGTTAATAAAATACATTGTTTTGGCACATATATACAATGGAATATTACTCAGCCATAAAAAGAAACGAAATTGAGTTATTTGTAGTGAGGTGGATGGACCTTCACTCTGTCATACAGAGTGAAGTAAGTCAGAAAGAGAAACAAATACTGTATGCTAACACATATATATGGAATCTTAAAGCAAAAAATGGTTCTGATGAACCTAGGGGCAGGACAGGAATAAAGACGCAGACGTAGAGAATGGACTTGAGAACATGGGGAGGGGGAAGGGTAAGCTGGGACGAAGTGAGAGAGTGGCATGGACATATAGACACTACCAAATGTAAGATAGATAGCTAGTGGGAAGCAGCTGCATAGCACAGGGAGATCAGCTCGGTGCTTTGTGACCACCTAGAGGGGTGGGATAGGGAGGGTGGGAGGGAGATGCAAGAGGGAGGGGATATGGTGATATAGGTATATATGTAGCTGATTCACTTTGTCATACAGCAAAAACTAACACAACATTGTAAAGGAATTATACTCCAATGAAGAAGTTTTAAAAAAATTAAAAAATAAAATACATTGTTGTAAATTGTTGATACCTTTATGTTAAAAGCCTGAAAAACTTGACTTTTAAAATAATACAAGATACTTTGTGCTGCCTGTTTTTAAGAACACGTATCATATCTGAAATGTTAAATGTTTTTCATTTCCAAGATTCAGTCTGGTCCACTAAAAATCTCTAGTGTATCTGAGGCAATGAAAGAATCTAAACAGCCTGCTTCACAACTCCAAAAACAAAAGGGAGACACTTCAGCTTCAACAACAGGTACCTATATTTAGAATCATTCTTTTAAAATTATAGGTAAATGAATTGTTTTAATGTATTTGTACCCATGGTCAGGAGGGGGGGCCCGTCCGCATGAAGGACTCTTCCCTCACCTTGGGGAGGGAGTATTCTCACCTGTCATCTTGGCTCTCATTTTAAGGGTTGAGTGGGATGTGAAATTGGGCTTTATTGTGAACAGCTACTAAGTAATGGTAACAAGAATTATCTTGCCTGCAGCACACTTATTTTTCTGTTACTTTTTCCTTTTCTCTGACTCCTAGCTTTCCCTCTCTTTAGATTTTAAGATTTGTTCTCTTTCCACACCTCTTTCTTCTACCTGTTCACCAACTCTTTCTTCTCTCTTCTTTCTTAGTGATGAAGTGTCTTGATCTAGTTTTGATCTGCAGATTTTTTTTTCCCTTGATGATTGTAATCCCACACTAATTTATAGCACTTCCTAGTCCTAACCTGGTCTGCATGCATTTGAGTTTATTATGTTTCTCCTTTCACTTCTGTCCTTGATTAAATCACCTGAGTTTTACTCAGTAAATACTGAGTATCTACTGTGTGCCAAGTGCTGGGTGTCTTTTAGGCACTGGGGTCATAGCAGTGAACAAAACAGTAAAAACAAACACACAAATGCTGTGAAGATTCCTTAGTGGGATGAGGGGAGGGAAGTCGCGTATAAATATACCAGTTAATTATGTATAGGATGTCATACAGTGGTAAGTGTGGGAGGGAATACTGCAATTTTAAATGGAGTGGGTAAGGAAAGCTTCCTCTGGCAGGTGTCACTTGGGCAGAGACTAGAAAGAGATGAGGGAGTCGGTCATGTAAAGGGCTGGTGGGGAAGAGCACCCAGGCAGAAGGACTAGCTAGTGCAAAGGCTTGGCGTAGTCTAGCAAGGAGCAAATGAAACCCGGGTAGAGTAGGAGGAGAGTGACAGCAATAGTAGAGAGAGAGGGCGGAAAGCCTATAGTGGCAGTCTTCGGAGGCCGATGTAAGAGTTTTGTTTTCTAGTCTGAGTAAGATGGGACGCTGTTGGGAGGATTATGAGTCGGGGTTGATAGCTGACTTTTAATAAGATTACTGGCTATTGTGGAGAATAGATAAAAGGAACCAGGGACAGAGCAAGGAGACCAGTTAATGGGCTTTGTGATAATCCAACTATAACTCTTAAATGGGACCTTCAGGTTATTAAAAATTTTTTTTTTCCATTTTGTTGCTCCCCACCCCACCATCTATTCCACCTTAAGAATTACTCATTTCTCTTCCATCAACACTTTTGTTTATAATTTATAAGCTCTTGATTTTTCAACCTTCTTTTCTTTAGAAATATGTCTGTGAAGTAATTTTTTAAACTGAGTCCTGTCCTTTACTCACTCACCGTCTAAACTGTGAACTTTTCTTCTTTGTGTTTAAAATTGCCATCCTGTTCTTGCCCACACGTCTTTCATCTCTGCCACTCTTCAAAGCAATTAAAAAATAGTTTTTGGTTACTTTCTTTTATCAACCTTCTGCATTACAGGCTCTTTTCTCATTTGTTATTATTCTTCCATGTTATGTAAATCTTATGTCCCCTTCTCATGGTAAGATTTAGTACCACTTAGTACTGTTATTAGAAGGCTTGCCTGAGAATAATGGTTAAAATGCAGGTGGATGCTGACCAGACTCTTTTCTCTTGTGCTTTCCCAGCCATTGCTCATTGTGTGTGGGTTTGTGCAGTGGACAGCGCCCCTGACTGTTTGTGTGTATGAGTAGTGGCAGCACATGCGTTTGTGTCTTTAAGGAGTCAGATGTGAAGTGGGAGGTAGTAGTAGTGGATTCCTGTGTGTTTCTCTGTTAACCCAGGAGACTGTAAATACCATGTGTAACATATATTTATAGCACCCACAGAGGCAGCTCAAATTATTTCTGCAGCAGGTGACACACTGTCCGTCCCAGCGCCTGTGGTTCAGCATGAGGAATCTACAGAAACTGATCGCCCTGAAACTGGTGAAGGAAAACCCAAGCCTGCAACTTCAGGTAGTTAAATTATCTGTATTTGTGGTTATGTAAATGATATGCTCATCAAAACTATGCAATGTCTAGGCATTCCCTAAATTTCAAAGTCTGAATAAATCTTTGAAAACAAGGGGTTTAAGAGCTGACCCTTTATTTCTTCATGTTGGAATCATTGATTTTAGAATCTTTGTCACAAAAATGCCCTCAAGTTGATACATCTGGCAAGCACAAATGATGGTGTTTTTATGTCCCCATTAGCTGTTGAAATTCTGTGCTGAAATTTGGTTTCCTCTCATTTAGCTTTAGCGCGAGAGGAAGCATCCTCAACTTCTGTAAGGGAGCGGCCACCTGAAGAAGTTGCAGCTCGGCTTGCGCAACAGGAGAAGCAAGAACAAGTTAAGATTGAGTGTATGTAAACCTGACGCTTCTTAAGTACTTGGGTCATCTCTCTCGGTTGCTCTCTTCTTCAGCTGTCACACGTTTCTCATCTGTCAGCTCTTTGTGGTTTCTTTAGTGGTGTTGCTCTATTCACCATCTTTATTTTATCATTTGTGTTCTTTCCATCTAAACTTCTACCCACGTGACAAGAGCTATTCTAATACACTTAAATTCAAGTGATTCACGTACTTTGTCCTTTTGTTTTTATCATAGTTAGGGCTGAAGATTCTTTATACTCTGCGGAACAGAAATTATTTATGTTTTGGCCACTTGCCTAAGAGTCTTCTAACTGTTACACTCATACATTTATTTGTGCAGGTTGGAATGGCTCCCACTCTGGTTTATTACCTGGCCTCTGGACTCAGTCTAGCCACCCCCTTATCTGACATCATTGGGGGATGGAATGTCCCACATATTGCTGGTTTCCACCTAACCGAAGCATATTCCTTTTTAAACTTCAATTTTACGTTAGGTTTTTTGATGGCTTAAAGAAAGATGTTAGTGGGACTTCCTGGCGGTCCAGTGGTTAGGACTCTGTGCCAAGGGCCCAGGTGTGATCCCTGGTCGGGGAACTAAGAGCCCGCCTGCCACAGGGCCAAAAAAACCACAGATATTAGTTATCTAAAAATGTATTTTCCTGTCTTAAATGAGGTACCTGGAACATAATTTATTGTACTGTGCTGCAATATATTGATGTCCCTGGAGGTAGTGTGCATGTAGCTTTTTGCTGGACTAAGAGATGTTAGTTTTAAATTCTTAGGACAGCTGTTTATAGTTTTGTTTTGTTTTGTTTTGTTTTTTTGTCTCCATCACGTTTTTCTGTTGTTTTTTTTTTTGTCCTGAGTGGTTCTTGTTTTCCTTGAACTTGCTGGCTCTGTCCTACTCCTAGGAGGCAGGTTTGTTAGAATTGTGTACAGAGTAGAAGGGCCAGAATGAACACAGATGTCGGGCATTCGTTTGATTACTTGGATTTGGTTTTTGGTCTTAGCTGTGTGAGTTTATTTGGGGGCTCTTTATTCTGTTCCATGGATCCATATGTCTCTTTTTCTTTCAGTACCACACTGTTTTGATTACTGAGCTTTGTAGTGTTGCCTGAAGTCTGGGAGGGTTATCTTTTGTTCTTTTTCCTCAGGATTGTTTTGGCTATTCTGGGTCTTTTCTGGTTCCATATAAATTTTAGGATTATTTGTTCTAGTTCTGTGAATAATGTCATGGGTCTTTTGGTATGGATTGCATTAAATCTGTAGGTTGCTTTGAGTACTGTGGACATTTTAACAATGTTAATTCTTCCAGTCTAAGAACATGGGATATCTTTCCATTTCTTAGAATCATCTTCAGTTTCCTTTATCAGTGTATCGGTCTTTCACCTCCTTGGTTAGGTTTATTTGTAGGTATTTTATTTTTTGGTGTGACTTTAAATGGGAATTGTTTCTTTACTTTCTCTCTGATGTTTCATTGTTAGTGTAAATAAATGCAACAGATTTCTTTATATTAATCTTGTATCCTGTCACCTTGCTGAATTCATTTATCAGTTCTACTAGTTTTTGTGTGGAATCTTTAGGGTTTTCTATATAGAGTGTCATGTCATCTGCATATAATGACAGTTTTACCTCTTCCCTTCCAATTTGGATACTTTTAATTTTTCTTGTCTGATTCCTGTGGCTAGGACTATCCAGTACTACGTTGAATAGAAGTGGTGAGAGTGGGCATCCTTGTCTTGTTCCACAATTTAGTGGAAAGGCTTTCAGCTTTTCACTGTTGAATATTATATTGGCTGTGGGTTTGCCATAAATGGCTTTTATTATTATGTTCTCCCACATTGCTAAGAGTTTTTATCATGAATCGGTGTTGAATTTTATCAAATGCTTTTTCTGCATCTGTCAAGATGATCATGTGGTTTTTGTCTTTTCTTTTGTTGCTGTGGTGTATCACAGTGATGGATTTGCATATGTTGAACCATCCTTGTGACCCTGGAATGAATCCAACTTGATCATGGTTGATCCTTTTTATATGTTGTTGTATTCGGTTTGATAATATTTTGTTGATGATTTTGACATCTCCATTCATCAAAGATATTGGCCTGTAATTTTCCTTTTTATTTTGTAGTGTCTTTGTCTGGTTTTGGTATCAGGGTGATATTGGCTTATAGAATGACCTTGGGAGTATTCCCTCCTCTTCAGTCTTTTGGAAGAATTTGAGAAGGATAGGTATAAGTTCTTTGTATATTGTTGTAGAATTCCCCATTGAAGCCATCTGATCCTGGATTTTTGTTTGCAGGGAGTTTTTTTAAATTATAGATTCTATTTCACTTCTAGTGATCAGTCTATACAAATTATGTTTCTTCTTGATTCAGTTTTGGCCAGCTGTATGTTTCTAGAAACTTGTCCATTTCTTCAAGGTTGTCCACTTGGTTGGCATATAATTGTTCATAGTATTTTCTTCGTAATGATATCTTTTGTATTTCTGTGGTATTAGTTGTTATTTCTCCTCTTTTCATTTCTTATTTTGTTTATTTGGGTCCTCTCCTTGGTGAGCCTGCATAAGAGGTTTGTCGATTTTGTTTACCCTTTCAAAAAACCAGCTCTTGCTATGATTTTTTTTCTATTTTTAAAATCTCTGTTATTTATTTCATCTCTAATTTTTATTGTTTCCTTCCTCCTGCTGAATTTAGGTTTTGTTTGTTCTTTTTCTAATTCTTTTAGGTGGTAGGTTAGGTTATTTATTTGAGTTTTATTTTTTGTTTTTGAGGAAGGCCTTTATTGCTATCAATGTTCCTCTTAGGACTGCTTTTGTTGCCTTCCATAGATTTTTGTATGGTTGTGTTTTCATTGTTGTTTGTCTCAAGGTATTTTTTGATTTCTCTTTGATTTCCTCGTTGACCTATTATTGGTTTTTCAGTAGCATGTTGTTTAGTCCCTATGTAATAGGTTTTTTCTCATTTTTCTTTCTGTGGTTGATTTCTAGTTTCATGCCTTTATGGTTGGAAAAGATGCTTGAAATAATTACTATCTTTAATTACATCTCCTCAATTTGTTGGGCTTGTTTTGTGTTCTAGTATGTGGTCTGTCCTAGAGAATGTTCCATGCGCGCTTGAAAAGAATGTGTATTCTGGTTTTTTGGGTATAGTGTCACTGTAGATAGCAATTAAGTCTAACTGTTTTATTGCATCATTTAGGATCTCTTTTGCCTTGTTGATGTTTTGTCTGAAAGACCTGTCTGATGTCAGTGGGATGTTAGTCTCCTATTAATTTGTTCCCATCAGTTTCTCCCTTTATGTCTGTTAGTATTTGTTTTATGTGTTTAGATGCTCCTATATTGAGTGCACATAAGTTAATGAGTGTAATATCCTCTTTTTGTATTGATCCTTTTATCATTATATAGTGTCCATCTTTGTCTGTCTTGTCTTTCTCCATGGTCTTTATTTTAAAATGTATTTTTTCTGGTACGAGTATTGCTGCCCCTGCTTTCTTATTGTTTCCATTTGCATGAAATATCTTTTTCCATCCACTCATTTTTCAGTCTGTGTGTGTCTTTCGCCCTAATGTCGGTCTTTTGTAGGCAGCATATTGTAGGTTCTTGTTTTATTATCTAATCTGCCACTCTGTGTCTTTTGATTGGAGCATTTAGTCTATTGACATTTAAGGTAAATATTGATAGGTATGCATTTTTTTGCCATTTAAAGTCTTGTTAACCAATTAATGTCTTCTTTGGTCCTTTCTTCTTCTTTTTATTTTTCCTTTTGTGGTTTGTTGGTTTTCATTTGTATTATGCTTGAATTCCTTCTTTTTTGGTTTTTGTGAATCTGTAGTGTGTTTTGATTTGTGGTCACCCTTGTTTTCAAGTGTGTCAACCCGTTGTTATATCTGCTTGCTTTAGACTGGTAGTCATATAAGCTCAAACACATTGTAAAAGATCTACATTTTCTTATTCCCCTCCCCCACATTTTGTGATTTTGATGTCCTATTTTATATCTTCATGTTTATCCTTTTGCTGTTCACTGTAGTTATAATCGCTTTCACAAAATTTTTTTGATTGTTTCGTAAACTATATACTGGCTTAAGTCATCTTCAATCCTTTTATATATTTGCCTTTCCTATTGCAATTTTCCCTTTCATATAGAAAACCCAAAACATGTTTTATTTTGAAAAAATTCAGGTATACATAAAAGTAAAAATAGTGTAATGAACCCACATAGATTCACCATCTGGATTCAATAATTATTAATGTTTTATCATACTTTTAAGTGAAATTTTGATTTGCTAAATCTGTATTTTGTTTGTTTTGAGGGGAAAATGCAATGCAAGACTCAACAGGTGAAGAGGGAAAGAGTAAAGTAATTTGGCAGGAGGGATCTAGTTTTTAACTTTTTTTTTTTTTTTTTTTTTTTTTTAACTTCAGCACTAGCCAAGAGCTTAGAAGATGCTGTGAGCCAAACTGCTTGCATTACTCAGCAGGCTATTGTGGCTCAGAATGCTGCGGTCCAGGCTGTCACTGCCCACGCCAACATACTGAAAACAGCCATGGACGATTCTGAGGTGGGCCAAAGAATGTTAGACATGATTTCTTCCTTCTAAGTTGGGCTTTCTCTCACTAAGTGAAAATGAACTAGAATGATTGTCTTTTTAGAAAAACAAACAAAAATGAAAAAAAAAATTTCAGGTGCCCTTTTTAATGAATTTTATATATGGTGCTTTATCTCACAACGGTCATATGGTATAAGAATTAGTTCAGATTTGCTTTCATATCTTAGTAGTGCTTGAATATATTTGTTGTTTGCCTTTTTTCTTTTGCTTTAAAATCCCCAGCCATTTTTTAATAAACTTTTTTTGTGAGATACTTTTAGATTGACACACAGTTAAAAGAATAATACAGAGATCCCAGGTACCCCAAAACACCAGCTACTTTAAATGTTTATGTTGAGGGGGCTTCCCTGGTGGCGCAGTGGTTGAGGGCCTGCCTGCCGATGCAGGGGACACGGGTTCGTGCCCCGGACCGGGAAGATCCCACATGCCGTGGAGCCTGTGCTCCACAACGGGAGAGGCCACAACAGTGAGAGGCCTGTGTAACGCAAAAAAAAAAAAAAATGTTTATGTTGATTATTTAACTTACATTGGACACTTCAAAGAATAAAGTAATTACACTAATTAAAATGTAATACTGGGACTCAGGGCTTCCCTGGTGGCGCAGTAGTTAAGAACCCACCTGCCAGTGCAGGAGACCCGGGTTTGAGCCCTGGTCCGGGAAGATCCCACATGCCATGGAGCAACTAAGCCCATGCGCAACAACTACTGAGCCTATACTCTAGAGCCCGTGAGCCACAACTACTGAGCCCGTGTGCCACAACTACTGAAACCCGTCCACCTAGAGCCCGTGCTCCCAATGAAAGAATCCACCACAGCAAGAAGCCCGCGCACCGCAACAAAGAGGAGCCCCCACTCGCCGCAACTAGAGAAAGACTGTGCACAGCAACGAAGGCCCAATACATCCAAAAATAAATAGATAAATAAATACATTTATTTTTAAAAAAGTAATACTGGGACTTAAGAAATTTCCTTTATAATTACATTCAGTTATTCAGTATATAAAAATGTATCTTGACACCAAGTCATTTAAAGAATAAAATGAAATAGAGAACCTATAAATCTCAGGAATCAGGATCATGCATGATCCGTAAAGTTACTTTGCCACCATGAGTTTTTAAAAAATTTAAATACACTTCAGATTGCTTTAGTTGTATGTACGTGCATCACGAAGGAGTTAAATTAGACCTCTGATGCAAACAGTCAAGAAACTACAACCTTTGAAAAATTAAAAGAAAATTCTGTTTTGTTCAAAGTCCACAAGAAAAATTTAAATCTTAGTCAGAGTTCAGTCAGGAAAGTAGAAACCACACAGGAAATATTTACTATGCTGGTTATACACATGTATAGAGAAAGCTGGAAGTTGCATGATATCAGGAAGTTGAGTTCAAACCCAAGTAGGTTCTTTCCGAAGGACAGTGATTAGAAGCTTCAGATGTCCATGGTCCTGCTTTGGTGGAGGCTGCATAAGAGGGTATTTCCTCTTCCCACTGAACACATAACATGTAGTGCATGTGGATTAGACAGTATGAGATCGTTTACAATAAAGATGTTACAACTAAAGGATACTTTTTAGTAGGACAGTTAACCAGATTAGGGAATATTAGCTGGTGTTAACAAAATAATCAGAAAAATGTATTGAACACAAGTTTTGAAATGTTAAAACTTGATCCCAGCTCAGTTTCTTGTAGTAAAAGAAGCTGTAGGTGCACATGGGCTTGTTCTATAATATATACTGGGTTGATTTCTCAAAGCATTGTTTGTAAACAGTTGGACCAGGCTTCATCGTAGGGGAATCTGATGTCTGTTTTACAGGACAGCTTATCCTTGGACCTCTATAAACAGGATTACCTTTAATAGAGGGAGACACATTTTGGCCCCCAGATATGTCATTGACATTTAAATGATTCATGAGTCTATTTGGGTTAGTTATGAAGAGTTATCTTGATACACTACCAGGGTCTTGTAACAGCATATGATAACGTCTTGGAAAATTTTTTATACAGGATACTGATATGGCCCAAACCAGCAACATATTTTGATGTATTTTATTTTGCAAGATGGCTGAAGTGGCAGTTCACTGAATCTTCAACTTGATTATTCACACCATGAAATTAATTGGTTTTGTCACTTTTCAACAATCTGTAGAACATAAAAATTAGAAAAGTGAGATACAAAGATAGAAAAGAAGTACCAACTATATTTCTTCTAAAAGCAGGGGTTCTTAACCTAGCGTTGGGTCTGTGGATAGAATTCAGGGGCTCGCTGAACTTGGATAGAAAACATCTTTATTTTCCCTAGCCTCAAAAGCTTTTCCTTCAATTACGAATAGTGACAGCAAAAGCAGTAGTGTTAGTAGTATCCATAACTTTATTAACAAGAGAAAGCACAGGTATTTTCATATTACGTTATGGTACTTGCAGATCTCTTGAAGTATCATTTATGCTCATCACTACTTCTGGATTAGGGTATTTATTAGTTCTACTACTAGATCTTGGTTTCTATTTCACAAAATTTAAAAATGTATATTTTATGACCATATTTCAATGTAACTGGGCTTCTCTGAAATCTAATAGTTTCGTTTTAAGCATTTAAAAGTGTTACCCTGAGAGGCTTCCTCAGACTGCCACAGTGGTCCGGTGGCAGGGTTAAATCCTGCCTTAAGGAACTTGTTTGTTTAAACTTTCCATTGATAATGGATGCACCTTTAAAATCGAGATCACACTAGATATCAGTAGGAACATAATGTGGAGAATTGCTTGTGAATGACCCAAACCAGAGGCATTACTTTTGCTGAGCCCTGTTCCCCTTAAAGTAGCAGGTCTAGGGCTGCAGAGGCAAAACCACTTCTGTTTCTAACAAGGGAAGATAGGGGTTGGGCATCCAAGCAAGGCCCAGGACACTGCACTGAGATTGCACTCATGTTTTAGGTGTGCAGCAGCCCCTGTAGTGGCCCTCTTTGGGCGACTTGAAATATAATTATTGAACCAATTCAGTCATTTTTTTCTTTGATAAAAAATATTTCATTCTTTGGTAATTTAGTATGTTCCTATTCCTCTCTAAGGTCCTAGCATAGTATATAGTTACCCCTCAGTATCTCCAGGGGGTTGGTTTCAGGACCCGCCACGGATACCAAAATTCACGGATGCTCAAGTCCTGTAGTTGGCCCTCCTGCATCTGTGGATTCAGCCAACTTCAGATTGTGCAGTACTGTGTTGAAAAAAATCTTTGTATAAGCGGACCCATGCAGTTCAAACCTGTGTTGTTATAAGGTCAACTGTACTTTAAAGAGAAGCCATAAGGTGGTTTTTGCTTCATATCTACACATAATATACTACTTTAAACTGTATGTACTTGGCAAAAGAAAAGGGAGGGGAAAAAAGTCATTTAAAATAGTTAATAACTAATTTTAAAAATAGTTTTAGGGCTTCCCTGGTGGCGCAGTGGTTGAGAGTCCGCCTGCCGATGCAGGAGACACGGGTTCGTGCCCTGGTCCGGGAAGATCCCACATGCCGCGGAGCAACTGGGCCCGTGAGCCATGGCCGCTGGGCCTGCGCGTCCGGAGCCTGTGCTCCGCAATGGGAGAGGCCACAACAGTGAGAGGTCCGCATACCGCCAAAAAAAAAAAAAAAAAAAAAAAAAAAAAAAAATAGTTTTAAAGAGTTGAAACAGTTCCAAATAACATTCCGCTCATTGTTTATATGATGCAAAGTGAGAGGGCGATGCATGCTGGACTCGCCTATACCACGCCTTCAGTGATCGGCTTTCTTACACCTCTTTTGTGTGAGCATCTTGCTGCACTGAGTGTGATTATAGTGTTAGAGGTGGTTTTTGTCTTTGGTGTGATATATCCCCTAAGTATTAGCCAACTCCGCTCAGTTGAAGAAGTGGCAGTCAGTTCCAGTGCTGGAGCAAAACATGTTAGACCTGCCTAAAGAATTTTCAAGGGAGACATATATATATATATATATATATATATATATATATATATAAAGATAAAATTCACGTTCTGTAGAAGTCAGCTCAAGGTGGAGTGGGGTTCTTGACAGTAGTTGATTTTATCCTTAAAAATTATGGAGGGTCATTCTTTAGGGTAATGTTTTGGAGGAGTAAGGACCCTACAAATGTGTAAACTTTCTACTTATTCTTACTATGATTTCAGTAGACCTGCAAATAAGAAAATTTTAAGCATCGGTGCTTCATTGAAGAATGATTTAATCAACAAACAATTCATGACAAGTTATTGTTCTTAACTGATCTTTTCTGCTTCATATCTCCTTTTGAGACTCTGATAAAAAATATCATGTCTCCTTAGAGAATGCTTGTGCGCTGGAGCACAGTCTTTTACAGTTGTGGTGCGGGTGGTTGATGGGAGATGGTTCATGGATTTCTTTGAGCCTGTCCGTGAACATTAGATTAAGAGTTCCTCTTCCGGAGAAATAGTGTATATAACTTTTTACCTTTGACTTTCATGTCACTACTTTCTGCATTTAGTCATGTTATTGTGACAATAATAGCAGTTATTCGTGTTTACATAATTAAAACTTTTTGTTCAGATTGCAGGTGACAAGAAGTCAGCTCAGTGGCGCACAGTGGAGGGCGCATTGAAGGAACGCAGAAAGGCAGTAGATGAGGCTGCCGATGCCCTTCTCAAAGCCAAGTAATTACTCATGGACTTTAACAAGTAATTAGGGCCTCCTGGTGGCTTTCTTTGTACTGTCTGCATAGAAAGAGGAGGCAGAGAAACCCTTCCCTCCCCTCTCCGCCTGTACTGTATGGGTGATAGGAGCACGGAAGCTTAACAGGGAGAGAGGGAATAAAATATTGATATATAATCCAGCCAAAATAAACTTGGCAGAAGCCTATATAAAAGATCTTGTATAAAAATCAAGTTTTTCTTTGGATTATTATTTAGGTGATATGTGTTCTACAGATTTACTGAGGCTCTGCCATCATTTCAAGATTTCTCTGGGATGGCTTGAGCAGTTTTATTAGAAATTAAAGAGTATGTCACAGTCTCTTTTCCTTAACTACCAGAGTAGTTAGTGTATAATGAGTCTAGTTTTATGCCACCTTGACCTTTCCTGGAAGTTGGCTAAAACTAGGATCAAGCAAGCAAACCAAGTACAAGATCAGCCTCTGACAATGGGAGCCTACATTTGAATAAAGGGCTCTCATCAACATTATGGAATTGTTATTGGGCGGGCCAAAAAGTGCCTTCGGTTTTTTAAGTAAAAATGAAAAACATTTTTCATTTTCTCCAAGAACTTTATTGAACAATGTTTTCACCCTTTTGTTCCACTACCTTCTGCCATTTTTCAGGCAACTTCATAATTCCATCTTCCCAAAACTTTTTATCTTTTTGAGCAAAGAACTGTTCAAGGTGCCTTTTACAGTCTTCCCGGGAATAGAAATTTTTCCATTAAAAGAATTATGTAAAGACCAAAATAAATGAAAATCCGAAGGTGCAATCAATGTGTGGTGAATACGGTGGGTGGATCAGAACTTCCCAGCCAGGCTGTAACAGTTTTTGCCTGGGCATCAAACATGCAGTGTTGCATTATCCTGATGGAAGATTATGCGTTTTCTGTTGACTAATTCTGGACGCTTTTCGTCGAGTGCCGCTTTCAGTTGGTCTGATTGGCAGCAGTACTTGTTGGAATTAATCTTTTGGTTTTCCGGAAGGAGCTCATAATAGAGGAGTCCCTTCCAGTCCTACCAGAAACACATCACCTTCTTTGGATGAAGACCGGCCTTGGGTGTGGTTGGTGGTGGTGTATTTCTCTTGCCCCGTTATCTCTTCCATTCCACATTATTGTACAGTATCCACTTTTCATTGCCCATCACAAATTTGTTTTAAAAATGGAATGTTTTCATTACATTTCAGTAGAGAATCACAGGCGGAAATATGGTCAAGAAGGTTTTTTTCCGCTTAACTTACGTGGAACACAAACATCAAAGCAATTCACATAACCAGGCTGGGGCAAATGATTTTCAGTGCTTGATTTGGATATTTTGAGCATGTTGGCTATCTCCCATGTGGTGTAACATGGATTGTTCTCAATTATTGTTTCGATTTGATCACTATCGACTTCAACTGGTCTACCTGACCATGGAGCATCGTCCAGCGAGAAATCTCCAGCACGAAAGTTCGCAAACCACTTTTGACACGTTCGATCAGTCATAACACCTTCTCCATACACTGCACAAATCTTTTTGTGAGTTTCAGTTGCTTTTTTTTTACCTTTCTTGAAATAAAGTGTAATATGCTGAAAATGTTGCTTTTTTTCTTCCACCTTCAGTATTAAAATGGCCACACAAAAAATTCACCAATTTTGATCATTCCTTTTTTAAATGCATGCTGATACGACAGCTGTCACATACAATCTAATAAAACTGTTTAAGTGCTACTAAAGCCATCTTATGGAAAAAACCGAACAAACCTTTTGGCCCACCCAGTCAATATTTGTCATTCAAAATATTGCTGTCTTCTTAGCAAAATATTTAGAGAAAGAGAAGCCTTCTAATAAAGCCAGCATATCTTTTAGGATATTGAAGGCATTATGCTCACATCAGTAGACCATGAGTCAGGGCTCTGAGTTCTGTGTTTTGTGGCTGGGTAGCCCATAGTCCATCCAGCCTGAATCGTGAGGGCTCTTGAAGACCCAGCTATTTGCTTAGCGAGCTCTTAGGCCTCCTCCCTTGCCTTTGCTCTCCTCCAGCTCTCATTGGCAGGGGAGTCAACCTAATCCTTGCAAAAGCTGCCATTTATTGAGTGCCCCTGATGTAGCAGGCACTGTGTAAGGTACTTAGCATGAATTACCTCTACTCCCTGTATAAGAGTGAGCAGCAAAGGAGAGGCTGGTCTGGGAGCTGAATCCAAGTCTCTCTGGTTCTGAAGCCTGTGTGTTTTCCTGTACACCATGCTACTCGTCTGGTTCACTCTAAAAGTCTAGCTTCTCACCAAGGTGTTTTCAGTTGTTGGTGAGGAAAGGTTCTCTGCCTGTTGACTGAAAAAGCATTGAGTAGTATTTTCCAAATTAAATTTTTCATAGACTTAACAATTGTCATATTCTTTAATAAAGTTGATAAGGACTAATACTAAACCTTTGTTTTGTTTTATTGGTTTCCAGAGAAGAGTTAGAGAAGATGAAACGTGTAATTGAAAATGCAAAGAAAGAAGAGGTTGCTGGGGCCAAATCTTATATAACTGTTGCAGAGGGGAAACTTCACAACATGATAGTTGATCTGGATAATGTGGTCCAAAAGGTGTGTTTCTTAGATCTTGTACAAGTATTTTTTATTTTTAAATGTAATTGTTTTGTCAAAGGATTTTTAAGAATTCTGGAAAGTAGTAAGATTCCTATCATCTTTCTCTTTTCCCTTGAAAAGAATATTAGTTGTAACTAATTATAAAAATTTGCTTTGGACACAAAGTGGATTCTTCAGTATTGTTGTTACTTTTTATAATAGGTAAATATTTGCTCATGGTCATTACCACTTATGGAAATTTCACAAGTCTGCATTTGTGATGTATATGGGTAGTTTCCTGTGACCCAGGGAAAGGGACGGACGGGCACAGTGAGATGCGACAGGGCCTGTCCATGGCATTTGAATAGAATTAGAAGGAAACAAAGACAAGACTTACATTCCTTTTTCTGAGCTTGAGATTTTCTTTCTATATATTGCTTATATATTCACAACATTTTGGAATGTTTATGGTACTTTTTGTTCACTTTCACCACATACCTCTTGTATCTGTTCAGGTTAAAGCAGCTCAGTCTGAGGCTAAGGTTGTGTCTCAGTATCATGAGCTGGTAGTCCAAGCCCGGGATGACTTTAAACGAGAACTGGACAGTATTACTCCGGAAGTCTTGCCAGGGTGGAAAGGGATGAGTAAGTACAACTGAAGTGTTGGTACTTTCCCTTTTTTTTTTTTTTTTTTAACAACTGATCTAAACTTGCTTCAGCTCCATTCTCTAGTCTAAACCCCTCTGGCATGCATATCTCATCTGATATGCAGTATCATGTTTTCAACATTTTATTTCAGTCACACCTGTGACAGGTGACACACCTGGTTTAGCCATGGTGGACACAAGTTCCAGCCAGTGTAATTTGGAATCTAAGTGAGTGAAGTGACATAACCTTGACTCTGTTAGCATATTATATCTAGGTAAAATTATTCAAAACCTTTGTTACTTTAAAAATACTCATAATGAATTACTTAAGGCACTCCTTATGACTGCTCTGTGACAGCACTGTGGTTGAGAACTCACCCAGGGGTGCTGGGCGGAAAGGAAGTCTGCTGTGTGGCCTTCAACTTGCAGACAGCTCAGGCTGCATGGAACTTTGACGGCTCAACAATTACACGTTGTAACTGCAGGGAATAGTCACATTTCCCTGAAGCTCTGTGAGAGTAGTAAGAATCACGGAGATTACCAGTCTCAACAAAATCAAAACAGTACTTCTTAAATGCCAGCGTCTGTTAGAAACTGAACATCAGGTAGCACCTGAAGAACTGGCATTGTAGACCTCTCTGGGGTGAAGGTGTCAAGGCTGCATCACAGAACCGTGGCTGGTCTAAGGAGCTCAGGTAATAAAGACAGTGCAGGAATTTTACCAGCATCGTAGCCAACCAAGGAGATGTCATGGCAAGAAGTAGAGTCAAGGCGGTTATTAACTCAGATATGTAGATAGTTTTTTTTAATGTAGTTGACTCACTTAAGAGGGAGATAGATACCAGATTCTTGTCAAAGCAAAAAATAAACGCAGGATTTGTAAGAGAGGGGTAAATGGAGAATCACACAAAGTTCAGTGTGGGAACAGTGAGTCAGTCTTATTTGAACATTGTTGGTTAAACTTGTTTGAACTGCCTAGCAGCAGAGGGGACAGTGTGGACAGCGTGTCCTGGAGCAGGCTCGCTTCAGCCACATCTGTACCGTTTCCCTCACCAGAATCTTTCAAGGGCTGGGCTTCATTGAGGTTACAGCTGAGACAGATGTGATTATCCCAGAGACATCCTCCTCCACAAGTCACTCTACCACGTTACCTATTTTTTAATCCTTCTGAAATACTTACTCACTGGTTTTTGTTTGTTGTGTGTGTATCTCTGTCCATTGGATGTGAGCTCCTTGGCTTAAACCTGACGTTGGTAGATAGTAGGGAGTCTAGGTTGGCTGCAGTAAAGTAAATAAGGTTGAAAGGGCAGGTCAGGCTTTGTCTATGGAGAGTTAGTTATGAGTGCCATCCCTAGAAATTGCATTCTCTCATCTAAAATACTTGTCTTTGGTCTTCCCAGTAGGCTAAATCCTACTAATTTTTCCATGCCAGCCTGTGAAGTTTTTAGCTTAAAAAATTTGGGGGCCTGGGTCGGGGGGACTTCGTTGGTGGTCCTGTGGTCAGGACTCCGTGTTTTCACTGCCGAGGGCGCAGGTTCCATCCCTGGTCAGGGAACTAAGATCCTGCAAGCTGCGTGGTGCGGCCAAGATTAAAAAAAATAAAAAATAAAAAAATTTTTTTTTTGGCTGATGAGACAAATGCCCATTGTAAAGCATGAAAACATAAAAGCAGGTGTTCTCAGCTCAGGGCATTTTTGCCCCCAGAGAATTTGGCAGTGTCTGGAGACAGACTTGTCACATTGGGGGGGTTCTACTGGCATCTAGGGGGCCAGAGGTGCTGCTCAGCACCCTGCAGTGCACAGAACAGCCCCTCCAGCTAATAATTATCTGGCCCAGAATGTCAGTAGTACCAAGGTTGAAAAACCCAGCATTAAAGAAACGTATCATATGGAAAGGGAAAATCCTCTGCAGTGTAATCTTTGGATTATTTTTTAGAGGGAGGAAGGCAACCTCCATTTAATTTCTTATTTTTAAAATAGATTGAAAGGTACAAATGGCACCTGCTGAAGTTTTTCCCTTCCAGCCATGCCTACAGCTGCAGAGTTTTCCTGCCAGTGCTACTGATTTCTTGTGTCCCTCTGGAGATAGTGACTTATTCCATGATTACCTCAGCCCTCAATATATGTTCTCGCTTCTGAAATCTGAACTCTTTTAAGACCTATACTAAGCTCATTAGTACTGATTTGTGTTACCAGTTATTTTTCTCTTATTAGTCTTATTTCCCTAAGTTATAAGTATCCTGGTGATACTCATCTGTCTAGTACTTTTTCTGTGTTCTCCATAGCTGAGCACAGTGGCAAACATACAATATTTAGCTAACATTGTTGAGCATTATTTTACGTCTAGCACTGTGTTCTGAGTGCTTCACATGTAGTAACTTTTTAAAAATTCATAACAGTCCTTTGAGGTAAGTTTTATTATTATGCCCGTTTTATAGATGAGAAAACTGAGACACAGAGGGCTTAAGTAGTTTGTCCACGTTTGGGGTTAGGGCCAGGATCTCATTCTTACCTACTAGCCTCACTGTTCTCTGGCTGATTGATTCGTATTGGCAGCACAGGACCCCCTTTTGAGCTTTTGAGAAGAGGAGTGATGTGATTATAGTAAGTAGGAAAATTCATTTTTATGAGCTTGAGGGTGAGTTTGGCGTAAGGAGGGATGCCTCAGGGTAAGGAAGCTATTCAAAGCTGCAGGAGTAATCTGAGGGCGACGTGATATGGGTCACCCAGTGTGTATGCCAAGGGCACTGAAAATGAGGAGTAGAAAAGCGAGTTAGAAGTGATCATTCACCAATTATTTTGTTTTGTTTTTGGCTGCACCGGTGCGTCTTGTGGGATCTTAGCTCCCCAACCAGGGATCGAATCCAGGCCCCTGTCAGTGAAAGTGCCCAGTCCTAACCACTGGACTGCCAGGGAATTCCCAGCAATCGGTTTGTTGAACCATAACTTGTATCTAGTGAAGTTGACAATGTATGTACTCCCGATCCAACAGTTCAATTCCTAGGTATGAGTTCAGGAAGACTCACACACAGGTGCTCAGGAAGATTCATTAAAATGTTTATAGCAGCACTGTTTGTAAGAGCAGAAAAATCAAAGACAGTTAAATACCACACATATGGCAGTGCAAATGAATGACCCAGACCATTTCTCTTGAACATAAATGTTAAGGAAAAGCAAAAAGTTGCAGAAGAATATGTAAAATAGGACACCGCTTACATGAAGCTTAAGAACATGTAAAATGAAACTATATATTGTTTAAGGATGCATGCATATGTCAAGTATAACAAAATGAATGATAAACACTATATTCAAATAGCGGATACCACTGTGGGAGGAGGGAGGAGGAGCCTCTAGGAAGTGTGCACATGGGTGTTGCCAGGATGAGAGAATGAGGTGCAATTTGTAGGTTGTCAGTATTCCTGAGGGACATTTCCTTTATTGCTAATAGACTAGTATATATAGCCATACTTACGTGCCAATGTTGAGACTGACCTATTATCTCTTAACCTTGTCTTCTTTTTTTTTTTTTTTTTTTTTTTTTTTTTTTTTTTTTTTGTGGTACGCGGGCCTCTCACTGTTGTGGCCTCTCCCGTTGCGGAGCAGAGGCTCCGGACGCGCAGGCCCAGCGGCCACGGCTCACGGGCCCAGCCGCTGCGCGGCACGTGGGATCTTCCCGGACCGGGGCACGAACCCGCGTCCCCTGCATCGGCAGGCGGACTCTCAACCACTGCGCCACCAGGGAAGCCCTTGTCCATCTTTTGCCGGTTTTTCCTGCAGCATTGGGACAGATCCCTGTGTCTTTGGTTGAATACCAGATTAAGTAGTTGAACTTTTTAGAGCCATTTTGGATGAAAAATACTTGTCTTTGAACTTGTTGAATCCAAGGGTCATACCCAGGATGTTAAGAAGCTTATTCTGAGAGACAGGAGACTGGCTGCGGGTCCCCTGCTGTCAGGTGTTCACGCAGTGGTACTTGTGATCATGGTGGGGAGCATCATCCAAACTCTTCAGAATGTTATTATCTTTTCCTTACCGCCACGTCAGGCAGTCATAGTTCTTAGTTTAATTTGCACACATTAAGCACAAATTTAATGTGAGTTTACTGTTTTCAAATTTCCAAAGAAGAAAAATTAATTTCTTAAGTATTTGCAATGTTAGGAGAGGCGTGGTATTGAGACCACAGTCAGGACTGTGAATTTGTGAAATAGTCTATGAACTAATGCAAACGGGATAAACAAGAATTGTAGTTTCTATGTAAAAACTAAGTTGATTGCTTTACAAAAGTAGTTAGAGAAGAGTCCCCAGAAACCAAGACTACTTTAGTATCATTGACTCTCTTATTTTCTGAAATGTTAGAATTTACCTTAATTTATATAATGTTTTCTGATCCTTTAAAAAATTTTTAGGAAATAAACTCATCATTTTGCTTTCCAGTACTAAAATATGCTTTTTCTACTACTAGCTTCTGGTTCCTTCTTGCTTTCTTTTGGATATTCCTATTTAATGATTAATAACTGAAACATGTACTTACTTTTTTTCAAACTTATTCTTTTTCTTTGTAGGTATTTCTGATCTAGGTGAGTAATAATTATGTGTATTTTATGTTTAAAGGCTTTGAAGCGTTTTGAGTCTTAAAAGACTCAAGTCTTTTTGTTTTGCCTATGATTCTTAAACTCAACCGTCTAAATTAATCTAAAGTAGAATTATGTTGCATGTGATAAATCTGATTTGTATATTTTTGTCATCCATGTGCTCTCAGGAACAAAAATGTTTTCACTATGTGATTGGAAACCTGTAGATGTGATAGATATATATATTTTTTTTTAATTTTTTTTTTTTTTTTTTGTGGTACGCGGGCCTCTCACTGTTGTGGCCTCTCCCGTTGCGGAGCACAGGCTCCGGACGCGCAGGCTCAGCGGCCATGGCTCACAGGCCCAGCTGCTCCGCAGCATGTGGGATCTTCCCGGACCGGGGCACGAACCTGTGTCCCCTGCATCGGCAGGCGGATTCCCAACCACTGCGCCACCAGGGAAGCCCAGATACATATTTTTTTAAGTTTTTATTTTGTAAAATTTGAAACATTAAAAAGTAAGAAAACTATAATGAACTCCTGTTTACCCATCACCCAACTTTAGCAGTTACCAACATATGGCTGGTTTTGTCTCATTTATTCCCCCAACTTACGTTGAAGCAGATCCCAAACATTATATCCTTCAGCTGGTAAAAACTTTCAGTATGTTTTTTAAAAAATGTGATCACCATACCATTGTCCAAGATATCTCTTAAGTGTTCAAATATCCCTAATCACTTTATAGAATGAGTTTTTTTAGTTTTGTCCAAATCAGTATCCAAACGAGCTACATACACATGGTGAATTTGGTCAATAAATCTGTCATCCTCACTTCGTTTTTTGCTTTTCAATCTACGTATTGTGGAATTGAATTGTTTATCATAATATTTCCCATATTCTTTATTTTGCTGTTAGAGCCATAATTCTTAACCTGTGGTAATATATCAGAACACTTCTGGAGTGTGAGGTTGGGGAAAGAAAAGAAACATCAGAATTAGAATCTTTGGGTATGATTATTTTTAAAAGCTCTACAAGTGATTCTGATGCACAGCTCTGGCTGCAGATCACTGTCCTGGATAATATTATTTGTGTAAGAATAAGTAGAAAACTCTTATTAGGGAGAAGTCTGAGAGAATTTGGATTTGATTCAAGTTTTAGCAGAAAATGTAGAAGTGAGTACATTTGTAAACTTTGTCCTTAGAGGCAAAATTATGGTGAGTTATAAAGCCAATTTATAATCAGTTCAGATTGGAAGTACTACTAATTTGGGTTCCTGGAAAACAACTGATTCTATACTTGGAGGCCTCCCTGAATTATTTTGCTTGGGATTGAAAATGCTCAGTTGCTGGCCATGAGCTGTGAATTTCTGATTACACGGCAGCCTCTACATCTCTTTTTAAATGTCAGCTCCTCTTGGCTTTTCTTCCTAGCTTTTTAAATTACAGTCAGTTGAGGCAAGTTACCTTGTAGATGTCTGATTTTGGTGAAATCATTAACATTTTCATGTGGTTTTGTTTAGCTGACAGGCTGTCCGCCGACGACCTAAACGCCCTGATAGCTCACGCGCACCGCCGCATCGACCAGCTGAACAGAGCGCTGGCCGAACAGAAAGCCACGGAGAAGCAACACATTGCCTTAGCCTTGGAGAAACAGAAGCTGGAGGAAAAGCGGGCGTTTGACTCTGCAGTGGCAAAAGCATTAGAACATCACAGAAGTGAGATACAGGCTGAACAGGACAGAAAGGTAAAGAAATGAGCAAAACTGCCTAATGTTTAACGTGAATCTAACTTGTTTGCTTCTAGAGGTAATACCAGCAGTCACTGACTTTAAAATACTAGCTGTAAGTCAGGCCAACCCCCCTCTTGAATGGAACTTTGGCCCTTGTTCTAGTCAGAACTTCTAGGGAAGGATTGGTCTAGCAGAGAGCCTTTATGTTGAACTGATGGAGGAGTGTCAGAAAGAAACGAGCTGCTGGCATCCAAGATTATCTAGGTTGCCTTTTCCCAGTGGAGCCTCTGTCCCCTTAAGCAGTGCTGAAAGAGTCTCTTGGATTCCGAGTATATTTTTCTCCTCAAGTGTTTGTTTTGTTTCTTTGTTTGTTTATTTGGGGTTTCTTTGGATGCAACACATGGCCTGCAGGATCTAGTTCCCTGATCAGGAATTGAACCCGCGCCCCCTGCAGTGGAAGTGCTGAGCCCCAACCGCTGGACCGCCAGGGACGTCCCTCTCGGCAAGCGTTTCTAAGTAGTTAGTGGTGAAGCATGGATGAAATTGCAGTAGTCTTCTGTCTGAGCACATCATGTATTAAGTAGGTGTCTACAGGCTGATTTGGGAACCTGACTACTCATCCTACCTTTGCGTTTTCCCAGCTGCACAGTTGACCATTCCCTCCTCCTTTTTTTAAAAAAATTAATTTATTTATTTTTGGTTGCGTTGGGTCTTCGTTGCGGTGCGCGGCCTTCTCATTGCGGCGGCTTCTCTTGTTGCGGATCACGGGCTCTGGGCACGCGGGCTCAGTAGTTGTGGCGCACGGGCTTAGTTCTCTGCGGCATGTGGGATCTTCCCGGACCAGGGATTGAACCCATGTCCCCTGCACTGGCAGGTGGATTCCTAACCACTGTGCCACCAGGGAAGCCCACTTCCTCCTCCTTGAAGTTCTTTCTTCCCTAGGCTGCCAGACCCCACATTTGCTGGCCCTTCCCCCGCCTTGCTGACGCTCCTTGGCTTCCTCTGCTCAGCCTCTCAAATATCGGCGTGCTCTGGCATTGTTCTGAAACCTTTTAGCCATCTAAGCTGCCTCCAGGTGCTCTTCACTAGTCCTGTGGCCTTGAAGTTTAAATACCGTCTGTTACTGACACTTATATTGCTGGCCCTGACCTCTGCCTTGGCTTCCAGGGCTGTCCAGCAGCTGACTTGATGTCTTCAGCTGGATTTTCAGTAGTCATTTCAAACTCAACATGTTCAAAACCGATTTCTTGGTTCTCTCCAAACTCTCCCAGCCCCTCAGCTGTTTTCTCTAAGTCAACCTCCATCCACTCAGTTGATCAAGCTAGAAATCACGCTCAGTTGTTCCTCCATCAGTTTTTGCATCCAGACCATTGACAGAGTCTGCCAGCTCTGCATTCAGAATAAATCCCTAAACGTTCCACTTTTCTCTCTTTGTCACCACCACCTTAGTTCAGAGTATCATCTTAACAGGGTACCTGTTTGCATACCCCTCTTTCTATGTCTATTTACACAGGCAAGTGGTCCTTATAAAATGTATTCTCATCAGACACTATGCTGCTGAAAATTCTCCACTGACTGCCGACTGTATTTAATATAAAATCCGAATTCTTAACTTATACCAAAGAAGCCCCTTGATCTCATTCCTGTTTTCTGTGAGCCAGGCTTCCCTTACTTCCCTAATGTACCAGGTACCTTGGGGTTTTTTTGTTGTTGTTTTGGTGCCTTGACTACATCCTTTTCCCTGGGGTAGCCCTGTCCTGTTCCCTTCAATCTAGAGTCTCTGTATTACTTTCTCTCATATTGCCCTATCTATCTTCTTAAAAACAAGTGCCACAGTCTGAGATGTCCATTTTGCCTGTCACTGATCCCTCTCTTGAAATGTATGCTGCAAAAGAGCAAGAAGTTTGTCTGCCTTGAGCACCGTTGCATCCAAGCTTATAGTAGTAGGCACTGCCTGGCACAGGGCTGGCACTTCATAAATATTTATGCACTGACTGAGTGGATTCATTTATTAACTATATTGTTTCTGAGAAAGGAAGTTATGATTTCCAGGTAATTAGTATTAAATAATTTGTAATATGACCCACAGCTAATTGTTAGGCCCGACATTATAGGCTTTTCATAGTTTTGGCTTGATTTGGCCTGTGTTGAATCTAAATTCATATTAAAATAAGCAGTTTCAGAGGAGCTTTCTTTGTTGAGAGAAACCGTGTTCAGTAACTGTCAGATATTTGTTACTTTTCTTAACAGTTCTGCATGGTAGGCATTAGTATTCACAGACAAGAAAATGGAGACTTAGAAGATGAATAATTTCCCTAAGGTCACACAGATGGTTGCGGTGAAGCTGTGTTTGATCCCAAGTCTTTGTAGTTATTTCTGTGGTCTCGGATTTCTTGATTCTCAGGGGAGTACGTGATTCAGGAAATGACAGTGTTTGCCTTGTACAGGAGGCCGCGTGGTGATACGGAAGAAACTCAAGTCTGGGGGTTAGAGAGACCCCTGTTTGAAATCTGATTTCGCCACAGCCATGCGACATCATTGTTTGAGTCACCTTCCAACATTCAGCTTTCTGATTCATATGAGAATTCGAAATAAGAATGTGTTCCCATGCACGGCTCATCGTAAGGGGTTCTGGACGTGCAAGCTGCCATCATTGTGGTTACTGGTCTTTCTCTTTTGCTAAAAGCGTATGTGGAGAATTGAGAATTCCTCATTGCTGTGCTTGGCTTCACAGGTAGAGGAGGTCAGAGATGCCATGGAGAATGAAATGAGAACCCAGCTTCGCCGCCAGGCTGCTGCCCACACCGATCACTTACGAGATGTCCTTAGGGTCCAAGAACAGGAACTGAAATACGAGTTTGAGCAGGTGAGGACCTGTCGTAAAGCATCGTCTCCCCTTCAACCTCCTTTTCCCCTTTACATTACAAACAGTCTCTGCTTTCATTCTAATGTGCTCCATGTCATTCAGTCTGAGAGTGTGGAAGAATGGGGAGAGATTTCTAATGGTGCCTATCCTTGCTGGAGGGGGACTTTTGTATATTTCACATCTGCTCCTTTTTTTTTTTTTTTTTTTTTTTGCGGTATGCGGGCCTCTCACTGTTGTGGCCTCTCCCGTTGCGGAGCACAGGCTCCGGACGCGCAGGCCTAGCGGCCATGGCTCACGGGCTTAGTTGCTCCGCGGCATGTGGGATCTTCCCGGACCAGGGCACGAACCCGTGTCTCCTGCATCGGCAGGCGGATTCTCAACCACTGCGCCACCAGGGAAGCCCATATCTGCTCCTTTTTACATAAAGGTGTACCTCTGTGTTACTGATCAGATGTGTTTTGTATTTATGTCCTCGTCATTTGGAGCCTTCAAAGCTTTAAGGACGGTTGGTACAGGGGGTTTTCAGGAATGCAGGTAATAATACTTGACACATGTATCGCCTGCTTTATCTCCACAAACTCTTGTGGATTATGTGGTAGTTCTGAGATTTTTATATTTGAGGAAACATCCCGGAGAGGTTAAGTTTGGAAACTACAGCAAACCATCAGGATACCTTTAATCATAATTAGTTTCTACTCAGCAAGTCATTTATAATATATTATTATTTTGTCTCACAAGAAGGGAATGAGGTTTTCCAAGTAAGGGAATCTTCCGGAAAATTGAAATTTATACCAGTATGAAAAGGTATATTACTTTGAATTCTCTTTGATGAGTATTTTGAGAAAAATGAACTCTTAAAGTGGAAGATATTGAATACAATTTAATGTCTGGGTGGCCATACAGTTACTTTATTTTCTAAAGTTGTCATTTTCTCATTTTAATAGACTTCTTTCTTCCCCTCCTGGTCTTCTTCCTCTAATATTAGGTTCCACCAGTAAATTTGTAGAAGATGAAACATCACATATGCTTTAGGAAACTTTTGAAACCTTACACATAATGTAGGAGTTTCATGACACCTGTTTTGAGATGTTAAAGGCCCTCTTTACTTTTGGAGGCCGCAGTTACTGGAAGACTTAGTGGCCCGACAAGTGACATGCACTGAGGTAGCATCACTTTTCTCTGCACTATTTACCATTTCAGGACCTGTCTGAGAAACTCGCTGAACAAGAATTACAGTTTCGTCGGCTCAGTCAAGAGCAAGTTGACAACTATACTCTGGATATAAACACTGCCTATGCCAGACTGAGAGGAATCGAGCAGGCCGTTCAGAGTAAGCACATGGACCTCTTACAGCTGATTTCATTCAGCCCGACTTCTTAGGGTAAATTCTTGCTATGAGGATGTGGTATACATGCATTGACATTAGGGAATAAAGATGCCGAAGTCTCTCTAATAAATTTTATTCATTTCCTAGAAAATTAGCCCCAGATTTGGTAAGTTTGTAGTATAGAGAGTTGTGAGAAGAAATTTAAAAGGATCTAAAAATTAAACCTAAGTACCTTGAAGTTTTACTCCTTACGTGACCGGCACGAGATCACCATTTACCAGGCAGTTTACCCAACACGCTGTGTTGTGTCTCACGTGCCCTGCGTGGAGAAAGAGGTCAGTGTGCTGCACGTTCGCCCTCCAGGCTCTGCCGTTGGAGGGTTACCTGGAGGTGGTGATTTGCTGGTTCCACCCACCAAATGGATGGTAGTTACGCTGAGGCCTCCATGTGCCGCACTGGAAGGGAAATGTCCTGCCAGTGAGGATTTTATTAATAAAATGGGTTTCTGTGGATGCGATGGAATCTTTTTTGTCAGATAAGCATAGCAGTAAGCTAAGTACTCATGAAATTTCAGGATCCAGTAGTCTTCCGTTCCTTTGTAGAAAGTTTCTGATGTCCTTAATGTAAGTCTTGGCTTGATTTAAATATCACATTTCTTTCGCAAACATTTCTAAAGATAAATGTATCTGAATTAGATACCTTGCATTCTCCTAGATGTCACAGGAAGAAAGAAGGGAGACTCATCTGTGCACATCCACCCTCCCAGCTTTCTCCATGGCTACACTAAAAACGAGTCCTCAGCAGATTATGTCGTGCCTTGTTGCCTCATGTGAAGAGGCCAGCTAGGAAAGAACGCACCGTAAATAAGCGGTGGGATGGGCTTGGAAGAGGCTCTCTCCAGCCCCGTCTTCCACTTCTGTGGAAGGTGCACCAGTTCTCTGTGTGTATGAGGACATAGTCAGGTGGAGAAAAAAAGTCTGTCTTTGCCTTTTTTTTTTTTTTTTTTTTTTTTAATAGGTCACGCAGTTGCTGAAGAGGAGGCCAGAAAAGCCCACCAGCTCTGGCTCTCGGTGGAGGCATTAAAGTACCACATGAAGACGGCATCTGCAGACCTGCCCACTGTTCCCCTGGGTAGCGCAGTGGAGGCCATCAGAGTCAACTGTTCCGATAGTGAATTTGCCCAGGCTCTAAGCGCAGCCCTCCCTCCAGAGTCCCTGACCCGTGGGGTGTACAGTGAAGAGACCCTTAGAGTCCGTTTCTATGCCATCCAGAAGCTGGCCCACAGGGTAGCCATGATCGATGAGACCAGGAATAGCTTATACCAGTACTTCCTCTCCTACGTACAGTCCCTGCTGCTGTTCCCACCTCAGCAGCTGAAGCCACCGGCAGAGCTCTGCCCCGAGGATACAAGCACATTTAAGTTACTGTCATATGCCTCCTACTGCATTGAGCATGGTGACCTGGAGCTGGCAGCAAAGTTTGTCAATCAGCTGAAAGGGGAGTCCAGACGAGTGGCACAGGACTGGCTGAAGGAAGCCCGAATGACCCTAGAAACTAAGCAGATAGTGGAGATCCTGACAGCGTATGCCAGCGCCGTGGGAATAGGAACCACTCAGGTGCAGCAAGAGTAAGGTCTAGGAAGAGTCTTGTAAAGTCACATTTCATGTCAGAGGAAATCGGCAGTAACATATGAAGGGTTTGCAGCAGGGTCTCAGAATTGCCTAGAAATGAGCAGGTTACAGGTACTGTTCTAAATGTTAACACCTGTTGCGTTTATATTATTCCTTCTTGCTGTCATGTCAGTCAACTCCAGGAGCACTTTATTTGCAACTTGTGTAACATTTTCTGTTTTTCAGGTTTTACTGATCAGGTTTGTGAGCCAATCAAGATAATGTTTGTGATCACTGTTACTATTGGTTTTGCCCTTGGAGCAAACTGAATAAAACGGAAGTTGAAAACTGAGTAGCTTATCCGTTTTCAAAAAGTATCATTTCTAGTTTGTTGCGTATATGGAAAATTTCCTTGAGAAGCAGAAGTAGCAACTCCTGGGCGCTCAGAGTTTCCAGGCTGTGAAGCGGGTTTCAGAAGCCCTAGGCCTGTTCTTGGCTTTGAAGTTCCTAGTGAACTGATTCCTGCTGGTCAAACTCAAGAGTGATGTAAATATAAGCCAAAATGCCAATATATTTATAATTGGAGATGTATCATTCCAGTGATTCAAAGGCACTAGAAATAGTGTGTATCTCAAACTTCGATTGCTACCACAGGGAAAAATTACATTTTATACTGGGATCCAATACACCCTTATATGAATGTATACATGAAAGTTTCTGGAACCATTGCTTCTCCTTTCTACTTGTACTGTGTTCTGGTCTGTGGCATTAGAAAAATGTTGGTGTCTTGTCTACCCACAACTTAATTCCACAGCCCTCAGAAAAGTTCATGGCTCCCAGTTCTGGAACACACTGGTAGTTGACCCTTCTGGTATGTGGACTGTGAATCTCTCCATCGAAGTGGGGGTGGTGAGCCTGGAATCTTACAGGGATTCAGTAATTTTGTGGTATATTTGAACTGGATTGCTGTAAAACCCAGAGAACTTGCTTACATAGTTCACTTCTCTGAAGATTAGAACAGTTGCCATATTGGGTAAACATTAACCAGTGTTTCACCTTTCATTTTTTACTTCATGAAGTTACCGTCAACTTATTTTTTCAAAATCATGATTTTTTTATTGAGGTTTTTTTTTCTTTTTTATGAATTTATTTATCTTATTTTTGGGTGCGTTGGGTCTTCATTGCTGCGCACGGGCTTTTCTCTAGTTGGGGCGAGCGGGGGCTACTCTTTGTTGCAGCGCGCAGGCTTCTCATTGCGGTGGCTTCTCTTGTTGTGGAGCATGGGCTCTAGTGCACGGGCTTCAGTAGTTGTGGCATGCGGGCTCAGTAGTTGTGGCCCACGGGCTCTAGAGTGCAGGCTCAGTAGTTGTGGTGCTCGGGCTTAGTTGCTCTGCAGCATGTGGGATCTTCCCGGACCAGGGCTCGAACCCGTGTCCCCTGCATTGGTAGGCGGACTCTCAACCACTGCGCCACCAGGTAAGTCCTTTTTGTTGAGGTTTATGTGTTCATAAACAGATTATTGAAGAGGCATTTTTATCTGAGCAACATATCTGGAAATCATGAAAAAAAGAGGGTTGTCTATATATTTCTGCAGGCGCATCCCAGCTCCTGATTGTTACATTCAAGTCTGCATGGCACTTGACGTTGTCCTTTGATTTGGGGACCCAGTGGTTCGTTAGGCATTATTAACGGTCCTTATGTTCCTCCCTAAGTGGATTCTTAATTCAACACAATACATCTAGTTTCTCTGACTGGAACACACACGTTGCGTGATGTCCTTAATCTCTGCAGGTAGAGGTACTCTCGGCACCTGTGGCCCATTAAGCTTTTACTAGAAGATAACGAGGCTGTTCTAAATTAAGCCTTTCTTCCCTTTGGAATAGCATGACATTGTAGGATACATTAACTTGCAAAGCTGACTAACTTATTTGTCATGTTAGAAGTGTTCATAATTTTTATTTTACTCAGGAAATGTGTAAAACATTACAGATTAGAAGGAGATAAATTTCTCTAGGAGCCCAGGAGTAACTTCCTTGGGATGTGATTATGTGAGCTCACAGGAAGCAAGCAATACTGAGCGGTTGGTGTTAGCTCTCTAAATCAAAATAACAAAAGCCACTGGCTTTCAACTTTAGTATTCCTTTAGCAAACCTCCCCAACCCTCAGTGCATGTTGAGAAACAAGATGATGTTGAAAGGGGACTCTGCTTGTCCAGACCCTGATTTTTCTTCCTCGTGCCCAGTAAGATTCACATCTTCCTGAGCTATCACTCAACAACCCCTTAGGTGAAAAGGGCCTTCACTTGGGCCTAAAGAGCCTTTATGTGGGTTCTCAGTTATACCTTCAAGGAGGTGGAATCATTAAAACTGTTATTTGCCTTAATGTTGTTTAAAGTTTCTAAATCAATAAAGTAAGTAAAATGTAAACTTAGGCAGTCTCTTTTTTGAAGGCACGGTATTTCTGTGTTCCTTAGTATTGACTTAAACCCTCTGCTTTCTTAACAGGTTCTGCATAAAAGCAGTCTCCAAGTCCCAAGTTAGTTGTCCCACCACTTTTAAAGTAATTTGAACTCAGTGCAGAACAGATAATTTAACATAAATGGGAAATAAAGTGTGATTACATTTCAGGCAAATCACTCATCAGGTCCAATGGGCACCATTTACCTGAACCAGGGCTCGGCTCAGCTCCCCTGGTCTCCTCCCTGCGGGTGCATTCAGGGGCTGGGGGGTCTGAGAAAGCAGAGGGAGCGTTGAGGAGGAGGGGCTTTGCCTGGCCACTCCACCCTTTTCCACAGGGGGTGGTGCCACGGTTTCACTTGTTGGTCCCGGTTCACTGTATGGACGCTGCCCTGGGGTCTCAGGAAGAAAGAGGAGGGGCTCTGGAGGGATGGGGCACAAGCCAGCAAAGGCGCTGCTCTGCTGTCGTGGGAAAAGATGGCGCTGGTATTGGCAAAGCTTAGGCTTTCCTGGGGATGAATTCTTTTGTGACCTTCACTTCTCTCGGACGTTCTCAGTTTTCAAGAGTAAAGTCTTGCTGAGCTCTGTAAACTTGGGTTTGATCTCCAGTGTTCCTTCTAAAATCTATAAAGTCCACGGCTATGCAGGTCGGCTAGACAACTTTTTAAAAATAAATTTATTTTACTTATTGATTTTTGGCTGTGTTGGGTCTTTGTTGCTGCGTGCGGGCTTTCTCTAGTTGTGGCGAGCAGGGGCTATTCTTCGTTGTGGTGCGCGGGCTTCTCACTGCGGTGGCTTCTCGTTGTGGAGCGTGGGCTCTAGGTGCGTGGGCTTCAGTAGTTGTGGCTCGCGGGCTCAGTGCTTGTGGCGCACGAGCCTAGCCGCTCCGCAGCATGTAGGATCTTCCTGGACCAGGGCTCGAACCCATGTCCCCTGCATTGGCGGGCAGGTTCTTAACCACAGTGCCACCAGGGAAGTCCAAGGACAATATCTTGATGTTGAAGGTGATCATATGGATGATGGTTACTTTGCCCAGGGAAGGCCCTAGACAACATTCTTTTACAGGTTAGGCTCCTTCCTGGGCCAGGCTGGAGACTCCTTCACCCCCCACCCTTTGTGTACCTTACATTTGCCCGCTCCATGTCCTAGCACACTGCCTTAATCAGCCGAACAAAATATGCCCATTTCTCGGGTAAACTGCCACTCTACCACTGAGATCTAATCTAAATGATTCTGTAAATCTTGCCCTGCCCATCCACACTCCTGGTGACTGCTATCCCACAACATGTCCTTTTACGAGCAGTAAAATAATTTACATCGCCACCAGGTACACTTATACGTGTTTATCAATATGCGTGTATCTGTGGTGCTGTAAGAATGTCACAAAACTTTAACATATGCAATGTACTTAATTTTCTAATCCATTTCATTAAAATATTCTAGTCATCATCTGCAAAAGTTGACTTCAAACCCTGCAGTTTGAAAGATGTAAGACAATCCATTTGATTAAGAGTACTCAAATGTTCTATTGAACCAAAACCAAAACTGATAGGTTATTAACTTTGGCATAGATAAACAGAACACCTTATACTATTAGAGGCTAAAGAGAGAATGGAGACCAATCCTACAGGACTTCCTTAGTTTTTTTCTGAAAAGCTGGAAGCAGTTATTTTGCCCAGAATGGGAATCTGGAATGTCTGTAGCACAGAGTTAAGACCACATGGCCACAACACCACCCACTTGGAAAGTCCACTACAAACTCATGTGCCATCAGCCCAGATGGACCTTTCCCCCATCAGCGCCATAGCTGCAAAGCACGATGCCGAGGACTGTTCTCTGACAGGATTCCCTGGCAATGGAAGTGTTCTGCATCTGTAAGGACTGCACTCAATGCATACTCAGCCCAGAAGAATCAGCTGTTTCCAGGTGCTGATGAACCAGAGGGAAAGGGAGGGGCCGAGTTTACAGAAGCTTCCAGGTAGCCAAGTTCTCTTTGCAGGTTTTCAGGCAAGATCAGAGGCTAATCTGCCCTACCTACCCCTTTTGCTCATTTGCTGTGTCAAGGGGCTACTGGGGCCGTGCACATGAATACTTAAGTAGCTAGTTGCTGTCACTTCCCCTGCCCTCTTTGTCTCTCACTTAGATGTCTTAAATTCTGGTGATCTAGGAGAAAGCATGAGTCAATACTTAGGTTTCTGAGGATGTATGCCTGGGTCCTGGCCGATGCTGGCCAGAGGATACAAATGGAGATGGGGACAGACACACGTGCAATACAGTAGCCCATAAATGGCAACCCCGGCAGGGTAAGGATGAAGCGGCTCATCCGAGAACTGGGATGCCTGGGCAAACCTGGCAATCAGATTGTGAGCTAAGCGGCCTGCGCTAGAAACCCTTGTGAAGCTCCTGCAGGCGTCACGAGTTCCTGTTTGCTTCCCATACCACTTGCAAGTCATGAGAGAGGCTGGAGTAGAGGTTCTTGACCTACTCGATTACCAGCAATACACAATCATGTCAGGAAGACACTTCAATCCTCTTGTCATCACAGACATTTAGACCACGTGAAGTACAGCACAACTGAAGAAGGTGCCGGCACTCACACAGAGAGAGAGAGAAAGGGAGAGATGAAACCCTCTTGTGCAAGCCCCAAGCCTAGTGGGAGACTATGGGCCATTTTATAAAAATAATGGAAATGCGCACATACGTACCTTACAGTATTTATTTACAGTCTTCATCTCCCCAGCTGTGCAGCCTCAACTCCTGACGTTGTTTAATCAGTTCTAAGGTTAATAATTTCCCACATATAAATATCCCTGAACTTGGTACTACTGACCCAGTATCAACTGTGATGTTAATTGTACAAAAACTTCCTTTAGAGGCTTTCTGAGTTGGAGGAAGTGTCAGGTCATAGCGTCAGCCAACAAAGGCTACAGTCCCCAATGCGGGAGGGGCAAACCACCCTGACATCAGCTGACAAACACTGCAGTTGTGCGGAGCTTAAGAACATCACAACGTGTGTCCGAAGAAATGAAAATGGTAGTACCCCTTCTGTTCACATGGTAACGCTGGCATGGATGGTTTAGTTCAGGAATTCAGCGTAAATAAGTAAGCGCTCTTATCAAGATTCACCATATCTGTATTCCCTTGTTTTCTTCACATTACAACTAAATACTAGCATCTCAGTTCTCAAGTGTAATCACAACCGTCATGCCAGGCCACAGTGGCTCCTGATTCGACCACTTTTATTTGCCTTCACCGATGTCACTGTCACTGCTGCTGTCGCTGTCACTGTCGCTGTCACTGGTCGATGCAGTTAGGTCTCCCAGGGCTTCCCTGTAAGACAAATAAATGGGAGGGTTACACTGCAACTCAGGCTTGGGGCTGGGGGACTCTGCAGCTGCACTACAGCAACAAAGGAAAAGGTTCCAACCGGCAAATAAACCTATAGGCCTCCCTGACTTTTATGACAAACGAAAAATATCATTAAACCAATAAATACATCCTGACTTTCTGCAAGGAAAGGAAATTCAGGGGGTAGAAAGCTACAAACATCTGAATGGGCAGACAAACGGTCTGCTCCATTTTCCTAACTTTCCTTGATGGTGGTGACACAGGACCCACTTACTTCTGCTCCTGGCTGAGGGTGAAGTCAGCCGTTAATCTCTGGGCGAGGCTCTCACAAATAGGTAAGCTGAAGGCACCTGCCAGCTTCACTATCTCAATGGCCTGGGCAGGGCTGCCGGATGCTTTTGCACTGTCCATAAACTCATTCAACAACTCATTCCTGTAAAAGGCAAAAATGTCAACATTCCCCAACTAAACCCCTCAAAGATTTACGTACAAAATCTAGTAGCTTATAAAGAGCAGTCATAAAATCCTCAACCGTAGCTTTGCAGACAGTTACACGAAGTCTAACTTTAAAGGGCCATATAGACAATGAACACTGATTGGTTCGTTGTACCTTCACTGAGGATCTAGGCAGTGTATCGCCAGCGTGCTGCGATCACCGAGCACAGACTGAAAACAACAGTGCTCGCCTCAGGATGCCTGAGATGGTAGGACTGACCATCACCTACCTGCCTAACACCAAAGTGCCCAATTGCCATGGCCGAGGTATGTGAGGAAATTCCAACCCCCTTCCCCCAATAAGAGTTAAACGCATGTGGCTAATCCAGGATGTACCCAGGCAGCCCTGTTAACTTGAACTTACCGAGGGATCTTATTATGTCTCCTGAAAAGCCCCAGCATTTTCCTGTTCAAGAAGAGATAGGAAAAGATTATGAATGCTAATAGAACAGAAGGCAATCGAATGACCACAGCTTGTCTCCTGGACTCAGAGACCAAGTGTCCTTCCCGACAACCAGAGGGGAAGCTCCTGAAGGCACACGTCTGTGAGCCCCACCGGCTCCCAGCCCTGTCCTCCCATCAGTGTCACCCCAGGTGCCTCAACCCCCCTCTCCCAGACTTCATATATGCACATTACATTACAAATTGCAAAGGCAAATCTGCTTTGTTGCCAGTGTTGAGAACTGCTGGGGTACATCCTCCTCCAGAGGGTCACTTCAGCCCCCCCGGGAGGGAATGCATGATATTATGTGGGCAGAGTGGGAAGAGAGGGACGCAAATAGGATTTGATCCCTTTTCTCTTGCAATCCAGTGTGAGTTCGGTGTGTCCTAAAATGACGCTATGAAGAGCAGGCTCAGATCAAGGCATCAGTCTCGTGTAGGTGCTTGCCGTCATCCTGCCACACGCAGGACGAAGGAGAAACACATACACTCAGCTCCCACGATCAGCTGAGGTCCGTACCCCTGCGCCAATCATCACAGCCTGACTCATAACAAGCGTGTGGCGGCCTGCCCTAGGCGACGAGTCCAAGCATCAAATGTTTGTCAGCAGCGGTGTAGCCGGATGTGTGATTCGCCACCAGTTACGATCAGAGGAGGCAGCAAAGCCTTTCGCAGCCTTTCCTGGAGAGAGCAAACACCCACACCGTGGACTGACCGTCACGTTCAAATTAAGGTCCTCTCTCGTGAACAGCCGGGCACAACAACCCGTCACTGGCTCTTAACACCAACACACGGTTACATCCAAAACAATACACATCGGAACCACCCCACGGTGACCGCCCCGAGCAAGGACTCTCTGACTGACTCCTCCGCTTTTGGAAAAACGACGACGCATAAGGTCTCTATTCACAGTTAAACACCAGAAATTAGTATGTGAGTGAAGTGCTGACGGACACACAGAACTAGAATACAGTGGCACAAACCAAAGACGGGTTCTAGTCAAGGCCAGGTTTAGTAAACACTGGTAAAATGCCAGTTTCCGGAAGTCCCAGTACACAGCCCACATTTTAAGCTGGGGGGTGGGGGGGAGAAGCGTCCACGAGATGACTTGAGTAAACCAAATGACCAAAACATTTTCAAAATTAAGATTCTCCGATCACTTTGTTCTACTTAAGTGAACGGAGAAGTGACCTGCCCACGAATACAGAAAACAAAAACGGCAACAGAATGAGCCCACAACCACACATTCTCTTAAACACGTCATGTATCAGTATACAAACTTCCCCAAGTTTGCTTTTTTAGTTGGTATTTGGAAATTCCTGGAGAAAACTCAGTACGCAGAAAACTCGTTTGTCCCCTGATAAACTACACAGTATACAGCCAAACTAGAGAAACTCTAATGACCAGGGTAAAAGTTCTCTGAGATCCAAGTACAGATGCTCCCAGTGACACGTGCGGCATGTACTGTACTCACCAGGCTTCCTGGGTTCTCCCGGCCCTTAAGAAGAGGATGGCTATGTAGTTCAGAGAGCTGGCCGGCCAACTGGGAGCCGTCTGTCTGGCGTCCTGGCTTTCGTAAGTCGACTTGATATCTGCAGCACAGTCAGCAAACGCCACCTGCAGCTGAGACGCTCTGAGAGTCAGCAGAAATGCCCAACTGGTTTTATGAGAATTTGAGTTCGGGAGACTCCATAGGACCATTAAACATTTTTAAGCAATGCATTTTACCGTTGGAACACATCACATGTACAGCACACAGTAATACAGTATTTAAAAAAAAAAAAAAAAAAAAAAAAAAAAAAAAAGCAAAGCACTCTGCCCTGGGGTAATAATGGGATCAGCCACATATTTCAAATCCAACTACGGTTTTTCTTTTTAGAGAGAAATTTAAAAGGCGGCAAAAGCTGCTCTTAATCGTCAGGATTGAGAGGATCCATTTTCACGCTGCTTGCTTTGGACCAGAGGAGTAAGAGTGACTTCGGGTGGCAGAATTCCCCACAATGATAGGTAAAACCAGGGAAATGGCCCTCACCGGCTGTCAGTACTAGAGGACACACTGGTTAGTATACATCTAATAACGACAGCAAAACCTGAGCGTCAACACAAGCCTACCTCTGGTGGGTGCCGATCCCTTGCCATGAGCGTCAGCATCTCTTCTTTCAGTTCGTGGCGAAAAGTGTGACCATATTCTTTACTATCTTGAAACAAAACAGAACAGAGTGAGAAGTGATCACTGCCATGTAAAACCAAGACTCTTTGGCTGACCTTGGTCCACTGTCAGCAGTCACTCGTATTTTTTTGGAGGGGTGAAGATACATTGCGGACATGTATTCCAGGATTCCCGAAAACTAGCAGGATGATTCATGCTAGGCAAGGACAAAGGAGCAGCGAAAGCCAGCACCAGTAACGAGCTCCCAGGCAAGCGTTAACACGGCACGTGCACCACACTCCAGCAGCCGCCAGCTCTACGTGGTTTTACAGCACGTGGGAATCGTCAGTAGTCCTTGGACACGATCCTTAGAGCAGCCTTGTAAGGTAGCAGGGCAGGGCTATAGTCTCTGTCTCAAGGCAACGTGAGGCAGAGAGAAACTGATGTTATGATCAGTCACCTAGTGGATGAGACACAGCATCTCCTGCAGCCAATTTACACACATAACCACACACACAGAAACCCAAAGTCATGGCTGTTTCTTAGAAACCTGAGTATCACTGACTGGTTAGCATTTTTTAAAAAAAATTTATTTATTTAATTTATTTTTAAATTTTTGGCTGCGTTGGGTCTTGGTTGCTGCGTGCGGGCTTTCTCTAGCTGCAGCGAGCAGGGGCTGCTCTTCCTTGCGGTGTGCGGGCTTCTCATTGCAGTGGCTTCTCTTGTTGCAGAGCACGGGCTCTAGGTGCTTGGGCTTCAGCAGCTGTGGCACGCGGGCTCTAGAGCGCAGGCTCAACAGTTGTGGTGCACAGGCTTACTTGCTCTGCGGCACGTGGGTTCTTCCCGGACCAGGGATTGAACCCGTGTCCCCTGCACTGGCAGGCGGATTCTTAACCACTGCGCCACCAGAGAAGCCCCTGGTTAGCTATTGAAGCACAGTGATGCAACATGGTATAGAGGAACGAACGGGCACAGGCTTCGGGGGTTGATATTTTGGGTGTCCCAGGTAATTAACACTGATGTCACACAAGTGCACAAAACCCAGACTTTTCTTGTCACAAAGGAACCGGTTTAGGTCTTTTCCACTACACTGTCACTCATGCAATCCAATATGTAACATGAGCAAATGACCCTGAAGTAGACCTCAACGATTGCATTCAATTTAGTCAAAAATGGGTTTTTGGGACTTCCCTGGTGGCACAGTGGTTAAGAATCCGCCTGCCAATGAAGGCGACACAGGTTTGAGCCCTGGTCTGGGAAGATCTCACATGCCGCGGAGCAACTAAGCCCGTGCGCCACAACTACCGAGCCTGCGCTCTAGGGCGCACGTGCCACAACTACTAAAGCCCGCGTGCCTAGAGCCCAAGCTCCGCAACAGGAGAAGCCACTGCAATGAGAAGACCGCGCACCGCAACGAAGAACAGCCCCCTCTCGCTGCAACTAGAGAAAGCCTGCGCGCAGCAAGGAAGACCCAAACAAAGCCAAAACATAAATAAAGAGTAGTAATAAAAAAAAAAAGGAAGTTTTCTTCCCTAACAGTGTTAACATGCTTGTTGACCAAAACATAAGACAAAATGAGATGGGTCGGGACACATAAGCTGAAACTGACCTTTCCAGATCTGAGGAATCAATTCTAGCCGATTGGCCACATCTAATGCTTGGAGAAGATCTATCAGTGTTTGGGAATGTGGAAAGAATACCTGATTCAGAAAAATACAAATACATTTTTCAAGTATTACTCAGCAAAGACACCCAACCCACAAACATCTACAATGATAAATGGTAAGTAATGAGTCATCTTACTGAAGGTATCAGGTCCTTATACCACTTCAAGGTGACATCAATTTGTTCCATCAGACAAAGCAAACCAAAGAACTTGGAACTGTAATGGAGAAAGAAAGCATGTTTAGTTTAAAATCCATGCTTAATAGGGGAATGATTAAATTACAGCACAGTCATACAATGACATGTTACACAGAATTTAAAGACAATAAGTTACACACAATTTCAAGTTACACAGGCCAATGCTTGACCCAAGAAGTGCTGCTAACTGTGCTTTCTGGACTTCCCAGTTAACACCTTCTAATCCTTAACCGGTCACTGAGGCCACCTCCTGGTTATACTCTCAGCTCATGGTGAGGAGAGAGGGGATGTCCTATTCATTTTAAAAGCGTTCAGTGTAAAGCGAGGATTTGGACCACACAGAAGAGTACCACCACACACCTATTAACAGGCTGCCTCCTTAAGTTCTTGTTTTTGTCTGCTTAAACACAAACCCATTTTAGGAGTCTCTTTGGGCTCCAACATGTTCATCTTCAAAAACAAATGAGGCTGAGATGAAATCTTTAGGGACCCACCCTCCTATGAATTAAAAAACATAAAATAGGAGCGTTTACAGGGAAAAGATATATGGATTTAAAGTGTTACAGGGACGTCCCTGGCAGTCCAGTGGTTAAGAATCCACGCTTCCACTGCAGGGGTTGCGGGATAGATCCCTGGTCATGGAACTAACATCCTGCACACTGTGCGGTGAAAAAAACAAAACAACAAACAAAAACAACAACAAAAAACCCCAAAGTGTCACAAATAAAAACAGCTTAAAAGATACACAGCAGACATCTCAGTCTGACAAATCAGTTTTACCACCGCTTGACTCTTCAAGTGTTCAATTAACTTACATTGTTAAGTCAGGGTCAAGCTGCCTAAAATCAGGCCGCCAACAGCCTCCCACTCGCAGAACTGACTACTGGTTGCATACAGGTGCTCCGTTACTGCAGAAGGATACATTTCCGATACACTTACTAGTAGAAATTACGCCGATGATCGGGTCCAATGAATTTCCGGTTGTCTCCAGTGTTTAAAAGGTCATGGACCCGGTAAGCAAGTTCTAGATCTCTGAGAGATGAGCACTGAAAGTTTACAAGTAGTAAATAAGCATCATTCTGCGATCCTTATCAGTCAAACAGTGGCTCATTACATAAAGAGCTCATTATATAAAGAAAGTAAGTACAGTTGCCTGCGGAAACATCTATGCTGATTTAACGTTATTAGGGGTTGACAGCAAATGAATTACAAGAAAATGGGGGGGGGAGGGAGGAATCAAAACAAATCACCAAGTTCTGTGAAATTTAAAACAAAATAACCTTAATCTAGTGAATTATACCTGTATTTAGTAACTATATGAAAACACCTGGTTGCCATGCACAAGACAGCTGGAGTGCTCGCTCCAACAACACTATACTGGCAAAAAACCCATGAAATAAACTCCAAAACCCACCCACAGGAGAAGTCCTTCCCTCCTGTGAAATAACTGTACTGATGTCAACAAACAAGATAACATGGAAATGAGTCTGGATGTGCATGTCTGAATAACCAAAGGAGAAAACCTGGAAGGACACACACTAAAATGTAAAGCAATTATCCTTAGGGAATAGGATATGCTAATTCATTCTGAAACTGCTTGAAAATTTTTCCTATGATTAGCATGATAAGATGAAAAACCAAACTTAAAAACCATCAATTTAAAAAGTTACCGATAGGCAAATATGAAATACTACTTTCTTTAGAAAGGTATGAGAAAAGAAAATGTATACAATAAACACAGGGCAGGAATGTTGTGATTTTGTAGAGATTTTAGAGGAATGAAAAATTAGAACTAAAGACATGAATATAAGTAAGAGTCAGGAAGTGAAAGAATCAAGGAGAATCCCCCCACCTCCCCAATGATGAATTTCGGAGATGGATAAAAGAAAAAAGGAAAACAAAAGTTAAGCAAGAAATTGTACTTACAACCCTCATGGCTGACTGGAAAAACATATCTGAAAATCAAAGTTCACAAGAGCCTTGGTTACTGTGGATAAAACGTTTTCAAGTCAGTAACATTAATAAAAATCCTGGCAACAAACTGGTAACGTGTAAGACAAACCTAACGGCGTAAAAACTCAGGAGAGGAAGCAGAGGAAGCACACAGCTTCCAAAAGTTACTAAGCTAAATTAAACCCTGTCTTCGTCACAAGGCTCTAAAACCCGGCAGTCAGGAAAACAGGGCTCTCTGTCTTATACAAGCAATTTCTGTACATACCGTCATCCGGGTCCTTTGGAGAAAACTTCTTTCCCGTTAATTTGTTCATGATGTCGTAGATGATGAGGGACGATCCTTTTGAAGGGCTTTCTGCAGAACAAGAGGGCAACTGGGTTTTCGCATGAGTCCACTTCCTGTACAATCACCGGGTGTGCAGAACTAGTCCTAAGGCCGCATTTCTCCTTCCTCCACCCAAGGCACGGAGCTGGCCGGGCACATCCCTGCTACAGCAACGAGTGCACCCTCTGCACAAAGTGCAGCTCTCCCCAAGACCTGGGACAGTTACAGGGGCTCCCAACAGACACTCCACCCTTCCTTCTTCGGCTCCTCACAAGGTCGACTTGCATTGAAACGGGAGACGGACAGACCCTCACTAAGCCTGCATACTTAGAAAACAAACACGTTTTTGCTAATAAACACTTGCACTCCTTTTAAATATAACCAGGATGAGAGCCAAGAAAAAGAAAACTGTAGAATTAAAATGCACCTATGACATTTCCAGTTAAACATTTTACGTTATTAATCCACATCCCTTCCCCACCTTATCCATATGCAAGTGATAATATACTTTCCATGACAGCACAGATGTACTTTTGAAGTTCCTCAAGCATGTTTTTCATTTGTTAGCAATCCTAATTATTCTGTTAGTTTTATAACAACCTATTTTATATGTATCATTTCTTCATTATTTTAGGCTTTCTCCTTTGGGTAAATTCCTAGAAATTATTATTACAGGCAGACAATGTACATCCCTCAGACACACCGACACTCCTCGCCTCACGGCCCTGGGTATTACTTAGGAAGCACAAGTACCAATGACTTTAGTTAGCAACGAAACCGAAGTGATATGTGATGTTGAGGAGAAATGGAATAGGCTTCGGGGTCAGAAATAATAGTTTCAGCAAAATGACACCAAAGTTGAGTAAAATTTTGGAAGACAGAATTACCATGGAAACTGTTTACCTGTTTTCAAGATAAAGTCAGTTAACTGCCCTTACTTCCCTCCCGACAGGTGAGAATGTGAATTTTGTGAAACTAGCCCTCCAAAACAGATAATCAAGGTTTTCTGTTGTTTTCACACATAAAGTCTACCACACGAGAGAAGAACCAGAATTGTCATTTCTGAACCCAGAGGTTCTTTCTCAGGTTGGGGCAAATGGGTAAGAACCAACAGACTGTAAGTGCCTACTACCTGCCTTCCAAGCACAGGACAGGGCATTGTGCGTAATTATTTCATCATTACACAGTGATGGCATCACTCAAGTAAGGTATCCAGTTCCTTCTGACACAGGTGGTAAATGGTAGAGATGAAATTTCAACTCAGGTGTGCCTTGCTCCAAAGTCCATTCAATAGAGCACAGCTGACCTAAAACTAGGGGACAAACAGAGCCTCAAGGTTCTCCCATGAGGTTTCAAAATAAAATTAAGGTTACTATGGAGTAGCACTGTCCAACAGCTTCCTGCAAGAATGGAAACGTTCTGTACCTGCATCGCTGAACATGTAGCCAGCAGCTACAAGTGGCTACGGAGCACTAATGCAATGAAGGAATTTTTAATTTTATTTAATTTTAATTAAATAGCCATGTGTGGCTAAGTGGCTACTGTATTGGACAGCACAGCTCTGGAGAGCAAAAGGAACTCCAGACTAGTTTCTCCTGACCAAAACTGTACACCATCCTTTCTTTTTTAAAAAAAATTAATTAATTAATTAATCCTGGCTGCACTGGATCTTTGTTGCTGTGCGCGGCTTTCTCTAGGTGCGGCGAGTGGGGTGCTACTCTTCATTGCGGTGCACAGGCTTCTCATTGCAGTGGCTTCTCTTGTTGTGGAGCTCGGGCTCTAGGCACATGGGTTCAGTAGTTGTGGCTTGCGAGCTCTAGAGTGCAGGCTCAGTAGTTGTGGCGCACGGGCCTAGTTGCTCGCGGCTGTGGGACCTTCCCGGACCAGGGCTCGAACCCGTGTCCCCTGCACTGGCAGGCAGGTTCTTAACCACTGTGCAACCAGGGAAGCCCCACCATCCTTGTTAGTACATTTAATGACCTCCCTCCCCTCCAGCTCAAGTTTTACATCACAAACAAGATGTTACTCCCCTCTAGAATAACGTTTTGCTCAGACTGTAGACAATGTTATTTTGTGAACTGTCTAGTCTTAATTCACAAGCAGTGAAGTTAGCCTAATTTCTACATAAATTAGTAGCATAATGACATACATACCATGTTGATAAAACAGCTGAATAATATAGTGATACGTGGCAAGCGAGGGTTCTTATATTACCAGGTACATAGAGGAAAAAAATAAAATAAAAATAAGTCAAACACAGCTATACGAAATACAGCTTACTGAGGCACACTGAACTAAAAACATATTAATGTTGGTATTTAAGTAAAAGATACATTTCTGTTCCTCTGAACAAAGATATTTGCTAGCTCATATGATTAATGTAAAGGTGGAAAGGTGTCACAGAGATTGAATCCCTCTTAGAAAGTCCAGACACCTATTACAGCCAATGCACAATGAGTTTCATTTAAGAAAACTAAAGCATACCAAAGTGAATTGATTCCCCAAACATCCTTCAATAAAGTAATCACTGAAAAATATACAACACACTAGCACACAATTGGGTTCAAATACTTAATTATGCTAGAAAATGTCACGAGTTTAAAACCAGCCAACTGTAGGAGAACAATTCTCCCTAGAATTAAGAAATCCATTAAAAAGTACCTAAAATACTAAAAGAATGTAACTTCCTATAAACAACACAAAGATGATAAAAGAGCTCCCATCATAGTAAACAGTAAATACATGTAATTAAAATCTGCCAAATGGTGGAAAGGAAATTCCCAACATACTAAGTAAACAGCAAGAGTTTACAGTCTCTTTTTTGCTTGTCTGGACCTGAAACCTCTCATCAGCACTATCTTCAGTGAGGGACACTAGGACACATCCTCACCTATTCCAATGGCTTTCATTTCCCGTAAGGTCTGTAAGGCTGGCAATTTTCCAAATGCGTAAAATCGTCGGAGACATTTCAGAATAGTATTAAAAGTCTGTAGATTGGGTTTCACATTCTGTGCAACCATTTGTTTCAGCAGGTCCTAGAGTTGAATCAAAAGCCGGAAGTAATTTTTACGCCTGGTAGGTAATTTATCCAATAAACTAATGTAACATACTAAAAAAGACTTGGGCTCTCTGCCTATGTTTAAAGTAGATTAATAAATACATCCCCAATTTCAGAATTATCTAGTTAACTAGCAGGACCAGTAACTCTGCCCCTTAGAGAAGCCCCTCCATCAGTTACCCCGACCCCATGCGATCAAGGTGTCCAGCTGTCTTTAGCGGCCTAGTTAGTTTGAGAATGAAGAAAAGAGAGCAGACTAGAATGGATTGCATTTTTTCCTTTTTTACATGCGCAGTATAACACGGTTTCTATTCCTGTCACTTCAATCCAGTGATTTCAATCTTTTTAAAAAATTAATTTTATTTTTCGCTGCGTTGGGTCTTTGTTGCTGCCGCAGGCTTTCTTTAGTTTTGGAAAGCGGGGGCTACTCTTCGTTGCAGCGCGCAGGTTTCTCATTGCAGTGGCCTCTCTTGTTGCGGAACACAGGCTCTAGGCACGCGGGCTTCAGCAGCTGTGGCACGTGGACTCAGTAGTTGTGGCTCGAGGGTTCTATGGCACAGGCTCAGTAGTTGTGGTGCACGGGCTTAGTTGCTCTGCAGCATGTGGGATCTTCCCGACCAGGGCTCGGACCTGTGTGCCCTACATTGGCAGGCGGAGTCTTAACCATTGCGCCACCGGGGAAGCCCCTCAATTTTTTAAAACTTAGCTGATAAATTTTTTCAATAAATGCGTCTCATTTTAATGAAAAGAACATTATGAGAAATAAGTGAATAAAGCAACCCAGGTCTTCCTGGATTCGAGCTGTATGCTTGGGTCACATGTCAGACACACCTAGGTAAACTACGGGGCTGTTGGAAGGGTGTGAACAGGTCACCATGAGCTGGGCGCCCAGCACAGTGACTGCCGTGAAGATGCTCAGTGAATGCCGTCTCCAACCCACGTAATCCTAGCAAAGGATGTTTTAGGCCTATTAGAAGACAAAGTAAGGGTTCCTCCTTACCAATATATTATTCCATTTTTCTTCAAATTTCTCATTCACCACCAACGCTGTTGCTTCAATCAACGAATTGAAGGTGTGTACATCAGCTATAAAAGAAGAAAACCACTTTAACAAAATTTGGGGTTGAAGATTAAAGGCAAAGTGGTCATGCACACCTGTCTACAAAACTAGAAAACTATTCTTTTCTCTGGCTCTGGACTCCCGCTTCAATCACCAATACCACAGGAAAAGATTAAGAATGAACAAATGATTGAGGTAAAATCCTGAGATTTTATAGATGCCTGAGAGAAGGAAAGAAAAGGAAGGACAGAGGGGAATCCTCCAAACACACTTACCACGAAGTCTGTTGTTTAATAATTCAGTGTACAAATTTAATGCCTGCGTAGGAGCTCGGTGCTGGAAAAGGGAAAGTATGAAAATTAAGGATCATCAAATTTGTTCATTTGAGAAATATGTGCGTATCAACTGCTCTAGGGTTTGGGAACACAGTAGTAAACAGACATGGTCTCATTCTCAAGAAACGTATCCTCCGTGCAGCAGTTCTCTACTGGGGCAATGCTGCTTCCCAGGAGACATGCAGTAATGCTTGGAGACAGTTTTGGTTGTCACAGCTGGGGTGGGAAGGATGGACCACCGGCATGCAGTGGATAGAAGCAGCTCCTCAACGCCCTTCAAGGCACTGGACAGCTCCACAACAACAGATTATCTGGCCCAACTGTGAATCTGAGGTTGAGAAGCGCTGATTTAGGGGAAGATAAAGATATATAAAACAAACGTTACCTTCACCATTCCTCGGATCATTGTGCAGTAGGAGTGTGCGTTTTTCTCTGGCATTAGAGCAAAGATTCTCTCAGCATTGTTTTTTGCTCTAGACACAAGAAAGTAAATGTGAACCAGAGGAAACAGGAGAAACCAGTAAAAGCCACCAACTTACCATGTTCCAGGCACTGTGCTAAGCATCTTGTGCGTATAATTTCAAGTAATTCCTGCCACCCAGACAGGAAGACATGGTTATCATCATGTTGAAAACAAGAAAAACTGAGGTTCAAAGACCTCAAGTTATCCAAGGCTTTACAGGCTAAGTGGCAGAACCAGGACTTAAAAGGTATAATATATACTCAAGGTATTAAACAAAAAGCAAACTGCACGGCAGGGTGCATAGTGACGTTTCCCCACCCCGTTTCAATTGGATACAATTCCCCAGAGGCAACCACAGACAAGTGGTGTCTCTAGAATCCTTTGTCCTATTCTAGCCTATCAATGTGCTATGTTATACAAATCATGCTGTACCTTGATTCTCCCTGTTACCAATATGTCTTGGAATTCAGACAGAACCAGGATTTGGGCCAAAATGGTACTCCAAAGTCAATGCTCTTAACCACTAAGAGAAATTATTAATATCTACTGAAGAAATTTAATTTTTGATTCTATTCATTTTAATCACTTCAAAAAAGACTTTAAATATTAATGGGTAGCTTCCCTTTTTCAGACATCCATATGAAATACCTTTCTTTTATTCAGACGCTTCTACTCAGTTAATTTAATTCTGAAATGTTAAATGATATTCACCTTTTGTTCAGAAGTGAATACTTCTGTTTGCTGGCCACTCGTCTGAACTTAGAACTATGCTCCAGCATATGTGTATTCTAACATAATAAAAAATCGTGAATCTTTCAGAATTAGAGGTATATATTGCAAGGTAGGACTACTGATTAAACTACCAAAGAACCATACCATGAAGGTTGCATGGAGTTAGATGGAAAAAGAGAAGTCAGGTGTCAACCTTGTGTTGCCAGTTGGAGGTAAAGATCTAATGAAAACTGGTCCAAACACATATGAAAACCAACTGAGGCATTTATACTGCACACTGAAAACAAACTGCATGTTAGA